>NC_064252.1:50084837-50400015 GCF_003254725.2 Canis lupus dingo | reverse complement strand
CTACATCTCTGTCCTTCCATCCAAATAATCTCACACCCAGATCCCACTAAATATTCCCAACAAGATATATCAACCACCAAAACATACCAGCTAATCACCATAATAAAAAGCAAATTGTGTTAGTGAGGATAGAAAGAAATTTTCTTATAAATCTTGTGACTGGAACTAAAAACAAGTACAACCTTCTTGGAAAATAACGTCAATAAACAATCACTTGCTATTAAAATGCAGAGCAGACCACTCTGATTCTACAGGTCAGTGGAAGCAATTAATGCGTTCTGAACTGAAGGGGAAGAAGTGATATGATCAGATGAGCTAGGAAACATTACTATGGGTTCCCTGAGGAGGAGGTATAAATCACAAAAGGAAACTAGCAAATGTGAGGCTTTTAAGAAGTAATTAAACAGAAACCTGGTTAATTGGATATGGGAAGAGGGAAAAGTTATGTGCCTCAGAATGATGGCCATTAAAATAAAACTTATCAATAAAATAAAATAAAATATAGAGGAGTTGTTTCAAGCACTATCAGAAATTTGCCCTAAATGCATATAATATAATACCATTATTTGAGGTTTTGCCTCAACTTTTTAATTTTAAAAGCTACAAGGAGGGATCCCTGGGTGGCGCAGCGGTTTGGCGCCTGCCTTTGGCCCAGGGCGCGATCCTGGAGACCCGGGATCGAATCCCACATCGGGCTCCCGGTGCATGGAGCCTGCTTCTCCCTCTGCCTGTGTCTCTGCCTCTCTCTCTCTAACTATCATAAATAAATAAAAATTAAAAAAAATAAAAATAAAAGCTACAAGGAATAAGGGAAGCCAAATATATTTTTCAAGTAACTATTTCTTGGGACGCCTGGGCGGCTCAGCAGTTTAGCGCCACCTTCGGTCCAGGGTGTGATGCTGGGGACCCAGGATCGAGTCCTGCGTCGGGCTCCCTACATGGAGCCTGCTTCTTCCTCTGCCTGTGTCTCTGCCTCTCTCTGTGTCTCTCATGAAAAATAAATAAAATCTTTAAAAAATAATAATATTTCTTATAAGAGATGATTTAGAGTAGAGCTTCTATTACTCAATGCAAATCTCCTTTCTAGACTGTTGCTGCCCTCTGCTGTCTCTGAATTTATTTTAATTTTTTTCAGGAATAATGTTAATATAACTTCAAACCTAGACTTAATCAAAAACCCAAAACACCGTAAGGAGAATATACTCAATTTCTAGCAATATACTAATACGCTAAAATTCAAGAATTTTTGAGAGACAGTGTATGTGGGCATGGGGAGGGGAGAGGTGGAGAGGGAGAGGAAACTCTCAAACAGGCCCTTACCTGGCTTGGAGCTTAATCTCACAACCCTGAGATCATGATGACCTGCCCCAAAAACCAAGAGTTTGATGTTTAACCAACTGAATCACCCAGTCTCCCCTAAAAAGAATTTTTTTAAATCATGATTCTGCTTTTAAGAACAGTGTATTTGGTTTATTTCCCTCATAATTTAGCGTCAGTTTTAGCTTTGTCCATGGAATCAGTAGGCTAAAGAGCTATGCTGAACTCAGCCAAATGCCCCCCCCCTTTTTTAAAGATTTTATTTTTAGGGCTGCCCGGGTGGCTCAGTTTGTGTACCTTCGGCTCAGGTCATGATCTTCTGCTTCTGCTTCTCCCTCTCCTCTGCCCTTGCTCATGGTCTCTATCGTTCTTTCTCAAATAAATAAAAATTTTCAACAAATAAATACATCTTTAAAAATTTTTATTTTTAAGCAATCTGTACACCCAATCTGGGGCACAAACTCACAACCCCAAGATCAAGAGTTGCATGCTCCACTGAGCCAGCCAGGAGCCTCCATTTTGTTCATTTTTAAGAAAAAACTCAGGTTAGGTTCCTAATAACTACGGCACACTTGGAGTCTCCAATGTTTTTTTCTTTTGGGCTCCATCCCTGAACTGTAGGACCATGACCCTGAGCTGAAGGCAGACAACCGATTGAGCCTCCCACCCAGGTGTCCCCTCCAATGTTTCTTATAGAAAGAAAATAACCTAGCTCTTAGCACCATAACATCTGGGTACAGTCTTCCTCCTCTAATATTCTCTAGGCTGGGTGACTACAAATTCCATAAAGCAAACATCAGTTGCCAAAATGATAATATGAAGCTTTTGATTTAGATAATGTTATGTCTCTCACGGGTATATATTAACTGTAACCCCAAAAAAAGTAGGAAATTATTGATTTGTTGTAAAACTCTCAAGTACACTGAGCCACACACATATGCAGAAGGAAGAAAGCCAAGCTACTCTTAAGCCCAATTCCTAACTTCTGTGTTTATTCCAGAGAATAAGAAAGAGTCTCCAAAGAATGTGCACATCAGTATTTTTTACTCTTTCTCGTGGGGGGAGGAGGGTTTACATATGCTTTTGAATATCTGATGAAAGTTACAGATCTTCTCCCAGTAAAAAATACACACACACAAAATCTTGTATAAAAAAATCCCAGCTTTAAAGAAAAAAAAAAAATTCCCAGCTTTAAAATTACTGGTACTGAATGAAAAAAGGGCCAAAACAGAACTGGGGTGGAAGACTCTTAAGGTGAAAGCAAAATATAGAAAGATTCAGCAATTCTACTTCTGGGTATATATCTAAAAGAAACAAAATCATTATCTCAAAGAGATCTGTACTCCCTTATTCACTGCAGTATACTTGTAACTGCCAAGACATGGAAACAACCTAAGTGTCCCCTGGCGAATAAATGGATAAAGAAAATGTGATACACACACACACACACACACACAGAAATATCAGTCCTAAAAAAGGAAATCCTGCCATTTGTGACAACCTGTTAGACCATGAAGGCATTATGCTAAGTAAAAGAAGTCAGGCAGAGAAAGTCACTATGGTCTCCTTATACGTAGAGTCTAATAAAACTAATCTCAACAAAATAGAAAATGGTGGTTGTCAGCAGCTGGGAGTTGGCAAATGGGGGAAGGTGGTCAAAAGGTACAAACTCTCAGTTCTAAGATTTAAGTTCTGAGGATGTAATGTATAGCAGGGTGACCTATAGTTAAAAATACTGTATTGTATATTTGAAAGCTCTTAAGAGATTAGATCTTAAAAGTTCTCAACATAAGAAAAAAAAATATGTCAGTTGACAGGTGTTAACTGAGTCAACTGTAATTACTTCCAATACATACATCTTTCAAATCATGTTGCACACCTAGAGCTATACAATGTTATATGTTAGTTATAGTTCCATAAAACTGGAAGGAAGGGCAGCCCAGGTGGCTCAGTGGTTTAGTACCACCTTCAGCCCAGGGCGTTATCCTTGGAGACCCGGATCAAGGGATCAAGTACCACGTCAGGCTCCCTGCATGGAGCCTGCTTCTTCCTCTGCCTGTGTCTCTGCCTCTCTCTGTGTCTTTCATGAATAAATAAAATCTTCAAAAAAAAAAAAAATCTAACTCAGCAGTGAAAGCTGAGAATATAATGACTAGACTGTGCTTGTTGGATTTAGCAACAATAAGTAACTCAGCAAATGCCATTTCAGTGTTGTGGTCAGGGCTGGAAGGCAGTTGAGCAAACAGGAGATGGAAATGTAGGCTTTCAGAAATTTGGCTGGGAACGGATAGTGAAAAAGAGGTGCAGGTACAAGAGGACACAGGGCCAAGGATGCTTTTCTTTCTTTTTTTCACTATGGGAAGGAAGAGATGTAGGAGAGAAAAAGTTTAAAACAGCTGATGTAAGTGGATAAGAGTGAATTAATTGTTTTGAAAGCCTACTTCCATGATAATCTGGTTATTATAGTCCTAATACTGGTCAATCCTCTTGTGCTCCCAGTTGATCTTATTAGAATAGGGCCAGAGGATATATGGAATCAGAAAAGTACAGCAGTGAAAGATCTTCTTTTATTGGATAAGGAAATGGAAGCACAGGGAGGGTAAATGGCTGCCTAAGCCACACTAAAGAAATGTGGGCACAGGAAAGATTTAAGACCCATTTTCTTTAATACCACTTTAGTAGAACAAATGCAAGGGCTTTTAAGTGTCATCAGCCTCAAGAAGAGCCTTGGTTAGAAGGGGAATACTCTTTATACAGTGGTTCTTTAAGATAAGCGCTAAAGATGTCTTTCACACTTTGCTAGATAATTAAGGGAAAAGGCTACCATAAAATTAAAATTAAATTTATGCTTATTTTATATCCTGTCATAATAGAGGTGAGTTTTTTAAAGTCTGTCTGCAGAAAAAGCTTTCTCATAATACTGAAAGGTTTAACAGTTGTAAGGAATGGTGATTTTTAACTTGAAACTTAAAATGTTTTACATATTGGATCTATAACTTCCTAGTTTCTGCAACAGTTAAGTAATTATATTCACTTAAAAACTATGCTTGAAATAAATAAATAATAAAATAAAATAAAATAAAATAAAATAAAATAAAATAAAATAAAATAAAAACTATGCTTGTAAGAGCAAGCTGATTTTATCCACCAATACTATACTGATTAAATAATGTGACTTGGCACACTTCATTCTGTTAACTTCACTCTGACATCAACTGTTAGAGACCATCAAGACCCTTTGCTTTAAACTTTCATTTATAGGTGTGCTAGAAAGGTTCACTCCAGCAGGCCCAGAATTTACCTGAACTGTCTTCTTAAAGTTCCTTTATGGCAATTCAAGGCACACTGTTTTGTAATCATGGATCTGAGGATATTCAGGGTGGTTTGCTCAGCTTGTCAGCATTGTTTGTGACTGATGATAAGCACCTGGTCTCAGTGAGGCCTCCTTGTGCCAGAGGGTTCTCCTAAAGGCTGGTTACAGAACAGGAATATGCCCACAGGACAAGCAAAATTTTAAAAAGTCCAGCAAGACTCCATTTTAAGCTCCCTAGTTCCAAGGTGTTCTGCACACACTGGTGGTCCCTGAAAAGTGAGAGCAAGTGCACCTCACCAAGGACCTTTCAAAAGGAAGGACAATAGGAGTCTGCACCTGACCTCCCTGGCTCCCTGCTGTGAAACTTTCGTGGTGATCCCTTACCCTTCCTTTGGTGCTAATTAGGCTGTATCTCTTTCCTTTAATAAACTATAGATTTGAAAGCAGTATCATTTTGGGTCCTGTGACGTTTTGGCAACTGAATCCTGTTCAACTGCCACCACTAAGGCAATAAACTCAGTTACCCTAACATTTGCTTCTAAAAAGCAAAAATTCTAAGTTGTCTCATGATTCTTAACTTCTGCAATGTAAATATAAGTCAAAACAAACCTATTATAAGCATGAGTTACCAGACCCAACTTTATAAGGACAGCACATTTGCTAAGTATATTGAGAGTGAAGGAAAAGAGAAACAAAGATCATTGTTACCTTCATATTTCTCCAGAGCCCGAATAACATTAGGGAGTTGATTTATACCCTGATAGAGTCGGTAACAATCTTGTAAGTTTGCTGCTTGTCTCTGAAATTTCTTGGCAAGTCGGTTAAGATCTGGGAATCGACGAAGTAAATCTTCTTGTAAACTCTGCCTCAATTCTGCATCTTCTACAAAAGTTTCCACTAAATTCAGTCTGAAATAAATTGCACTGGGATTAATCTTAAATATTTTGGTATAAAATTAAAATCTGCCTACTAGGTACCTAAGAATCAACTAAATGAACACAAAAATCCCATGAAGGAAGCTTGAATCTATCCTGAAACGTAAGCTTCTTGGAGATGATGGAAAGCTCCATAATCTTGTCACGTAAGCACTTTCTGATTACTTAACAACCAAATTAACGTTTAGTAAGTAGTATCAGAAAATACTAATACATACCCAATTTTGTTTGCCTTTCATCAAATTGCCATTTCTTAAACAGAAGAATTTCATTATTGGGACATTACTGTTACTGATACATTAATGCACATATAAATAATGATCTTCAATAAAACAATAACAATTCAAGAATGTTGCCAAATCCAATACTTATTCTATCAGAAGGTCTTCTAAATTTTCAGAATGCATTCTAAAATTATCTTATGACAAAGCCAAAAATTTCTAATTAAAAAACTGAAATAAGTTTACTCCTTCCCCGAAATCAATAAATAAAATCTTGGCCTGTTCTAAGAATTATAAAACACGCAGCTCATATTGCTTTTGCAATTTATTGGAATCCACAGCTTTCTGTTTTCTTCCTTGTAACTAACAACAAGAAATTTTTGGGGTGGGAGGGAATGGAAAAAATGGTTTTACATCATGACCCAGCACAAGCATGCATAGATATCGTAGGAGGCATAATATGCCACGTCAGAACATACCACTTTAGAGTCCCTAAGGACTATTTTGAGCTGACAATTAAGAAGCAAAAAAGGAAAGCTGCCTTCTCCCTATGTGCCCAAAAGCAGGACATAAACTTACAGATGTCCTCTCCCTTCTCTCCTTACCAGAAGACAAAAGTTAACCACAACTTTAGACCCTTATCAGCCTGGAAATGGTACTGGAGGAACTTAGATAACAAATTTTAGCCTTTATCTACCATTAGCTTCCCATAATTTACATCCCTTAGGAACTCAAAACCCTTCCCCTTTGTCTTATCTCTTCTCTGAAAATGTATTGTTCCTTTGCTAAGATGCTATATATGCCCAAGTTCTCATCAACCCTGGAGTTACTCATTTCTGAGTGCTCCCATGTATAAGCATAAACTTCAGTTTGTTTTTCTCTAGCTGATCTATCTTCTGTCAATCTAATTTACAGGGCCCCAAGCCAGAGAATCTAGGAGGGTAATAGGAAAAAAGAAAAATTTCTTCCCTGCAATATATAATTAAAATAGGTTTCACAAACAATACTTACTATTCTTACTATATGTAATATACAGTTATTTTTCTCTCATATTTAGCTTGTCAAAAATGCTAGTTTTCACCCACTACACTATAATTTCATAACTCACTCCTGGGTCACAACTTGCAGTGTGAAAAGCTACATTGTAGATATTACTGCAGTACCATATATATATATATATATATTGCTGAAAGGTAAATTTTTATAATCAAAGGTAGGGATGGGGCACCTGACTGCCTCAGTTGGTAAAGCACACAACTCTTGATCTTGGGCTCCTGAATTTGAATCACATGAGCCACACTTAAATAAATAAATAAATAAATAAATAAATAAGGAAAATTGCCATGGGCAGAGCAAATGGTCCTAGGTTCAGAAGGCTACAAATGAGCAACCATTTCCTTACATTTGTAAATTAGAAGAGCTGTAAATTAACTCTCAAATTACACAACAGAGAAAAGAAACAGTTTTCTAAGTTTCTTAACTAATTACTGATCTCTCCATCAGCATTTACAATTCCTCCACCATCAAAATGTTCATCCAGCATATTATATGAGGGGAAAATTATACTGCTTCCAGAGTAATCACATAAGCAAGATTTCTGAACCGATAATTATTGACATTTAGGCTTGACAAGTCCTTGTTTGGGGCTCTTCTTGAGCTCTTTAACAGTATGTAAGCATACTTTCTGTTTACAGACCCAAATGTCTGCAGACACTAACACATGTCCTCTTGCCCCAGGCTGAGAACCATCAGTTTAAAGAAACTTGAATAAAACTTTTTAGGGATGTCTGGGTGGCTTAGTCGGTAAAGCGTCTGCCTTCAGCTCAGGTCACATCCCAGGGCCCTGAGATGGAGCCCCACATCGTGGGGTAGTCTACTCCCTCTCCTCCTGCTTATACTCTCGTGCTCTCACTCTCTCTCTTGCAAATAAATCTTAAAAAAAAAAAAAATTCACCTTTAAGATGAAAATTAAAAGAAAAATAAAGTGCTACAGAATATCAAGATAATAGGTAGGCAGCTGGCAGCAGATATATGCATTGTGGCAAATGTCAAATGGGGGGGGGGGGAATCTGCTACTAAGATGGTATTGTACTGTGTACCAGTCCCTAAGGCTATAAACAAACTTCCAGAATACTTCAGGCATTTATCGCTCCAGAAAAGACTTCTATGGCTTGTACTCTAGATTTAAAAGACAAGACAGACCTTGAGCAGACAGATGCAGTCAAGTCCCATAATCCAGTAAGACAAATCTGGGCCTTCGTACCTAAGCCTCTTGCTCTAACAGGCATCTCCAAGTTCGCTCCAAGATCACCAGTGTATGGAAGTGACTTGGAGGTGGATAGTACAGTATTCCTGGGCAGTGAGGCTCAGCTGTGAAATTTCTATAAGCTTCTCAGGCACCAACAGTTTGACTCTTGTACCTTAGGCCACTCTCAGGTAAATAATCCGCATAGAAGATATTTCCAATCAAGAATATTCCAGGGGTTCCCAGGTGGCTCAAGTGGTTAACTGTTTAACTCTTGGTTTCAGCTCAGGTCATGATCTCAGGTAGTATATGAAGCCCTGTGTGGGGCTCCATGCTCAGTGGGGAGTCTGCCTGAGATTGTCTCTCTCCCTCTGCCCCTCCCCCACCCATACATGCTCTAATAAATAATAATCTTAAAAAAAAAAAGAATCTTCTCATGCTTTTTCCCTACTCCATCTATTTTATCACTGTTTCCTCTCAAATTGACCAGGGAATAGGTCCTAAGTCGCCAACACCATCTTTTGGCCCTATCATCTGCCAAAATGACCAACACAAAAGGAAAGAGGGGCACCCACTCTGTTCTCCAGGCCTTTTAGAGAATACAGTTGGTCCTTTGGCCACATACAAGCATATCTACCTGAAAGATGATGACAATACTATATAGAAATCGAGGGATTAGCACTATTTAAATAGTAACACCCTACAGATGTTATCCAGCATGCTGTTAGCATTGCTGTAAACAAGTTATGGGCAAGAATCTTGCCAAGAGAATTAGTGTATGTACTAAGCCTTAATATTAAGTAGTTAGCTACCTGAACCTTGAAGGAAAATGATCAGAGAAAAAGGAAGCCAAGAGAAAGGTGCCTGGGTCCAAGTGAAGCACCAGCATGGTCCATGCAGAGAAGCACACTTTGTAGTAACTAACGGAAAAGAGCCTGAGCAGCTGGAACCCTAAGGATTTATGGCATGACAGACATTAAAAAAAAAAAAAAAAAAAAAGACCTCTGAAATGTAAAAATGTTTCTTAATTGAGAAATATGGTTTCCCCTCATCCAAAGAGTGAGTGAGTGAGTGAGTTATTTATTTTAAAGATTTTATTTATTTATTCATGAGACACAGAGAGAGAGGCAGAGACACAGGCAGAGGGAGAAGCAGGCTCCGCACAGGGAGCCCAATGCGGGACTCAATCCCAGGACCCCGGGATCATGCCCTGGGCTGAAGGCAGGCACTCAAACACTGAGCCACCCAGGCGTCCTCCAAAGAGATATTTAAAGCAAACTTTGTGTCCTTAAAAAATACTCAACACTATTTAAGAGCATAAAGTTCTAGTAGGAGTATATAAAGTAAAATAGCAGGGGAATGAAACAGCTTCTAAAACATACAGTACAAGGCAATTTACACCCCCTCAATCTTTGGTCCAGGTATCATTAAAAGCCCAATAAATTGTTAGTTTCACAAATCTATTCAGTATGCCATTTCAGAAATAATTACAGTGTCAGTTTATGTACTGGCTAACAAAGTTTTTAAAAAAGATTGCTCTGCTAACTGTTTCTATGACAATGCCACTCTTAAATCACAATTTTAGAAACTCCAAAGTTACTGCTGGCATAACACAGTATACATGTCAATCCTACTCAATAAAATTACTCAGTGTACCCAATTTGAGACATCAATCTGCAAATTGACTGGAATAAAAGAATTTTTTAGGGTCAGTTCATCTCTAAAATTTGAACAGAAAAATCATGAAATTAATCATGAAATTTTGTTGTTTTAAAATCCACACTCTGGGGACACCTGGGTGGCTCAGTGGTTGAGCATCTGCCTTCAGCTCAAGGGCATGACCCCAGGGCCCTGAGATCGAGTCCCACATCAGGCTTCCCAAAGGGAGCCTGCTTCTCCCTTATGTCTCGGGCCTCTCTCTCTCTCTCTCTCTCTCATGAATAAACAAATAAGATCTTTAAAAAATAATAAAATCCACATTCTGTCTTTTCTTTAAAACTAGCATTTCTGGGGGCACCTGGGTAGCTCAGTCAGTTAAGCATCCAACTCTTGATTTCAGCTCAGGTCAGATCTCATGGGTTGTGGGATCAAGCCCCATGGGGCTCTGTGCTCAGCATGGACTCTGCTTGAAAGATTCTTTCCCTCTGCCCCTCCCCACACTGGCACTCTCCCTCTCTTCCTCTCTCAAATAGAGTAAAAAAAAACCAAATTTTTTTTTTAAACTAGCATTTCTGGTCTCTCACTGTAAGAACAGTTGGCTAGAGTTTCATGGCAGCATATTTATACAGCTAAGAACAAATGTGGTCCCTAAAGAACTACATCATAAATTTCTGAGTCTCTTCTTTATCTGTTCTCGCACGGTTAAATGCAGTCAGAACTACTCATTTGATGTGTATTCTGCTAGGCCTGAGCAGATTAAAAAAGAAAAAGAGTATGGCAAGATATAAAGAGAGAATGCTTTTAAGGAATATTCAATCTAGTGGAGAAGGAAATGTTCCATCTTACAAATAGTGCTGAGTAACAAGGGAGACACAAAATGCAATAAAATGTGATATGGATAAGAGCAAGGATTCCTAGGGGAGCTAGAAAACTTCACTTTGGGGTATTTTATTTGCCTGTATCTTGAACACTTGGGATTTAGAGATAGGACTTGGGAAGACTTGGGATAGGACTAGGGATGGGAGAGACCACAGGAGAAACTTGAAGGGAGAAAAGTACAGGATACACCAGAAAGCTGATGCAGAGAAGGAAGAAGAAAAAACTATATCCAAAGGTAAATGGAAAAGTTGGCTTTGGAAAGGAAAAAGTACTATTTCTTCCTCTGAGAAAGAGCCAGGGAGTAAAAGACTCAAAATACAGATACATTTTGAGATTAGAAGAATTAAGGAGATGATCTACTTAGAGGCAGGAGGTAGCTGAAGGCTTTCAAGAAAAGTGAATAGATAAGTAGATAGATAGATAAAAATCTGGATTGGTCACTGTAATCTATCATGTAATAAAAATAAGAGGAGATACATTCCAGGCCTGAGGCAGAGAAGGATGCAAGGTGCTGCAGGACCCTGGCTGCGCAGACTGTAGGTGGGATGGACACAACCTTGGAGCAGTACTTGGAAGACACAATGAAGAACTGACCCATTGATCCACTGATCAGAGTCCTGTGTACAGATTCACAAGGGCTTAATCAGGGCTGCTGTGGGGCCCTGTCAGATGAACATGCTGGCATGTTATCTGTTCTAGCCCGACAAGCAGCAAAGCTAACCATAGACCCCATTCCTATGGTGTGTCTAGAATCAGATAATGGAACATTATAAACCAGAACCACAATGGTCATCACAATGACAGTGCACAAAATGGTCTAACTTTTTTTTTATTCATGAGAGATGCAGAGAGAGAGAGGCAGAGACATAGATAGGGGGAGAAGTGAGCTCCTCACAGGGAGTCCGATGCAGGACTCAATCCCAGGACCCTGGAACCATGACCTGAGCCAAAGGTAAATGCTCAACCACTGAGCCACCCCGGCACCCCTGGTCTTCTAACATTTATCATCAGTTCTCCAGTAGCCTGTCATAGGGGCTCAGTCCTACCTATGTTAATTATCTTGCAGAACTATTACAGGTCCGGTAATTAGGCCATTTTTTAGTGTGCAATGGGCACTTTTCTACTAATTTTAGAATAAGCTGCTTTTTGATACTCAATGGACTTAACAAAATATTAGTAAGAAAACAGGTGCCTGGATGGCTCAATCTGTTAAGCATCTGCTTTTGGCTCAGGTCATGATCCTGCGGTCCTGGGATCAAGCCATTGGGCTCCCTGCTTATTAGCAGGGAGCTTGCTTCTCCTCCTCTACATCCCCTGCTCATGCTTTCTCTCACACACTCTCTCTCTCAAATAAATAGAATCTTTCAAAAAAAATATTAGTGAGAAAGGATCATGTTTTGAAGCAGCAGGTCCAGGTCACATTGCACACAGAATATTGTTACATTTAATAAGTCTGATCAAGAGGAGAAAACAAACAAACCCAGGTAGCAATGAAAGCCAGCAACTTTTAACTGAGAAAGACAGGTAAGGAGAAAGGCCAGTATGACAAAGGGCTAATGGAGCACAAGAAATTCTATGGTTCCCATGAAAGCACTGGAAAAGCAGTTGCCTTTATGGCGCAGGCCGGAGAGGAAGGCAAATGAACTTCAAATGGCTGAGCAGATCAGTCCAGAGATCAGAATAAAGGGTTGCCACTAAACTTGATTTAGAAGCAGAGGAAATAGTGGGAAGCAGTGGAGTGCAAGCCCTCCTGTTCTTCCTCAGAGGTTAGAGCAATGCTTCACTGTTATTAAAGAAACTACATTCACTGTATGACCTCCAGACCACTGTTTCCACAAAATATGAACTATTACTAAAGACATCCTTGCACAAAAGGATTATATAACCTAGAAAGAAGTCTAGGGACTCTAGGAGTACCCCACTGCCTCAAAAACCATGGTATACTATCACATAAGCACCATCACTATCTAAATTTATGGAGCCATACTTTTTTATTTAGAGACATGTTTCTTTTAAGACTGTACATTAGGGGTACCTAGGTGGCTCAGTAGGTTAAGTGCCTGACTCTTGATTTTGGCTTCAGGTCATAATTTCAGGGTCATGAGATGGAATCCTGTGTCGGGCTCCATAGCTCCGCACAGAGTGTACTTGATAATCTTTCTCTCCCCCTGCCCCTCCTCCTGTTCACATTCTCTCAAATAAAATCTTTTAAAAGAAGAATGCTACATTACTTGTACATTCTATACAAAGAGCAGTGATTCAATTTTAAACCAGAAAGGGATGCCTGGGTGGCTCAGCAGTTAGAGCATCTGCCTTCGGCCCAGGGTGTGATCCTGGAGACCCGGGATTGAGTCCCACATCGGGCTCGCTGAATGGAGCCTGCTTCTCCCTCTGCCTCCGTCTCTGCCTCTCATGAATAAATAGGTAAAATCTTTAAAAACAATAATAAATTAAAAAAATAAACTAGAAAGTAGTAAGAATACCAAATTCAGCATACATAAATTATTTCATCAGCGACTTCATAAGAATGAACTATTTCATATACTACCATATATTCAATGTTCTTTAGAGAATTCTAACTTTAAAATTATCAAGGCTTCATATGAATCTATGGAAAGACAAAAAACAAAAACCTTGAAGTTAAAAGCAACAGTCCAGAAAACAGTAATATGAAAAAAGTTCCTTTAAAAAAATTCAAGTATTTACTTTATGTACAAAGAGCTAGCATTAGGGTAGATATCTTGGACATCTGCAGTAAAATAGGACTCTTAGATGACCCATTCAACTAAGTTCACTTAATCCAATTTAATGAAGCCCATATCCTTCGCATGCTGACAGAAACACTAGCGACACATATTGAAGCTGTATTTCTTTTGTTTTGAGGCCCTATTTCTGGATCAGATCATGCCAGTTTATGCCCATGAGGCAAGGACAAAAATCCTGGCTGAATTTTCTTTTTTACTTTCTTTCTTTTTGAAAGTAAACTCTACCTTCAACATGGGGCTTGAACTCATGACCCTGAGATCAAGAGTTGCACACTCTACTGACTAAGCCAGCCAGGGGCCCCTAGCCAATTTTCTTTTAGATGACTCCAGGAAAGTCACCCATCTTCCTCTCTTGGATGCAACAAAGCAAAAGGTAGAGTTCTTATTATGATTTCTAATTTGATTGTTAGATGAAGTACAAAAAAGAAATACCTAGATTATTAGTTCCTCAAAGGTAACAACTTCTCATTCTCATGAAGATTAAAGTATTTAAGCCATTAGCTAAGAATAAAAACTATCTGAAGTCTCAGTGCAAATAGGTTTTAGTGAATGGTAACATGAGAATGACAACAGATAAGGTGATTCTATGGATATAACTTAAATAAAAACCAAAATAATACGTTCCATTTAAGGTGTTAAAGTCCAATTTGGATCAAATTAAATACCACTAAAAAAAAAATTAAATACCACTGATAGAAATAATAAATACAGTACAGCAACAGGCTCTGTAAAAACAAACAAAAAAAAACCAGGCTCTGTTGCCAGGCCAGACTGGCTTTAAATCCAGTCTCCACCACATTACAGCTGATGAATGGGAGATGCTTAGCAAAGTGCCAGGCACAAAGTAGATACCAGTCTTATCACCCTCCTCCTCCTAATAGCTTGACAATAATCTAAAAATAATCCCATTTTTTAAGTAATCCCATTTTCATCATTATTCCTGAACCTATCAACTGGGCTATTGTCCTTTATAAGACGTAAACACCAAACTCAAAGATCTAGTCACATCTATACCTACCTCTGCTCTAATGAAAAAGGAAGAAAAAGAGAAATCTTTGCTTTCTGTAACAGAATTCACCCAACAGCAACATTATTTATTTATTTTTTCAGCAACATAATTTAAAATTAACTCTTGGGGTGCCTGGCTGGCTCAGGCAGTAGAGTATGTGACTCTTGATCTCAAGGTCATGAGTTCAAGCCCCATGTTGGGTGTAGTGTGTACTTAAAAATTTAAATTAACTCTTCACTTACAGGAAATCTAAACAATTAGGACAGTAAGAAACAGAAAACCTGATTTGACTGTTACCCTGAAGAAAGATCAATCCTAAATGCTCAGAGAGGGAGAGAAGAGATTCCCCTGAGGCAACTGGAAGGTGTAAACTACAAAGCAGGACTATCACAGCAGGCACACTGAGAAAGGGAGATAAAACAAGGAGACTATCCAAACAAGAACCTGTATAAGGGTATAACTTTCCCTACTCTGGAATTTCAGCATTTGGTCTTTAAAACCAAAGGCCTCGGACGCCTGGGTGCTCAGTGGTTGAGCGTCTGCCTCCAGCTCGGGTCCTGATCCATCTATTTCCCACACTGGGCTCACTGGAAGGAGCCTGCTTTTCCCCCTCTGCCTATGTCTCTCTGTTTCTCATGAATGAATAAATGGGATCTTCAGAAAAATAAAACCAACGGCCTTCCTACTTTTTTTTTTTAGCCTTCCTATTTACTGACCAAAAAAAATCTGACCAATAGGAGAAAGAAAATCTATCTTCTCATCTTATACAGCTGCAGGAAACCAGATCATATTCTGATTCATAACGCTATCCTCCCAAGTGTTATTTCTAATTAACAAGTCTTGTTAGACTATCAGATTTTTGGAAATTATTGCTATGTCCTGTGAAAAAAACCATTTACCCTCTAAAAATAAATAAATAAACAAATAAATAAATAAAGATCGAATTTTGCTATCTTATCTTTGAAGTAACTTGTTATTCTGGTAAGTAATACAAAAGTGATACCCCAGGTTTCAGAACAGTCTAAATACATGTGTTCTAGTTGTTAAGCCAGAAGGGGACCACTGACACTTGCTCTCTTCCCACAAGACCAAGGTTAAAATAAAAATATAACCATGACCTAGACCTTGAGAGTTAAATTACCTAATTTTTTCTTACTTAAAAAAAAAAAAAGAAAAAAACGACTGGTTGCTCCTAGGGCAGTGGTGGCAATTCACAAAGAGTACAGAAAGAAATGTGTCCCTGGGAAGGGTGCATGGGTGGCTCAATTGGTTGGGTGTCTGACCTGTGACTTTGACTCAAGTCATGGGGTCCTGGGATCCAGCCTTGTGTTGGGCTTCCTGCTCAGCAGGGAATCAGCTTCTTCCTCTCCCCCCACCCACTCCTCCCCTGCTCATGCTAGGATTGGTGCTCTCTCAGATAAATAAATCTTTAAAAAAAAAGGGGGGGGGGGGGATGTGTCCCTGGAGCTGTACAACAGAGGCCCCAGGGAAGAGATCCCAGGAAATTGGGGAACAAGAATAGGAGGATTATCACTGTGTGTCCCTCTGTTGTTTGAATTTTTTTTAAAAGATTTTATTTACTTATTCATGAGACAGAGAGAGAGAGAGAGAGAGAGAGGCAGGCAGAGACAGAGGTAGAGGGAGAAGCAGGCTCCATGCAGGGAGCCCAACGAGGGACTCGATCCCAGGACCCCGGGATCACACCCTGGGCCAAAGGCAGATGCTCAACCACTGAGCCACCCAGATGTCCCTGTTGTTTGAATTTTGACACATATAAATGTTATTACCTATTCACAAATACTTAAAATTAAAAATTGTAAACTGTTTTATTTGCAAATATCTAATCCTTTCTATTTTAAATTACTAAATCCCACTTTTCTCCAGCAAACCTGATTTCAGAAAGTCACCTTAACATCTCAACTTCTGCATTTTCAATAAAATGCCAGTATGCCCACAAATCACTAACCTCTTGGGTTATTTTATTCTAAGGCTCTTAAGAATCCACAGAATTAACACTCAGCTTAGTAATTATGTGCACGGTGTCTTACAATACTGACCAACTACTTTATGTTTGCCTGGCAACATTCCAATACTGAAGAGATTATGCTTTTCTGTATCATCAGTATTCAGTAGGTATTCAATATATTATTGAATGATTTGACATCATAGCCATAAAATACTGAATCTTTTACCAATTCAGGCAAGGTAACTTATTTTGCCAAATGGAAAACATTGGGTACAAAATAAGGCCGTGAGAAATAGCCTAATTATTGAGGAAGGTAAAATAAAGTACATCTAGGGAATAAAATAGTATGCACTTATTAGAAATTTAAAACGTTGAATGTGAAGATAAAACAGCAATGCAAAAAAAAAAAAAAAACAGCAATGCTAAAAAAATGTTTATGATAATAAGTGTAAGTAATGAAAAAACTGGGGCACAGAACTATACTAGGATTTACAACGTTTTTTTTTTTTTAAAGATGTATTCATTTTAGAGAGAGTTCACCCAAGTGGAGGTAGGAGTAGAGGGAGAGAATCCTAAAGCAGATTCCCTACTGAGTGGGGAGCCAGCGCCAAACCCCAAAGAGGGCTTATTCCCACAACCCATGAGATCATGACCTGAGCCAAAATCAAGAGTCTACAATTATGATTTTTTTTTAAAGATTTTATTTATTTATTCATGATAGACACAGAGAGAGAGAGAGGCAGAGACACAGGCAGAGGGAGAAGCAGGCCCCATGCAGGGAGCCCGATGCGGAACTCGATCCCAGGTCTCCAGGATTACACCCTGGGCTGAAGGCAGCGCTAAACCGCTGGGCCACTGGGGCTGCCCTGATTTTTTTTTTTTTTTTTTATAACTAGGAGTTTTAAAACAGGACTAATATAAGTGCACCATGTAAAATGACTCCATTTATATAAAATTCATGGGGCACCTGGGTGGCTCTGCTGGTTAAGCATCCAACTCCTAGTGTTGGCTAAGGAAATGAGATGGAGCCCAGTGTCCAGCTGCTGAGTGCAGTCAGCTTGAGATACTTTTTCCCTTCCCCCCCCGCCCTTCCCTACACCCACAGGCTGGCTGTGTCTCTCTCTCTCTCGCTTTCTAAAAATAAATAAAATCTTAAAAATAAAGTTCAAAAACAGGCAAAACTAATTACTCTATCGTGTTAGAAGGACAGTGGTTACTTTTGAAGTAAAAAGGGGTAATAACCAGCAGGAAAATCAGGGTAGTTACTAGGAATACTAGTCATGTTGTTTCTTGATTTGACTGTTTTTAACACCAATATGCTCACTTTGTGAAAAATCCACCAACCTGCACACTTAGGATTTGTGCTCTTATGGATATTATACTTCACTGAAAAGCCTTAAAACTCATATCTAAAGCAGAAAAATTAAAATAAAATATACCCAAATGCTAATCATATTCGGGTAGCAGGATTATAAAACTTTTCCTTTCATTTCCTCAATTTTAGAGATTTTTCTGAACTATATGTTTAGGCTGCCCTTAAAGCCTTTCTAAAATAATTAAGAGTGTTTCCTATGTACCAGACCTTCTTTAAAGTAGTTTATATATATTAAATCATCTAGCCTTCATAACAACTTTACAAAGTAGGTTATTATTGTCATTTTAAAAAGAAACTACAACATTGAGGTTACGTAACTCGCCCAAGATAATACAGCTATTAAGTGGTAGAGCCATAATTTGAACCAAGGTATTCAGGCTCCCAAGATCATAGTCTGGGTCATCCATCCATTTTCATAATAAAATCTTACATTTTTAAGGTGGAAAAAAACAATATTAATAAACTAAGTTACTCTGCTAAACTAAGTCATTACTATTTTATTACTATTACTATGTAGGTAACTCTTTGTACAGTCAGATGCCAAAATATAGGAGAAAACTTGCATATTTGATCAAGTGGCATAATCCTAGAGTAATCAGAAGTTACTCAAAGCTTATAGAAATTATACATTAGAAATATACCTCTCTTCTATTCTGTTCTTATCCATGAGAGGCTGCTTAATCCACTGGTTAACCAGTCTTTGTCCCTGAGGGGTTTTGCATTTATTCAGCAATGCAGCCAGAGACTGAGAGCCAGTAGTATCTTCAACAGAACCCTACCAAACAAAAAACAAAATAGGAAGAATGGCATGCTCATTAGTGAAAACCTTACTGTGCCATGAAAAATAATTAAATAATTTTAGAAACAAGAATACTTAATATTCTTCAAATAAAATGAGAAATTTGCACAAAAGTTTCTTTTCCTCAGTTGGGGGGGGGTGGGTTTTACTGTCAGGCTGAGTGTCAGTCTACACTGCAGCACACTGCAGTATTTTGAATCCACACAGTGAAAGTTGTGGCTTCCTAAATGTTATCTCATGTTTAGCCTGGCATCTCCTATTTCCATTCTTTTATGATCCTCAAAGTGTGATGACCCCACTCTGAATACTGTCCCATTATATCATCCTAACTCCTCTCTGGGGAACTAGGACTAATGGCCAAACCAAGCTCATTGAAAGTCTTGGGTAAAGCTAACTAGTGATCATTGGTACATGGCATGTGAGAGGTCCCCAGTTCCATGAAAGCCTAGCCTATGGCTCACGGGGATTTAGAATGTGTCTACGTGTATATTAATGCACGATATTTATATGTGCTGCTATGGTCATATGTTGAAGGCCAACAGAACTGTTAGTATCCGTTAGAGGAAATGATATAGTCTTTCTGGTGGCTATTAAAGCAAACTGTGTATAAAGAAATAAAATTATTTTCCTCAAAAAACCCCTCCTCTTCCTAAAATCAAACTTTCAACCTGTTAATCTGCAGTGTATTTTTCCCCAAACCAAAATCACTTTATAATTACTAAAGTTTTAGGCATAAAACTTCTTAAAACATAATTTCTTAAAAACTGCTGTTAATAATAAAATTATTCATTAAGCCATGACAAATACTATTTATATAGCCTGCAACAGAAAAATACAGTAATTTAAAACTGCTTATCTATTCTAAGTATAATAACATTTCAAAATATTTACGCTTCTTAATTGTATTCTTCAGTATATAACAAAGGAAACATTTTGTCACCATTCAATATTTTTAACCCTTTTTTTTTTTTTTTTTTTTTTACCTGGAAAAGGTTAAGGGCTCGGACTGCTGCAATATCCAACTTCATATACTGGCTGAAGTCAAAAGTAGTGAGTTCATACTGTCCAAAGTTTGAATCATCTGATAAAAGTTCTAAAAACTTGATTACTGCAGACAGTGCTGAAGCTGCAACCTAAGATTAGGAATTTAAAAGAAAAGATTCTATCACTAGAATCCTAGAGATTTTAACAAAACAAATAGCAAAATGGCAATAAATTTTTTTTAAAAGATTTTATTTATTTATTCATGAGAGATACAGAAAGAGAGGCAGAGACATAGGCTGAGGGAGAAGCAGGATCCCTGTCTTTGAGATGCTGGTACCTTGTTTCATGGTACCTGTCTTTGATCCCTGTCTTGTTTCATGGATGCTGATTATTTGGGTATTTGCAATTTATGAAAACTCAGTTATACCTTATGATGTATTATGTACTTTCCTAAAGACGTTTTTTAATGCTCTCTTCCAGTCATTACTCCACCAGGTGTAACCCTTGTTCTTAGCTCTGACAGCGTAGATTAATTTGGCCTCTTTTTGTATGTAGTTTATATTAATGCAATCATATAGTTTATAGTCTTTTGTGCCTGGTTTCTTTTGTTCAGTATTAGGTTTGTGAGATTCATTCATATTGTTGTGTGGCACTGGATTGTTGGTGCTAATATTTTTTGTGTGTGCAGTGTGCAGTATTCTATAGGGCCGAACACACCAAACTTGGTAGGCATTTGAGTCATTTCCACTTTTGACTATTATAAATAGTGCTTCTATTACAGTAAGTTTATTTATTCATGACAGACACAGAGAGAGACAGGCAGAGACACAGGCAGAGGGAGAAGCAGGTTCCTCACAGGGAGCCCAAAGTCGGACTCAATCCCAGATCCTGGATCATGCCATGAGCCACAGGCAGACGCTCGACCCCTGAGCCATGCAGGCATCCCAAAAAGCAGCTTAAAAAAGAAAGTGCCTCTCAAAAAAGTGAGGTAATTTATTAAAGACTCCACAACCTATACATTATAATGTGATGATGGGTTTTCTTTTCCCCTACAATCACTATGCTATCTCATCCACTTAATCTCTTTCCTGTGAAAGTCAAAACTCCTTCTTACCTCAAGAATATATGTTGATATATTCTTTATATAATTATAGTGTTTATTATATATTACATATATAATGTTTATTATATATATTATATATAATTTATAAATTATTATATAAATATAATGTAATTATATTTAAGGTTATATATTTTAAACATTTTATTTATTTATTCATGAGAGACACAGGGAGAGAGAGAGGCAGAGACACAGGCAGAGGGAGAAGCAGGCTCCATGCAGGGAGCCCGACGTGGGACTCGATCCCAGGTCTCCAGGATCACGCCCTGGGTTGAAGGCAGTGCCACTGAGCAACGCAGGCTGCCCTTTAAGGTTATATTTAAACTTTTCTAGTCATTTCCTTTTTTCACAAGCTTCGTCACAGTAAGAATTAACTTAGTATCAGTGATCCACAGTTTAGATTTTGAGGTGAAACAAGTAGTCTTTTAAAAGTCAAGATTATAATTTAAGAATAAATTTATATTGTAATCCACATACCTGATTCTCCATTTCTGGCAAGACAGCACTATTCACCTGTTCTCCCTTTTTGCCTTTCAATAACCGGTTCAAGTCCTGATAAATATCTTTTGTAAAAAAATCAGCTCTTTTTCGTTCTGTGATCAGAATTCCTCCTCTCTGAATAACCTATTTTGTAAAAAATAAATGACTTCAAGAAAAGGAATGAAAAAAATAAATGACAAAAAACTATACCACTAACAAGTACGGTAACAACAGCATAACAAACCAACCCACATTAAATTTTTATATAATCTGCAAGACATTGGTAACATATACATAATGACAGGTATTTTAAATATCGAAGTAAGTTTTCATGGAAATTTAAAATTATGTTCACATAAAGCTTCCAAAGATTAGTCCCAGTAGTAAAAACTCTTAACAGAATAATACTTGTGGAAAGTTGCTTAGATACTATCTATGCTAACAATGGCCATCACAGATTTACTCTTTCCTGAGCAATTATTATGGTATTTGAGGCCCACAAAAAGAAAACAATCTTCAGGGGATACAACATCCCTTAAATACCTAAATAAAGCACACACACAAATAGTACAATCAGAATTTTATAAAAACTCAGTGAAATAAAAGGCTAAAAGTCCCATCTGAACTATCAAAAAATAACCTAGAAGACTGGCATCTTATGCTTTTGGCTCAAGTCATGATCCCTGGGTCATGGGATGAGCCCTGGGCTGGGCTAGCTGCTCAGTGGGGAGCCTGCTTCTCCCTCTCCCTCTGCCCTTCCCCTTGTTCATGCTGTATATGTCTCAAATAAATAAATTTTTTTTAAAAAGATCTGTATTTATTTGATAAATCCATGCTAAATACAGTAGTATTGTTTTTTTTTAATGGACCTAAATCATCTCCCCCCCATAACTCTGAAAGCATTCTTCTTTATCAGTTGTGATCCCTTTAAGATGATATTCTGTTACTCTTTTAAGAAGGAAGGAAGAAGGCAGGAAAAGGGGAAATGATCTGAGGTCTAACAAGCCTTAACAAGAAATAGCTTGTTCTAAAGTCCTCATAAAGTTTCTGTGAATGACAAACAAGATTACCCTTGAAATATAACAAGACTGTAGTTAGATACAAAAAATTGACTTTTGAATTATGCTTTTTAAATAAAACAGTATCTATCATGTTAGTCTTTCCTAGGCTTAGATTCTCCTTCATCCCTACCTTGATTCCCTTACCTGCCTCAGTTTTCCCATGTCTCCAGCAGTCTCTCCTCCTGGTAAAACACATTCCTTTGGTCCAATCTGAATCAGGAGAGCCTCCAAATTGGAGAACTGATCATTATCAGGGAACTCACAAAGTCCTAGCTTCCTCTGTATGGAGTCAACATACCCAACTCCGACCTGTCTTTGGCCATCAACTGTAGACATTTTAACACCCACGACACCAATGGAGGTTGACATATCATTGTTACCAAAGAGAATGTCTTCAAACTGAGAAAGATTACCTGGAGAAGCCTTAAAAAAATAAAAAAATTTAAGAACTGTTGAATGTACTTTATGTAAAAATAAACGTATCAAAAGAGATTTTCAAAAGAGACTTTGAAATTTGGCAGCTGGATTTATACACAATCATTAAAGTATCCAAATGATAATCCTATTAATGGTATGCTTAAATTTCTATATCCTATGAAATTATCTACTTATTAATTGCACATACCAGTATTTTCACTAACTATATCACACAGAAGAGCAGTAATATTAGCTAAAAATACTGACCTTGGAAAGTCAATTCTCTATCTTATCAGTAAAATGCAGATTGTTCTATATTAGTGATTTCCAGATAAAGGGTCTAGACCTATTTTCAATATTTCAAAAAGATCAGAAATCCCTCTTTAAGACTACACAAGTCAACTAAAGGGTCAAACTTCTTTGCTTCTGGCAGGACCTGTGTCAAGTCAGAAGGTTAACACTATATTTCAAACTGATCAGAAGCTGATAGGATGGGGACACCTGGGTGGCTCAGGGCATGATCCGAGTCCTGGGATTGAGTCCTACATCAGGCTCCCTATGGGGAGCCTGTGTCTCCATCTGCCTATGTCTCTGCCTCTCTGTCTCTCTCATGAATCAATAAATAAAATCTAAAAAAAAAAAAAAAAAAAAAAAGCTGATAGGAAATTTTTAGCCTGTGGCATTTTCTGGGGCAAATGATGATCCATGGAAAAAAAAAAAAAAAAAAAACAAAATTTAAGCAACCAATAGCCATCAATAGCTCTTGAAGCATCATAATCATGATAATCATTTATTTTTTTATAATAGGATTCTAAGTAACTTATAACTATGGATTATTGATTAAAACCTGAATCAAGGGACGCCTGGGTGGCTCAGTGGTTGAGTGGCCTTTGGTTCAGGGTGTGATCCTAGAGTCCCGGGATCGAGTCCCATATTGGGCTTCTTGCATTGAGCCTGCTTCTCCTGTCTCTGCCTCTCTGTGTTTCTCATGAATAAGTAAATGCAATCTTATAAAAAAAAAAAATCTGAATCAAAAATAAAATGGAGGGAGTACTTGGCTGGCTCAGTTAGAAGAGCATGACAGTCTTGAAATAAGGGTCGTGAGTTTGAGTCTCACACTGGAGAGATTACTCAAAATCTTCAAAAAAATTATTTAATATTATTTTTTAAAGTAGGCTCCATGCCCAACATGAGATGTGAATTCATGATCCTGAGATCAGGAGTCACAGGCTCTATCACTGAACCAGCTAGGCACTCTTTAAAAAAATTTTTTTTAAAAATGAAATGGCAAAAGCATTAAAAAAAAAAAGATTTTATTTATTTATTCATGACAGACACAGAGAGAGAGAGAGAGAGAGAGGCAAAGACACATGCAGGAGGCCCAACATGGGACTCGATCCCAGGTCTCCAGAATCAGGCCCTGGGCTGAAGGCGGCGCCAAACTGCTGGGCCACTGGGGCTGCCCCACAAAAGAATTCTTGCATTCAAATTTTAAAAGCACTGACTCATGGGACGCCTGGGTGGCTCAGCAGTTGAGCATCCGCCTGTGGCTCAGGGCGTAATTCCAGGATCTGGGATCAAGTCCCACATCGGGCTCCCTGCAGGGAGCTTGCTTCTCCCTCTGCCTGTCTCTGCCTCTGTGTCTCTCAGGAATAAATAAATAAATAAATCTTTTTAAAAAAAAAGTCAAAATTCCCATTTGAGGTTTCCTATGTTTTTAAAAAATAATTAAAAATAAAATAAAAAAATAAAATAAAAAACTGTTTCGGTCATAAATGTAAACATAGTGCTTTTACTTCCATACTTTGGATTTGCAGACTATGAAGCACACCTTTAAAAAAAAACTCTCAAGAAATAAAAAAATAAAAAAATTTAAAAAACTCTCAAGAGAACCAGTAGCTAACAAAATTGGGTTCTTGAAAATGATAAGACTGGTAATCTGTGAATTAGATGGTATCCAAAGTCTTTTCCTGCTCTGAACATACCACTGAGAACATGGGAAAGAAATCAATCAGAGAGATCAACTATCTTAAATATCACTAATAGTTTACTGTAGAATCAATAAGCTAAAAGATGTAAAGACAAATCAGTTTTTCCAGTTTTTTTTTTTTAAGATTTTATTTATTTATTCATGAGAGACATAGAGAGAGAGAGAGGCAGAGACACAGGCAGAGGGAGAAGCAGGCTCCACGAAAGGAGCCCGACATGGGACTTGATCCCATGTCTCCAGGATCAGGCCCTGGGTGGAAGGTGGCGTTAATCCGCTGAGCCACCCAGGCTGCCCAATTTTTGCAGTTTTAGATTTGAACTTAAAATGTCAGGATGAAAATACCACTTCTAATTTGATAAAGATACATATTTGAAAAAATTTCCCCCTGACCTAAATGTCTATTCATCTTGAAAAGAATTCATCTTGAAGGATTCTGGTATGACATAGAGGAGTGAGGTGTGATGGGCTGATATACATGGTAATCTCTTAAATTTAGGATTCCACATTTTGGTGGTGTTAACTAATTGAGTTCTATGAAGAATGAGACAGAAAAATCACTTTGTGGTACCCTCAATTATCTATTAAAATCTTTCAAGATAGAGGCTACAACTCTAAGTAAAAGCCTCCCCACCCCCACCCCACACCCCGTTATCAGGAAAACATCAATGAAAATCCCCAGGAAACTCCATAATGTAGAATGCTAAATTCTCGCAGATACAATCTTCAGTAAATGTCTACATTTACAAAGGCAGGCTGGGGGAGGAGGACACAATATGGAACAGAGACCAAAGAAGATTGTATCTGGGGTAGTACCAAGATCAAATGTTTAAATATTCTATTAAATCTCACAAGAAGGAAAAAAAAAAAAAAAATCACAGGACTTTCAAGTTAGAGAACATTTAAAAAAAAAAAACAAAAACCTTCCAATTTTACTGTTTATGGAGAAACAGATACAGGAGAAGGGATTGGGAAATTTGCCAAGGACAACCAGAGAGAGGAGAAAAGAAAGGCTATATATATACACTAACTATAAGC
The DNA here is from genome assembly GCF_003254725.2 of Canis lupus dingo. Classification (NCBI taxonomy): domain Eukaryota; kingdom Metazoa; phylum Chordata; class Mammalia; order Carnivora; family Canidae; genus Canis; species Canis lupus. The sequence goes on along the minus strand of NC_064252.1, from coordinate 50,374,445 downwards.
CCAGAGCCTTATCATGCATGTATTCCCTTTCAAGAATAAATCTCACCTCCCCAACAACATTCTAACCATTGATTTATTCCAGCATTTATTGAGAACCTACTCTGCAGACACTGCATTTGAACAACCAAACACAGGACCTTACAGACTAACAATGAAGACAGTCATTAAATAAAACAAAACAGTACTATTGTTTCCAATCTCCATTAAGCCATAGAAGCATGAAGGTCAATAAGCCTTTCTAAGGGACACCAAGGAATACGATCACCATTTAACAAAGCCCCTGACATACAAGAAATTATAAACTTAATGGAAGAGAAAGACACATACAAAGATATGTACAAACAAGGGGCCCCTGGTTGGCATGTGACTCAATCTCCGGATTGTAAATTCAAGCCACATGTTGAGTATAGAGATCACTTTAAATAAAGTTTAATAAATTTTTTTAAAAATTTGAAAAAGGGATCCCTGGGTGGCTCAGCGGTTTAGCGCCGCCTTCGGCCCAGGGCATGATCCTGGAGTCCTGGGATCAAGTCCCACATCAGGCTCTCTGCATGGCGCCTGCTTCTCCCTCTGCCTCTGCCTGTCTCTCTCTCTCTCCCTCTCTCTCTCTCAGGAATCAATAAATAAATAAATCTTTAAAAAAATAATAAAAATTTGAAAAAAAAAGGGGGGGGGGTGCCTGGGTGGCTTATCCAATAAAATGCCACTCTTGATTTCCAGGTCATGATCTCTAGGTCATGAGATCGAGCTGGTCTTGGGGCTCTGCGCTCACCGTAGAGTCGGCTTGAGATTCTCTCCCTCTGCCTCTATCATGCGCTGTTTCTCTCTCTCAAATAAATAAAATCTTCAAAAATATTTTTAAAATCTCAAAAAAAGTGTATAAATGAGATAATTTGGGATACAGTAAATCTGTGTGATAGTACCTTAAAAACTGTAAAATCAAATCTTTGTTTCATGCTGGCATTCAATTTTATGTAAAGTTTATTTTATTATTTACGTTTCAGGGATATTGACACAGCTCAGAGTATTTATACAGAATATTCAGTAAATAATAAAGATTTACTGAATTTTTAAATTGCTATTAAACCATGATCTTAAAAACCACACACTAAGGAATATTTTTCAAAGCATTTTGTTATCAGAACTTGGTTACAATATTAAAGCACACAATAGAATTCCCTCACATTTTTATTCTTTCTACTCTTAAAAATAATAACCAATTTAAAGATAATTACCTTAAATGCCAAATACCAATCGTTCTCCTTGGAGGCCTTACTTCCAGCTCTATTCTTGTAAACTTCAACTCTATACTGTCGAATTAGAAGAAGATCTTTAACAAAAGATTCAAAATTCATTTTACTAAGCACAACACTCTCCAGGGTCTTTGTTCCTAAAGAAAAATATTAAAAAACACGTTACACAGATTTGAGGATTTAAAGTAGTAAGTGTTCAAGTACCTAACACAATGGATTCCCCAACCTACATTCTTCTCTCATTAATTCATTCCTTCAATAAAAAACTGTTTATCAAGCACTATTACTCATCCCAGGGACTTTGGAAGTTGAAGGGTATAAAAAGGTGAATAGATGTAGTGCCTCATCCCGTCTCCTTCTGTGGAACCAATTCATCAAAATAAAAAATTAAGAAGATACAAAGATAAAACAAGGAGTAAATATATATAAAGCTAAACTTACTTGTCCTTTCTTATAATTAGTTTCTCAGAAGTCTGAATAAAAGTCTTTTTTTTTAAAGTCTTATAACTATATACAACAATATATAACTATATATAGCTATATATAACTATATAATATTTGTATGGAATTAAACTTTTCTCAAAAGTTCCATAAAAATGAATGCCATTATTCATTGCAAAATCTTCTAGGTAGCACAGATAAAAATTCAAAGGTTCAAAAAGTATAGCAAAAAAGGTGACTTCCCTTTCACCACTGCTCCCCTACATCCAATTCCCCAGCCAATTGCTGTTAGTTTATAAAATAGATTTCCAAAATAAGCTGCATACACAAGCATTACTTTGTTCCTCTCTTACATCAGTAAGTGCATACTACAAACACTGTTCTGTATCTTGGCTTTTTCTTAATTTTAATATATTTTGGAAGATTGTTCCATCAGTACAATCAGCTTTTCTGTTTACAGCTGCAAATATTCCAAGGACTTTGAGGATATTCTATAATTAGTCTCTTATTAAGGGACATATCGGTTGTTTCCAGTCTCTGCTGTTACAACAATGCTGCATAAATCATCTTGTACACGCTTCACTCACCAAATATGTTAGTACATCTGTTAACACAAAGCCCCCAAACTGGATTTTATCAAAGAATGTTGAGGGATTTTGATAAATATTGCCAGACGATTCTCATTATCATCCATAAAGTAGGAGTTTATCTATTTCCCCTATCCAATCAACACAGAGTTTTCAAGATTTCTGGTCTTTATCTTAGATCACTGGTTCTCAACCAGGACGATCTTGGTTCTCTAGCAGACATTTGCTAATGTCTGCGAACATGTGGCTTGTCAGGAACTGGGGGAGAGAAGGGGAGTACTAATGGAATTGATGGGTAAGGCAGTAATGCTGTTAAACATGTACAGGATAGCCCCTCAAAACAACAAATTATTCAATCCAAAAAAATCAATAGTCCCAAAGGTCAAGAACTATCATTAGATAAAAAACAGTATCTCATCCTAGTTATGATTTGCAATTATCAATTTCTTACAAAATAAAATCACCCACATCATTAAATGGAATAAAAATTCAATTTTCAAACAGTAGAGGTAATACCAATTATTCACTTAAAGGTAATTATATGTAGATTATTCTGACAATTCTGGATCTATTTTTTTTTTTAATTTTTTTTTAAATGTTTATTTATTTATGATAGTCACACAGAGAGAGAGAGAGAGAGTGGCAGAGACACAGGCAGAAGGAGAAGCAGGCTCCATGCACCGGGAGCCCGACGTGGGATTCGATCCCGGGTCTCCAGGATCGCGCCCCGGGCCAAAGGCAGGCGCTAAACCGCTGCGCCACCCAGGGTTCCCAATTCTGGATCTTATTAAAGACTTAACCTAAATTTAATAATAGATCATGCCAATTACAAATATGAAATATAAACAAGCATACAGGGGATCCCTGGGTGGCGCAGCAGTTTAGCGCCTGCCTTTTTGGCCCAGGGCGCGATCCTGGAGACCCGGGATCAAATCCCACGTCGGGCTCCCGGTGCATGGAGCCTGCTTCTCCCTCTGCCTGTTTCTCTGCCTCTCTCTCTCTCTCTGTGTGTGACTATCATAAATAAATAAAAAAATTTCTAAAATAAAGTATAAACAAGCATACAGATTAAATGACTTAAGACAATTGTCTTGTACAGCTAAGCACAGCTGATACTTTCCTTTCATTCATTAGTTACAAGTACTGTCAAGAATTCCTGTCAGACACCCTGAAAAAGGGCTCAAATCTTGCCTCTCTAAAGTTCTTTCCAAGAACATTCCTTCCTCATTATCTCATCCAGGACTGGCAAACAAACAGGGACCAGGTAGGTATAGGAAGGTATCAAATGAGCAAAGGAAACCCAAAGAAGAGTAGCAATAGAGCTGACATGACAAGCAGCTTCAAAAGGTGGGTGGAAACAGTGACAAAAACTGGAAAGTACATCAGGATAAAGGAGGAATGTCAGAGAGAGTAGCCACTCAGCTCCAAATCCACTGCTGAACTGCTGGGATATTTACACCCAGAATTTTCAATTGTGCAGATTTCTCAAAAGCAGCTCAAAATATGAATTTTTCCCTGAAATCTCACAATCTTTAAAAAATAGGCAATCAGTTCAAACTTAGAGCAAAACACTATTTAGGCCACCAGTTTTCAACTCAGTAAGTTTATTTTTTTTAAAGAGTTTATTTATTTATTCATGAGACACACACACACAGAGGCAAAGACATAGGCAGAGAGAGAAGCAGGCTCCATGCAGGGAGCCCAACGTGGGACTCGATCCCGGGTCTCTCTGGGATCACGCACTGGGCTGAAGGCGGTGCTAAACCTCTAAGCCACCGAGGCTGCCCTCAACTCAGTAAGTTTAACAGTCATATTTTCTTACAGATTTGAATAGATTGCTATTTCTGTGGCTTGCATTTACAAAGCAAGCTCCATGAAAGTTGTTTACTCTAGAATCCCATTCAACAAGGCATGTGTGAGACGGGGAGGCCTCCAGTCTGTAACAGACTCACATCTCCCAACTAACACTCACTCAAGATCAGAACCTGAGTGCAACTGTCGACCCTATGGAAATTATTCCCTGGTTTTGCCTAGCACTCATTCCATTTTGCTCAAGACGCTCCTAGTTTTAATACTGGAAGTCCGATGTTCCAGGAGCCCTCTTAGTCACAAGCAAATCAGAAAGACTGGTCACCTTACCAACCTATCCAGTTGAATTCCACATGAGAAATGTTATTCCTATGATGAAACATCATAAAAATAAGGAGAAAAAAAAACTTGGTCAAGAAAAGCAGCAGAGACACTTAGGTGGCCCAGCTGATTAAACGTCTGACTGTTGGCTTTGGCTGAGGACATGATCTCATGGTTGTGAAATGGAGCCCCACGGTGGGTTCTGCAGGGAGTCCACTTGAAATTCTCTCTTGGGACGCCTGGGTGGCTCAGCAGTTGAGCAGTTGAACGTCTGCCTTTGCCTCAGGTCATGATCCCAGGGTCCCAGGATCGAGTCCCACATTGGGCTCCCTGCATGGAGCCTGCTTCTCCCTCTGCCTGTGTCTCTGCCTCTCCCTCTGTGTGTCTCTCATGAATAAATACATAAAATCTTAAAAAAAAAAAGAAAAAGAAAGAAAAAAATTCTCTCTCCTTCTGCCCCTCCCCGTTAGTGCAGGCTCTCTAAAATAAATCTTTTTTTTCTTAAGAAGCAAATTAGACTTAATACAAAAGCAGATAAGAGTTTCTCAAAGGAAAAAAAAAAAAAAAGGGACACCTGGGTGGCTCAGCAGTTGGGCGTCTGCCTTTGGCTCAGGGAGTGATTCCGGAATCCCAGTCCTGCATCAGGCTCCCTGCATGGAGCCTGCTTCTCCCTCTGCCTGTGTCTCTGCCTCTCTGTCTCTCATGAATAAATAAATAAAAAAAAAAAAAAAAGAATTTCTCAAAGGCACTGATAAACACCACTGAGTATTACCAGCAACTTCCAGTAAATACGAGTTTCCAAAACACTGTTTTTCATATCATCCTTTAAATTAAAAGGCAAAATGAAAAGTCAGCAAAAATAAATCCTGAGAGGGGGGAAAAATATGAAAAATTCTAAAACAGCTCTTAAATCATCAAACCACTAGGATGTGCCAGTAGAATTGTCTGGCCAGCACAGGGTTTTTAAAGTATCTAAAATTAAATGCTATCACAGGATGAATAAGCACTCTCAGATCCACAAGCTCCACCACTCTCTATTACACCTAACTACTTTGCACATCAATGTTATCTACTGCGCTCTGGATAGAAGGATCCAGAGCAATCTGGTCAAATCTTTCTACTGACATTCAACAGGAACACAGGTTCACAACAGTAGTAATTTCTTAAAAGTAGGTGGGGTGAAGAGGCAAATGAGGTGATTCGCACCCCCCCCCCCCATGGCCTCCTCTATCTCCATTGCTAACACACTGCCAGGCTGCCCAACTGCCAAGGTTATCCTCTAAAGGTACTATTTCTCGCAAGGGAGGTTTTGTGACTTACTGGGTGGGAGTGCATTTTAAGTCTTATAAGTGCAGCTAGCATTGATTGTATGCTTTAACCAGCTGGGGAGTAAAACTGACCTCCTGGTGTGAAATGTGAGGAAAGAGGAACAGAAACCTACCCACCAGACTCCACCTGGAGTACAGCAGAAGGAATAGCCTTGGTTTTGTACAAGATTTTTCTCTTCAAGAATAATCTGGAGGGATCCCTGGGTGGCGCAGCGGTTTAGCGCCTGCCTTTGGCCCAGGGCGCGATCCTGGAGACCCAGGATCGAATTCCATGTCGGGCTCCTGGTGCATGGAGCCTGCTTCTCCCTCTGCCTATGTCTCTGCCTCTCTCTATCATAAATTTAAAAAAAAAAAATTAAAAAAAAAAAAAAAAAGAATAATCTGGAGCCGGGGCACCTGGGTGGCTCTGTGGTCAGGCATCTGCCTCTAGCTCAGGGTTTGATCCCAGGGATTGAGTCCGGTATCAGGCTTCCCATAGGGAGCCTGCCTCTCCCTCTGCCTATGTCTGTCTCTCTTTCTGTGTCTTTCATGAATATATAAATCTTTAAAAAATAATAATAATTTGGAGCCCCCCTGACCTCATTCAGCTGACAATTACCATGTGTCTGCTACATGAAGGCACTGGGCCAGGTGCTAGGGTTCAGAGGTAGACATTGGTTAAAACACAGTTCCTGCTGCTCTCTGGGAGCTTTCAGGCGATTGGGATAGACAGGAATAGGTAGACTCAAAGCTGTGTCTAGGGGAAGGAGAACAAGGGCAGGGAATGCCTAAGAGAGACAGCTAACCAGCCTTTTTTTTTTTTTTTTTAAGATTTTATTTATTTATTCATGAGAGAGGAAGAAGTAGGCTCCACGCAGGGAGCCATATGTGGGACTCAATCCCGGGACCCTAGGATAACGCACTGAGCTGAAGGCAGGCACTCAACCAGAGCCATCCAGGCGTCCCCCAGACAGTCTTAACGTGGGAATCAAGAAAGGCTTCCAAAAGGAGATATTTTCCAAGCTGAGTTCTGACAGCAAAAGCGGGGGAAAAAGTAACTTTCTTTCTCAGTGACTCAAATTCCTTATCTATAAATCGGAGATAGCTACTATCTCACAGGTCTTTATAATAATGTAGATGTTGAAGGGCAAAAGTAGCTAAAAAGATGTGAATAAGTCTAAATGCCAATAAAAGGAACCACACAGAGAGGAAATAGAAAGTTACCTCTGAGGGACGCCTGGGTGGCTCAGCGGTTGGGTGGTTCAGCAGTTGGGCATCTGCCCCTTTGGCTCAGAGTGTGATCCTAGAGTCCCAGGATCAAGTCCCATATCGAGCTCCTTGCATGGAGTCTGCTTCTCCTGTCTGCCTCTGTGTCCCCCATGAGTAAGTAAATAAAATCTTAAAAAAAAAGGGGGGGGCAGCCTGGGTGGCTCCGCGGTTTAGGGCCACCTTCAGCCCAGGGCGTGATCCTGGAGAGCCGGGATTGAGTCTCCTGTCAGGCTCCCTGTATGGAGCCTGCTTCTTCTGCCTGTGTCTCTGCCTCTCTCTCTCTCTCTCTCATGAATAAATAAATTAAATCTTAAAACAAACAAACAAACAAACAAAAACTGGGGGTTGCTGGAGAGGAGGTAGATGGGAAATGGGTTAAATGACATGTAGGTGGCTCAGCTGATTAAGCATCTGTTGGCTTTGGCTGAGGACATGATCTCATGGTTGTGAAATGGAGCCCCACGGTGGGTTCTGCATGGAGTCCTCTTGAAATTCTCTCGGGATGCCTGGGTGGCTCAGCAGTTGAACGTCTGCCTTTGCCTCAGGTCATGATCCCAGGGTCCCAGGATGGAGTCCCACATCAGGCTCCCTGCATGCAGCCTGCTTCTCCCTCTGCTTTTGTCTCTGCCTCTCTGTGTGTCTCTCATGAATAAATAAAATCTTTAAAAAAAAAAAAAGAAAAAGGAATGAAGTACTGATAGCAGAGATGAATCCTGAAAATATTAAGTGAAAAAAAAGTCATGAAAGATCACATTTTGTGATTCTACTCTTATGAAATGTCCAGAATAAGCAAAAGAGAAGGCAGGTTAGCAGTTGCCTAGGACTGGGAGAATTGGAGGTGGGGCAGGAGGACAACTGCTAATGGGTACAGGGTTTCTTTTGGGGACTGACAAAAATGTTTTAAAAATTTACTGTGGGGCCTGCCTGGCTCAGTCAGTAGATTATCTGACTCTTGATCTCAGGGTCTTGAGGTCGAGCCCCATTTTGGGTGAAGAGATTACTTTAAAAAAATAAATAAATAAATAAATAAAATGCACTGTGGTGGGCTCCTGGGCAGCTCAGCAGGTTGAGCATCCAACTCTTGATCTTAGCTCAGGTCTTGATCTCAGGGTCGTGAGTTCAAGCCCCATGTTGGGCTGTTGGGCTCCAAGCTGGGCATGGAGCCTACTTCCAAAAAAAAAAAAAAAAAAAAATGTACTACGATGGTTGCTTAACTTTGTGAATATACTAAAAGCTACAGAATTATAAAACAAAACACTGAATAATATACATGTGTCAATCAAAAAATAAATGTGTGAATCATACTATGTGAATAATCTCAACAAATCTGTTATATTAAAAAAGAAGTATAGGGGATCCCTCAGCGGATTAGCACCTGCCTTTGGCCTGGGGTGTGATCCTAGAGTCCCGGGATTGAGTCCCTCTTCGGGATCCCTGTGTGGAGCCTGCTTCTCCCTCTGCCTGTGTTTCTGTCTCAATCTCTGTCTCTCTCATGAATAAATAAATCTTTAAAATAAATAAATAAAATAATAATAATATAGATTTGAGGGCAGGAAATTGAGGAAGTTTTCTAACCATTTCTATTTTCTATAGTCAGAGGCAAGTTCAACTGCTAAAGAATGTGGGAAAAGGTCACAGGCTCCAAGATTTGCCTTAAGTGCAAATGCATGGGATCTTCATAGTTCATCTGGCATTACAGTCCAGATATAATTTACCAATCTAGGGTCATTTCTGCAATAACCAATGCTGCCTAGAGACATAACTAACCTTCTTAACCTGATCAAGGTTTCCAGGTGGGACAGAGAAGCAAAGGAAAGGATTTTGTTAACCCTTTACCTATATGGCATAATATTAAAACAAAGGAAAACTCCTCCCAAGAAACAAGTTTTGGCAGCCTTACAGTAACACGTATTATTTAAAAAGATGCTCAGTTACAATGCAACCTGCACAGTGAAAACTGCAAGACACTTGCTTTGGTGATGTCTGGGACATTTTTGTTTTTGAGTCCCTCCCTCTTTGGAGTTATTTCACCCAATTTCTAGTAACATGATCAATCTTTTATATAACTGTTATTATCCTACCTAAGCATATATAGGACAATCTTTTACCTAAAATGTGCATTTGACATCTCTAGTCTTAGAACTAGATCCTTAAGAATAATTCACTTACTTGCTGATCTCTGAAAAGTTAAATTCACTTTTAACGTCATTCTCAATAGAATAGAAGGCGACTGTCTAGGTTACTTACTCTATTCTTAGAAATGCGCCCACTAAACACACTTTAACCTTCAAGAGTAATAAAAGAATATATATTTTTTTATTAAAGTCTACACTTCAGTACAGAAGATTCCTGCATATTCATACTAAATTTCCTTCCCAATAAATGGGTGTGATGTTAGCATCCATATTCCTTTCATATTATTAGTCTATATTAGAAAAATGATGGGGATCCTTGGGTGGCTCAGGGGTTTAGCATCTAGCATCTGCCTTCGGCCCAGGGCGTGATCCTGGAGTCCCGGGATTGAGTAACACGTTGAGCTCCCAGCATGGAGCCTGCTTCTCCCTCTGCCTGTGTCTCTGCTTCTCTCTCTCTATCTCTCATGAATAAATAAGATCTTAAAAAAAAAAAAAGAAAAATGAAAGTATTAGAATCATTAACAGGTGTTTCGAAAAACCAGTGATTCAATTTACACATACAAGTACATTTAGAACTTTTTACATCATTTTAAATGCTTAAGCTATTGTAAACTGTGTAATACAAACATCAGAGAGCTAAGTGCACTAGCCTTGAATAACTTTAAAACTGGAAAGCAATCTAGACCATCATTAACTATGAAGCCATCCCTATCCATCTCTGGCTGGTCTCCATTAATTGTAATACCTCTCCTCTTGCCCCTTCTAACCCATCCCCCATCCTACAGCCAAAGATCCAACATACCACTTCACCTTTACTTAAGCCACCCAGGGCAGCCCCGGTGGCGCAGGGGTTTAGCGCCGCCTGCAGCCTGGGGTGTGATCCTGGAGACCTGGGATCAAGTCCCGCATCGGGCTCCCTGTATGGAGCCTGCTTCTCCCTCTATGTCTCTGCCTGCCTCTCTCTCTCTCCGCCTCTGAATAAATAAAAAAATTTAAAAAATAAATAAAATTAAAAAAAAAAAGCCACCCAGTCTCCGAGCTTACAAAAAAAATTTTCAACAACTCAGTCCAAAAAAAAAAAAAAGCCTTCCATCCTCTGACTCCATCCACCCGGACCACCCTCCCCCCGGATTCCTGTCCCAGCGACACCAATCTGCCTTTCAGGCCTCATCCCAGCCAATGCCTAGTCCTTCAAGACTCAAATGAAATTTAGCTTCTCATGCAATGCTTCTTCTGAGGTCTTCAATCTTTGCCATTCCTGCTTTTATGCCTCTTCAACAACTTGCTATGGAGCACATCTACACAGTTCTTCACCTTCAATTATTTACTTCTGCCTTGCTCTCCACTAGAGTGAGTTGTGTGAAGGCAGGGATACTAAATGTCTGTCCCAGTGTCCATAACTCTGCCAGACACAGCAACACTCAATTTTGTCTTGATGAATGTGAAACATTCTTTCCTCAGTAACATCCCATCTGCATGTGGCAAAGGTAGGACTAGAACCCACGACTCCTCAGAATGCTCTTTCCATCATCACAACGGAGCCAGGCAGTAAAACCATCACCATAAAACATCTAAAACACCTAGCTCGGGCACCTCAGGTGGCGCAGCGGTTTAGCGCCTGCCTTCGGCCCAGGGCGTGATCCTGGAGACCTGGGATTGAGTCCCGCGTCGGGCTCCCTGCACGGAGCCTGCTTCTCCCTCTGCCTGTGTCTCTCATCGATAAGTATATAAATCAAAAACAACAACAGCACCTAGCTCACATTGGGGGAGAAGCGTGTGGCCTTACAGGGAGAGCTGATGCGGGAGGGGTGGGGCCGGATCACGGAGGGCGCGCAATGCCGAGCCGAGGCCAAGGCATTCGTGACTGGCCCGAAGTCACACAGCTAGCAAGTGGATTCCAAGTCACCTGGCTCCAAGTCCGAGGTCCTGACCACTGGGCGATGCTGCCCACCAACAGTAGCCCGTTTCAGATTCTGAACCAGAGCCCCAAGTGGAGTGCGGTGATGTGACAAGGTCTCCCCAACCCCCTGCTATTTTAAATCTCACTGCGGGGCGGGCTTTGCGGGGAGATGTACAGGGCCAAGGCGGGGCCGCTGGCAGACACGCAGGCGACCGCTGGACAATTAAAAAGAACAACGCATTAAATAAAGCGCCCGGCACGGGGGCCGCTGCAAAGGGGCAGGGGCAGGGCGCGGCAGGGCCGGGCGGCGCCCCACCTGGCGGGGCAGCGGCCGGGCCGAGCGCCGTCCCCGCCCCCGGGCCCCGCCGCCCGCCCGCCGCCCGCCCGCCGCCCGGGGAGCCCGCGCCGTCCCCGCCCTCACCTGCCGGCCCGAGGTACTTGATTACCCCCTGCGTCTTGAACACCTCTCGGGCGGCCAGCAGCGCGTCCTCGTGGTGCGCCGTGTAGAAGTCGCCCCGGTCGAAGAGGCGCACCGTGGTGGTCGGCTTCTCCGGCATGGCCTGGAAGAAGCGCACGAAGCCGACCTCGGCCGCGCTCTCCAGCTGCAGCGTCTCCTTGGGCTGCACCGCCATTTCGGAGCGTCCGCGCCGCCTGCCAGAAGGAGCCGCGCGACCCCGCACCCGCTAGGCTGTTTCCCGCCTCCCTTCCCTCCCTCCCGTGCGGCGTCGGCCTTTGCGGAGACGCCCAATCAGCACCCAGTGCTGCGCGGCGGTGGGCGGGAGCCCGCCGCGGCAGCCAATCAGAAGCGGACGCGGCCCAGCTTCCCGCGCACGCCGGCAGCCCTGGCTACTGCGCATGCGTGAGCCTAGGTCGCGCGCCGACCCTGGCCGCCTGCCAGCCCTCAGAGGATTCGGTCCAGGTGTCCGTCCTGCTGCGCCCGCCTGGGATCCAGGTGCATGGCTAGTTGGGGAAGGCGGCCGGGTGGGCTTTGCGGCGCTTTGGGGTTTCTTATGTACCCGGAAGCATGAGACAGCAGTCAGAAAGAAACTCGAGAACAAGGAAAAACTAGCCTTACTCCCCACCCTGCTACATTTGTTTTTGTTTTTTTGTTTTTTCACCCTGCTACATTAAAAAAAAAAAAAAAAAAAACTACCCCCCTCTCTGAGCACTGAGTAATGTATAGAATCCTTATGTGAGTAACATAACGCTACGTGAATACTGGGATTTAAAAACTAAATCTGCACCCCTCTGTCCCTGTTTCCTTTTTAAGCAAACTGATAACGTCGAGATTATAGGTTTTTTCCGTAACTCCCCTAATTGCTTTGCACTAGCCGCATTCTCCTTTCCTCCACTCCTTGATCGATTGATTGGAAGTCCTACTTAAGAGGCCTTCTATGTGCCAGTCTCTTCTAGAATCTGAGGGTCACCAGTAATGTTCAGTTTGCGTTCTAGTGAGTGAATGCAAGACGGTACAGCAAGTAAATTCATAGTAAGTAAACTGTTAGAAGATAACTATTCAGGTGGAAAACAAAGATAGAGTTTGTTGTTGTTTTTGTTTTTAATAATGAGCAAAGAAAAAAATAATAATAATGAGCAAAGACCGGAAGGTCAGGATGTGTCCTGCAGTTACCTGCCTCAGGAAAGGAATTGCAGGTTCCTGTTTGGCTCACCCTTGACCTGTGGAAGCAGCACCAACCCTGCTTCAGCTGCAGAATTACCCCCAGGGGCTTTTCAACGGTATTCCTTGGGCCCCACTCACCTATAAAGGCTTGGAATTTCTGAAGGTGGGATCTTGGGATCTTTTTTTAAAAGCTCCCTGGGTAGTCCTGACAATCAGCTCAGTTCTGAAACCACTAGCCTACAAGTTAAAATTTAAATATCTTGGGAAGGGAATCCCTGGGTGGCTCAGCAGTTGAGAGCCTGCCTTCCGCCCAGGGCGTGATCCCAGGATCAAGTCCCACATCGGGCTCCCTGCATGGAGCCTGCTCCTCCCTCTGTCTGTGTTTCTGCCTCTCTCTCTCATGAATAAATAAATAAAATCTTTAAAAAATATATATATATATATCTTGGGAAGCAGAGGAAGTTTGGATCCTCTGACTGCTGACTACTTTTCCTACAGACTAAAATCTCCCGCAAGGCTGTGGTGCTCCTTGCCTCTCACTGCAGCTCTGTGATCTAGACCAGTAAATTCCCCTTCCCCAAGCGCCTGGCTGGCTCAGTCTGTAAAGCACCGGAGATCTCTGGTCCTGAGTTCAAGCCCCACACTGTGCAGAGAGCTTACTGACAAATAATAATAATTAAAATAAATTCCCCTTCCCTTTCAACACTTGTGATCCAACACAAGCTTGTCCCTCTACTCTGGAATGGCCCTTTCCTGCTCTTTGTGTAACAAACTCCTAGTCATCATTCTGTCTTCAGGTACAAATGTCTCCTCAACCAAACCTGCCTAGTTTCCACAGGTGTAATTAGTTGCATTATCTTCTGGAGTACCACCTTATTGATATTCATATTATAACAATATCTGCTGCATAGAAATACCTGTTCACCTCTTTGACTAAACATGTGGAGAGGACACCAAAGGGTATTTATGTTTCTAGTTAATGATAATGGCTACTATTCATCAGCATTCATTGACTGTTGGGTGTTTCCTTATTTTACATGTGTTTACTGTTACTAATCTTCAAAACTGGCTCCCTGCATGGAGCCTGCTTCCCCCTCTCCCTGTGTCTCTGCTTCTCTCTCTGTCTATGAATAAATAAATAAAATCTTTTAAAGGGGGGGGGGCAGCCCTGGTGGCGCAGCGGTTTGGCGCCGCCTGCAGCCTTGGGTGTGATCCTGGAGACCTGGGATCAAGTCTCACGTCGGGCTCCCTGCATGGAGCCTGCTTCCTCCTCTCCTTGTGTCTCTGCCTCTCTCTCTCTCTGTGTCTATGAATAAATAAACAAAATATTTTTTTAAAAATCTTCGAAACTCTAGGTATTAGGTACTACTGTTATTCTTTTTTTTTTAAGATTTTATTTATTAATGAGAGACCCACAGAGGGATCCCTGGGTGGCGCAGCGGTTTGGCGCCTGCCTTTGGCCCAGGGCGCGATCCCGGAGACCCGGGATCGAATCCCACATCGGGCTCCCAGTGCATGGAGCCTGCTTCTCCCTCTGCCTGTGTCTCTGCCTCTCTCTCTCTCTCTGTGACTATCATAAATAAAATAAAAATGAAAAAAATATAAAAAAATAATGAGAGACCCACAGAGAGAGACAGAGACAGAGAGACAGGCAGAGGGAGAAGCAGGCTCCATGCAGGAAGCCCAATGTGGGACTTGATCCCAAGTCTCCAGGATCAGGCCTTTGGCCGAAGGTGGCACTAAACTGCTGAGCCACCGGGGCTGCCCATCTACTGGTATTCTTATTTTACAATGAAGGAATGGAAACGTAGAGAAGTATTTTGCCCAAGATTTTAGAGTTGGTAGTAAGTGATAAAGCTAGAGTTGTGACATGCTCTAGATTCTGTATGCTTAACCATCTGTGTGATGTGGTTTTTTGAACGTTGACGTGTTGGTGGGGTCTGGAGCTGACACCAAAAAAGAGTTCTTGAGAAGTCTTTGGTGCAAAAAGATGATTTTATTAAAGCACAGGTGGCAGGGGGGTGAGGTTTGCCTGGGTGGCTCAGTCAGTTAACTGTCTGCCTTCACTCAGGTCTTGATCCCAGGGTCCTGGCATGGAGCCCCTTGTTAGGCTTCCTGCTCTGCAGAGAGCCTGCTTCTGCCTCTCCCTCTGCCTGCCACTCCCCCTGCTTGTGCTCTCTCACTCTCTCTGTCAAATAAATAAATCAAATCTTAAAAAAAAAAAAAAAAAAAAGCACTGGGACAGGACCCTTGGGCAGAAAGAGCTGTTGTGGCTGCTGCCTGCTACCCCAGGATTGTGTAGGGCAACTGATAGTATACCCTGGGGCTCAGGGAAGTGGAGATAAGGCAATTCAAAAGGACTTTCATATGCTAAAAAAGACTCGGGTTCCTGGAGGGATGTTATAATCAGCCTACCTCAAGTGTTTGTTAACGGGCTGCAAGTTATAAGGACATTTAATTTTATCTACGTTTCCTTCTGCCTTTGTTTCCCACATCTTGCGTGTCTTAGGACCTGTAGGGTGTGCCGGAAATTTTTGTAAATAAATGAGCTGGAGATCACAATAACTGCTTCTAAAGGACCCCTTGGCTTTGAGTGTCATCTCATCCCTCCTCTTTTCTGGTTCGTATTCTAAACAGTCAACTCAGGGCACCTGGGTAGCTCAGTAGTTTACAAATCAACCTTCGGCTCAGGTCATGATCCCAGACTAGATGGAGTCTGCTTTGCTCTCTCCCCCAGTTTCTCAAATAAATAAATAAATCTTTTAAATAAGTAGTTCAGGGCATCCCCAGTGGCGCAGCGGTTTAGCGCCGCCTGCAGCTCGGGGTGTGATCCTGGAGACCCAGGCTCGAGTCCCACGTGGGGCTCCCTGCATGGAGCCTGCCTCTCTCTCTGCCTGTGTCTCTGCCTCTGTGTGTGTGTGTGTGTGTGTGTGTGTGTGTGTGTGTGTGTGTGTGTCTATGAATAAATAAATAAATATAGGGGCAGCCCGGGTGGCTCAGCGGTTTAGCGCCGCCTTCAGCCCAGGGCATGATCCTGAAGACCTGGGATCAAGTCTCATGTCAGGCTCCATGCATGGAGCCTGTTCCTCCCTCTGCCTGTGTCTCTACCTCTCTCTCTCTGTGTCTCTCATGAATAAATAAACAAAATGTATTTTAAAAAATAATAAGATTTTGGGATGCCTGGGTGGCTAAGTGGTTGGACGTCAGCCCAACTCAGGGCGTGATCCCGGGGTACCGAAATCGAGTCCCACATGAGTCTCCCTGCATGGAGCCTGCTTTTTTTTTTTTTTAAGATTTTTATTTATTTATTCATTCATGAGAGATACACACAGAGAGAGAGGCAGAGACACAGGCAGAGGGAGAAGCAGCCTCCATGCAGGGAGCCTGATGTGGGACTCGATCTCGGGTCCCCAGGATCATGCCTGAGCTGCAGGTGGCGCTAAACCGCTGCGACACCAAGGCTGCCCTGGAACCTGCTTCTCACTCTATGTCTCTGTCTCTCTCTTTCTCTGTCTCTCATGAATAAATAAATAAAATCTTTTTTTAAAAAAAGGTTTTATTGGGATCCCAGGGTGGCTCAGCAGTTTAGCACCTGCCTTTGGCCCAGGGCCTGATCCTGGAGTCCCGGGATCGAGTCCCACATCGGGCTCCCTGCGTGGATCCTGCTTCTCCCTCTGCCTGTGTCTCTGCGTCTCTCTCTCTCTGTGTGTCTCTCATGAATAAATAAATACAATATTTTTAAAAAATAAAATAAAATAAGGTTTTATTTATTTGAGATCAAGAGCACAAGCGAGGGGAGGGGCAGAGGGAGAAGTGACTCCACGTTGAGCAGGGGCTCTATCCCAGGACCCTGAGATAATGGCTTGAGTAGAAGGCAGAGGATTAACTGACTAAGCCACCCAGGTGCCCTCAAGTAAATAGATCTTTAAGAAAAATTTAAAATGATGGTAAGTAAAGTACTCTCAACTGTGTCAAAAACTGCAGTTTCTTTCTTTCTTTTTTTTTTTAAAGAGGAGTTTGAGCCCTATGTTGTGTATGGAGGCTATTAAAAAAAAAGTGTATGATTCAATGGCTTTTAGTCTATTATCAGGATTGTATAACGATCACCTCAATCTAATTTTAGAATATGTTGTTGTTCTAAAAAAATTTCTATATCCAACAGCAGTCATTCCCCATTTCCCCCTCTCCCTACTTTATGGCACCAAAAATCAACTCTCTGTCTATATATTTGCCTCTTCTGAACATTTATATAAATGGAATAATACACTATAAATCCTTTAGTGTCTGGCTTCTTCCATTTAGCATGATGTTTCTTCTTTTTTAGTATGATGTTTTTAGAGTTCATCCATGTCCAAACATATGTGAGTACTTTACTCCTTTCTATTACCAAATAATATTGATTTATATGGGCTAAACCATATTTTATTTATTCATTCATTGGGTAGTGGCCATCATGAATTTTACTATAAACCTTTGTTTACATGTTCTTATATGGACATATGCTTTTTTTTTTAATTTATTTATGATAGTCACAGAGAGAGAGAGAGAGGCAGAGACACAGGCAGAGGGAGAAGCAGGCTCCATGCACCGGGAGCCCGACGTGGGATTCGATCCCGCGTCTCCAGGATCGCGCCCTGGCAAAGGCAGGCGCCAAACCGCTGCGCCACCCAGGGATCCCGGACATAAGCTTTTATTTCTCTTTGATATATACCAAGAAATGAGATTGCTGGGTCATACTTTTTTTTTTTTAAGATTTTATTTTTAAGTAGTCTCTACACCCAATGTGGGGCTCAAACTCACAACCCCAAGATCAAGAGTCACATGTTTCACCAATTGAGTCAGCCAGATACCCCGGGTCATACTTTTAATATATGTTTAATTATAATTCTTAAAAAAAAAATAGGTTCCATGCCTAGCATGGAGGCAATGAGGCTCATGACCCCAAGATCAAGGCCTGAGCTGAGATTAAGAGTGGGATGCTGGGGATCCCAGGCGCAGCGGTTTGGCGCCTGCCTTTGGCCCAGGGCGCGATCCTGGAGACCCGGGATCGAATCCCACGTTGGGCTCCCGGTGCATGGAGCCTGCTTCTCCCTCTGCCTATGTCTCTGCTTCTCTCTCTATAAATAAATAAAAATTTAAAAAAAAGAAAAGAAAAAGAAGAGTTGGATGCTTAGCCAACTGAACCACCCAGGTGCCCCGGTTTAACTATAGTTCACAGACTAACCTATAACATATATGTTTAACATGCTATATTTAACATTTTGAGGAACTGCCAAACTGTTTTCCAAAAGGCTGCAACATTTTACATTCTTACTAACTATATTTTAGGGTTCTAACTTTTCCACATCCTAGTCAACACTTATTACTGTCTGTCTTTAATTCTAGCCATCTTAGTGGGTATGAATGCTATCTTATTGTGGCTTAGATTTTCATTTCCCTAATGGCTAACAACATTCAGCATCTTCTCATGTTTTCTTATATGTTCTTCTGAGAAAACACTTACAGATTATATATCTGACAAGAGACTTGTACACAGAACATATAAGAAATCTTACATCTCAATAAGAGAGAAATAAATAATCCAATTTAAAAGTGGGCAGGGGGGGATCCCTGGGTGGCGCAGCGGTTTGGCGCCTGCCTTTGGCCCAGGGCACGATCCTGGAGACCCGGGATCAAATCCCACGTCGGGCTCCCAGTGCATGGAGCCTGCTTCTCCCTCTGCCTGTGTCTCTGCCTCTCTCTCTCTCTCTCTCTCTCTCTGTGACTATCATAAATAAATAAAAATTAAAAAAAAAAAAAAGTGGGCAAGGGCAGCTCAGGTGGCTCGGCAGTTTAGTGCTGCCTTTGGCCCAGGGTGTGATCCTGGAGACCCAGGATTGAGTCCTGCATTGGGCTCCCTGCTTGGGGCCTGCTTCTCCCTCTGCCTGTGTCTCTGCCTCTCTCTTTCTCTCTCTCTGTGTTTCTCATGAATAAATAAATTAAATCTTTTTAAAAAATAATAAAATAAAAAATAAAAGTGGGCAAAGGATCCAAAGAAGTAATTGGTTTTAGAGAATGGTCTTTGGTTAGTTGATATGGAGAAGAGAAGCTCCATAGACTGAAGATTTCATTCTGAAAACAAGATGTGGTCATTGTTTTTAAAAAGTTTGATAGGGTGCCTGCCTGGCTTAGTTGGTAGAACACACAACTCTTGATCTTTTTTTTTTTTTTAAAGATTTTATTTTTATTTATTTATTCATAGAGACAGAGAGAGAGAGGCAGAGACACAGGCAGAGGAAAAGCAGGCATCATACAGAGAGAGCCTGATGTGGGACTCGATCCAGAGTCTCCAGGATCACACCCTGGGATGCAGGCGGCGCTAAACCGCAGCGCCACCAGAGCTGCCCACAACTCTTGATCTTGAGGCTGTAAGTGTAAGCCCCAGGTTTGGTAGAGATTACTTTAAAAATAAAATCTTTTAAAAAGTTTGATAAGAAACAGAAAGTTAGGGCAGCCTGGGTGGCCCAGTGGTTTAGCGCCTACAGCCCAGGGCCGGATCCTGGAGACCCAGGATCAAGTCCCACATCAGGCTCCCTGCATGGGGCCTGCTTCTCCCTCTGCCTGTGTCTCTGCCTGTGTGTGTGTGTGTGTGTGTGTGTGTGTGTGTGTGTGTGTCTCATGAATAAATGAATAAAATCTTGAAAAAAAAAGAAAAAGAAAAAGAAACAGAAAGTTAGACAAAATGAGGACACAGAGGAATATGTCCCAAATGAAAGAACAGGACAAAATCATAGCAAGAGGCCTACATAAAACAAAATAATATGCCTGGTAGAGAATTAAAGTAATGATCATGGGCAGCCCCGGTGGCTCAGCAGTTTAGTGCAGCCTACAGCCTGAGGCATGATCCTGGAGACCTGGGATCGAGTCCCACGTCGGGCTCCCTTCATGGAGCCTGCTTCTCCCTCTGCCTGTGTCTCTGCCTCTCTCTCTCTCTCTCTTTCTCCTCTCTGTAAATAAATAAAATCTTAAAAAAATAAAAAATAAAGTAATGATCATAAAGACACTCGCTGGAGTTGAGAAAAGAATGGAGACGGGATCCCTGGGTGGCGCAGTGGTTTGGCGCCTGCCTTTGGCCCAGGGCGCGATCCTGGAGACCCGGGATCGAATCCCACGTCGGGCTCCCTGCATGGAGCCTGCTTCTCCCTCTGCCTGTGTCTCTGCCTCTCTCTCTCTGTGTCTCTCATGAATAAATAAATAAAATCTTTAAAAAAAAAAAAAAAAAGAATGGAGGCTATCATTGACACCCTTAATAAAGAGATAAAAAGATAACAAATCAGAGATGAAGAACACAATAAATGAAATTAAAAATATGCTAGATAGAATAAGCACTAGAAGAAGCAGAAGAATGAATCAGTGACCTGGAGGACACAGAGTGATGAAAAGTAATCAAGTCAAGCAGGTGAGAAAAAAAGAATTATACAACATGAGAACAGACTTTGGGAACTCAGCAACACCATCAAGTGTAATAACATTCACATTATAGGGATGCCAGAAGCAGAAGAGAAAAAAAAATGGGGCAGAAAATTTATTTGAAAAAAAATCGAAGCTGAAAACTTCTCAATTCTGAGGAAGGAAACAGAAATCCAGAACCAGGAGGCACAGAGATTCTCCAACAAAATCAACCCAAAGAGGTCCAAACTAAGACACATAGTAATTAAAAAAGGCAAAAACTCAAAACAAAGAGAGAATTTTAAAAGCAGCCAAGAAAAGAAAGCAGTAACGTACAATAAAAAACCCTGCACAGCTATCAGCTGATTTTTCAGTAGAAACTTCGCAGGGGGCAACCCGGGTGGCTCAGCGGTTTAGCGCCGCCTTCGACCCAGGGCGTGATCCTGGGGACTCGGGATCGAGTCCCGCGTCAGGTCCCTGCGTGGGTCCTGCTTCTCCCTCTGCCTGTGTCTCTGCCTCTCTCTCTCTCTCTCTGTCTCTCTCTCTCTGTTTGTCATGAATAAATAAATAAAATCTTTTTAAAAAATTTAAAAAAGGAAACTTTGCAGGCCAGGAGAAGATGGCATGATATAATCCAAGTGCTAAAAGAAAAAAAAAATTAGTCAAGAATATTCTATCCAGGGATGCCTGCGTGGCTCAGTGGTTGAGTGTCTGCCTTTGGTTCAGGGCATGGTTCTGGATTCCCAGGATCGAGTCCCACATCAGGCTCCTTGTATGGAGCCTGCTTCTCTTCCCTCTGCCTGTGTCTCTGCCTCTCTTTCTGTGTCTCTCATGAATAAAAAAATAAAAAAAGAGAATACTCTATCCAACAAGACTATTATCCAGATAGAAAAAGAGATAAAGACTTTCCCAGACAAACAAAAATGAAAGGAATTCATGACCAGTACATTAGCCCTACAAGGAATGTTAAAGGGAATTCCTGTGGCACCTGGGTGGCTCAGGTGGTTAAGCATCTGACTTTTGGTTTTAGCTCAGTTCCTGATCTCATGGCTCGTAGGATGGAGCCCCGCATTGGGCTCCCCATTCAATGGGAATCTGCTTGGATATTCTCTCCCTGTACCCCTTCCCCCATGCTCTCTCTCTCAAATAAATAAATGTTTAAAAAATAAATAAAGAGGACTCTGAATGGAAAGGAGTAAGAGTAAGAAGAGTAGGAAGCACAAAAACAGTAAAAATAACTATATCCATAAATATTAGTTAACAGACTCACAAAATAAAAGGATGTAAAATATGACATCATATACTCAAAAGTGGTATATAGAGGGAGAGGAGTAAAGAATGGGTTCAAACTTAAGCTACCATCAATTTAATGAATTTAATATAGATTTCCATATGCAGGTGTTTTATACAAACCTAATGGCAGCCACATATCAAAAACTAGTCAAAGACACGTTAAAAAACAAAGAGAAGGGGGACACCTGGGTTGCTCAGTGGTTGAGCATCTGCCTTTGGCTCAGGGCATGATCCCAGAGTCCTGGGATTGTGTCCCACATCAGGCTTCCCATATGGAGCCTGCTTCTTCCTCTGCCTAGGTCTCTGCCTCTCTCTCTATCTCTTTCTCTCTCTGTGTCTCTCATGAATAAATAAATAAATAAAATCTTAAAAAAAAAAAAAAAAAAAGGAGGGATCCCTGGGTGGCGCAGCAGTTTGGCGCCTGCCTTTGGCCCAGGGCGCGATCCTGGAGACCCGGGATCGAATCCCACATCGGGCTCCCGGTGCATGGAGCCTGCTTCTCCCTCTGCCTGTGTCTCTGCCTCTCTCTCTCTCTCTGTGACTATCATAAATAAATAAATTAAAAAAAAAAAAAAAAAAGGAGAAGGGAATCCAAGTATACTACTAAAGAAATCCAACTAATCATGAGAGAGGAGCTCAAGGGAAGAGAGGAACAGAGAACTACAAAAACCACCACAAAACAAGAACAAAATGGCAATGAATACATACCTATCAATAATTACTTTGATTGTAAATGCTCCAATCAAAAGACATAGGATAGCAGAATGGATAAAAAAAAAAATAATAATAAGACCTATGTATATGCTGCTACAAGAAAATCTAAAGACACATGCAGGGCAGCCCCAGTGGTGCAGCGGTTTAGCGCTGCCTGCAGCCCAGGGCGTGATCCTGGAGACCCTGGATAGAGTCCCACGTCAGGCTCTCTGCATGAAGCCTGCTTCTCCCTCTGCCTATGTCTCTGCCTCTCTCTCTCTCTGTGTCTATCATGAATAAATAAATAAAATCTTTAAAAAAAAAGACACATGCAGATTGAAAGGGAAGGGATGAAGAAGCATTTGTTATATAAATAGAAGTGAAAAGAAAACCCGGGTAGTAATATTTATATCAAACAAAATAAACTTTAAAACAAAGACTGCAACAAGGGACAAAAAAGGACATATAATCATAAAGAGAACAATCCAAGAAGAAGATATAAAAATTATAGACATTTTTGCACCCAACATGGGAGCACTCAAATATATAGTTAATAACAAACACGAAAGAAGTAATTGATAGTAATACAATAATAGTAACAGACTTTAACACTCCACTTACATCAATAGACAGATTAACCAAACAGAAAATCAACAAGGAGACAGTGGCTTGGAATGACACATTAGACCAGATGGGTTTAACAGATATATTCAGAATATTCCATCCTAAATCAGCAAAATACACATTCTTTTCATTTCTCTAAAATAGTTCACATATTAGGCCATAAAACAAGC
This sequence comes from Canis lupus dingo, assembly GCF_003254725.2. NCBI lineage: Eukaryota > Metazoa > Chordata > Mammalia > Carnivora > Canidae > Canis > Canis lupus. Next base: position 50,351,594 of record NC_064252.1, on the reverse strand, counting down.
CTCAACAAATTCAAGAAGATCAAAGTCATACCGTGCATCTTTTCTGACCACAACACCATGACACTAGAAATCGATCATAAGAAAAAAATCTGGAAAGAGGACAAATACAAGGAGGGTAAATAACATGCTACTAAACAATTAACAGGTCAACCAAGAAATGCAAGAAGAAACCAAAAAATACATAGAGACAAATGGAAATGAAAACACAATGGCCTAAAATCTTTAGGATGCAGCATGCAGATGTCTAAGAGGGATATTTATAGCAAAACAAGCCTAGCTTAAAAAGCAAAAGCAGTCTCAAATGAACAACCTAACCTTACACCTAACAGACTAGGAAAAAAAATAATAAAAAAAAATCTGAAACCAGTAGATGGGAGGAAATAATAAAAATTAAAGCAGAAATAAATGAAATAGAAATTTAACACACACACACACACACACACACACACACACACACACACAGTAGAACAGATCAATGAAACCATGAGCTGGTTCTATAAAAAGATCAACAAAACTTATAAACTTTTAGCCAGACTCATCAAAAAAAAAGGAAAAAAAAAGATGACTCAAATAAAGAAAACCAGAAATGAAAGAGAAGAAATAGAACTGACACCACAGAAATACAAAGGATTTTAAGAGAGTATTATTAAAAAAAATTAGGGCAGCCCTGGTGGCACAGCGGTTTAGCGCCACCTGCAGCCCAGGACCTGATCCTGGAGACCTGGGATGGAGTCCCACGTCAGGCTCCTGCATGGAGCCTGCTTCTCCCTCCTCCAGTGTCTCTGCCTCTCTCTATATATCATAAATAAATAAATAAATAAATCTTTAAAAAAAAATTACAAGCCAACAAATTAGACAACCTAAAAGAAATGGATAAATTCCTAGAAATATACAACCTCCCAAAACTGAATCAGAAATAAATAGAAAATTTGAACAGACCAATTACCAGCAATGAAATTGAATCAGTAATCAAAAAACCAACATGGGCACTTGGCTAGCTCAGTTGGCAGAGCATGTGACTCCTGATGTCAGGGTTGAAAATCAAGCCCCATGTTGGATGTGGAGCCTACATTAAAAAAACAAAACAAATAACCCTCCCAAAAGATAAAAGTTCAGAGCCATATGGCTTCACAGGTGAATTCTACCAAACATTTAAAGAAGAGTTAAGGGCAGCCCGGGTGGCTCAGCAGTTTAGTGCCTGCCTTCGGCCCAGGGTGTGATCCTGGAGTCCCGGGATTGAGTCTCACATTGGGCTCCCTGCATGGGGCCTGCTTCTCCCTCTGCCTGTGTCTCTGCCTCTCTGTCTCTCAAGAATAAATAAAAATAAAATCTTTAAAATAAAAAAAGTAGGGGCAGCCTGGGTGGCTCGGTGGTTTGGCGCCTGCCTTTGGCCCAGGACGTGATCCTGGAGACCTGGAATCGAGTCCCACGTCGGGCTCCCTGTGTGGAGCCTGCTTCTCCCTCTGCCTGTGTCTCTGCCTCTCTCTGTGTGTCTCTCATGAATAAATGAATAAAATATTTAAAATAAAATAAAATAAAAAAAGTAAAGAAGAGTTAATACCTATTCTTCTCTGGGACGCCTGGGTGGCTCAGTGGTTTGGCGCCTGCCTTTGGCTCAGGATGTGATCCTGGGGTCCTGGGATCAAGTCCAGCATCGGGCTCCCTGCATGGAGCTTGCTTCTCCCTCTGCCTATGTTCTCTCTGCCTTTCTCTCTGTGTCTCTCATGAATAAATAAATAAAATCTTTAAAAAAAAAAAAAAACAACCTATTCTTCTCAAACTATTCCAAAAAGTAGAAGAGGAAGGAAAACTTCCAAATACATATTACCCTGATACCAAAACCAGATAAAGACACTACAAGAAAAGAGAACTACAGGCCAACATCTCTGTTAAACATAGATGCAAAAAATCCTCAACAAAATATAGCAAACAATCCAACAATACACTTAAAAAAATCATTCACCACGATCAAGTGGGATTTGTTCCTGGGATGCAAGGGTGGTTCAATATTTGCAAGTTACTCAACATGATACATCATATCAATAAGAGAAAGAGGGGACACCTGGGTGGTTCAGTCAGGTTAAGCATCTGCCTTTGGCTCAGGTCATGATCTTGGGGTCCTAGGATGGAGCCCTGCATCAGGCTCTCTGCTCAGTGGGGAGCCTGCTTCTCCCTCTCCCTCTCTCTGTGCTCTCAAATCGATCAATCAATAATCAATCTTTTTAAAAAGAGAAAAATAGTTTAAAAAAATAAGAGAAAGGGTATGATCATTTCAGTAGATGCATAAAAAACATTTGACAAAGTACACTATCCATTCATGATAAAAACCCTCAACGAAGTAGGTTTAGAGGGAACGTATCTCAATATAATAAAGGACATATATGAAAAACCCACAGCCAATATTATACTTAGTGGTGAAAAACTGAGAGCTTTTCCCCTAAGGTCAGGAACAAGGCAAGGACATATACTCTCACCACTTTTAGTCAACATAGTAGTAGAAGCCCCAGGCACAGCACCCAGACAAGAATAAAAGGCATCAAAATTAGTAAGGAAGAAATAAAACTATTTGCAGATGACATATACTACATATAGAAAATCCTAAAGACTCTACCAAAAATAACTACTAGAACTCATAAATTCAGTAAGATTGGAGGATACAAAATCAATGTACAGAAATCCATTCCATTGCTATATACTAATAAAATAGCAGAAAGAGAAGTTAAGAAACCAACTCAGGACACCGGGGCGTCACAGTGGTTAAGCGTCTGCCTTTGGTTCAGGTCGTGATCCTGGGGTCCTGGGATCAAGTCCTACATCAGGCTCCCCGCAGGGAATCTGCCTCTCCTCTGCCTATGTCTCTGCCTCTCTCTCTGTGTTTCTCATGAATAGATAAAATCTTAAAAAAAAAAAATCTCATTTACAGTTACACTTAAAATAATAAAATACTTAGGAATAAACTTAACCAAAGAGGTGAAAGACCTGTACTTTAAAAATTTTCAAACATTGGGGCCCCTGGGTGGCTCAGTCAGTTAAGCGTCCTACTCTTGGTTTTGGCCCAGGTCATGATTTCAGGGTCATGAGATTGAGCCCCTCATTGGGCTCTACTCAGTGCAGAGTCTGCTCGAGATTCTCTCTCTCCCTCTGCCCCTCCTGCTTGTGCTTGCTCTCTCTCGAATAAGTAAATAAAATCTTTAACAATACTAGCAAACATTGACACAAATGGAAGGATGTTCCATGCTCATAGATTGGAAGAACAAATATTGTTAAAATTTCCATACTACCCAAAGCAATCTATGGATCAAAATACCAACAGCATTTTTCACAGAACTACAACAAACAATCCTAAAAGTTGTATGGAACCACAAAAGACCCTGAATAGCCAAAACAATCTTGAAAAATAAAAACAAAGCTGGGGGTCAGCCCAGGTGGCTCGGTGGTTTAGCGCCGCCTTCAGCCCAGGGCATGATCCTGGAGACCTAGGATCAAGTCCCACGTCGGGATCCCTGCATGGGGCCTGCTTCTCTCTCTGCCTGTGTCTCTGCCTCTCTCTCTGTCTCTCATGAATAAATAAATAAATAAAATCTTTTTTAAAAAAGCTGAAGTATCACAGTTTCAGATTTCAAGTTTTATTACAAAGCTATAGTAATCAAAACAATATGGTACTAGCACAAAAATACACATCGATCCCTGGAACAGAATAGAAAGTCCAGAAATAAAGTCATGATTATATGGTCAATCTTTGACAAAGGAGGCAAGAATATCCAATGGGAAAAAGACAGTACCTTCAACAAGTGGTGTTGGGAAAACTGGATAGCTACATGCAAAAGTATGAAACTGGGCCAATTTCTTACACTATACACAAAAATAACTCAAGATGGATTAAAGACCTAAATATGAGACTTGAGACCATAAAAATTCCAGAAGAGAGCACAGGCAGTAATTTCTCCAGACAACAGCTGTAACGTTTTCTTAGATATGTCTCCTCAGGTAAGGTATAAATAAAACCTTTGGCACAGCAAACAATCAGCAAAACTAAAAGTCTACTGAACAGAAGATATTTGCAAATGACATCTGATAAAAGGTTAGTATCCAAAATATATAAAGAACTTAAAAAAAGAGAGAGAGCTTAAATAACACACCAGAAAACCAAACAATCCGATTTTAAAATGGGCAGAACACACAAACACACATTTGTCCAAAGACATAGTTGGCCAACAGACACAGGAAATGATGCTCAGTGTCACTCAACAGAGAAATGCAAATCAAAACGACGAGATATATCCTCACACCTGTCAGAATGGCTAAAATAAAAAACACAAGAAATGGGGCACCTGGCCTGCTCAGTCAGAAGAGTGTGTGACTCTTGATCTCAGAGCTGCATGTTTGAGCCTCACGTTCGGTGTGGAGATTACATAAAAATAAAGAGTTTGCTTATCATGATGAGCTCTGAGTAATGTATTGAATTTTAGTACATCTGAAACTAATATAACACTGCATTTCAACTACACTGGAATTAATTTTTTTTAATTAAGTTTGATAAAAAGGAAGAAAGGAATGGTAGCCTGTTAGGGAGGTCAGTGGGAGTTTTTAGAGGTGTTGGGGGGTGTTTTAGGTTGACAGACAAGAGTTGTGAAATTATGTTGTATCTAACAGAAGCATATTTGTTGAGTAGAAACTAGTCTTAGGTTCAGTTCCTGAGAGTATGTGAATTAAACTGACAGAATGCAGATTAACAGGAGAAAAGGCACAGTTTTTAATAATATTGTTATATCCAAAGGAGTGGAAAATACTAATAAGGCTAAATCTTGGGAACATTGGTATTTCAGAGTCAGTAGAAGAGGAAAACAACCAGGGGAGACTAATGCCAGTTATGCCAAAGAAGAAAATCTGTCAGCAACATACTGGGGTAGGAAACGGGAAAGTCATGGTGGTAAGCTGTGGACAGATCACATGATTATACACTGGGGACAAAGGGCCATTGGCAATTAGTAGATCAGTGTTGTCTTTTGAACAAGTAGCTTCAAAAAAAAAATAAGAGTAGCTTCAGAAGAGCTAGAACAGAAACTTGAGGGCATGGGGTTGAAGACGAGCCATTATCGTTTTATTGCCTGTTAGCTGCAAATTCACCCTTTTCACCTGTTCTGTCAAAGTGCACCTGAAGCTGTGTCAGTAGAGGGCGCAGGAGACCGTGCAAGAGGAAAAGGTAGTTCGTTCTTGCAACATCTCCTATTTCCCCAGTGCTACATACCCAGGGCTGCTCCAGCACGCTGCTGCTCTGCCGTGGACAGCAGCCAGCAGCTTCCCTGAGCACCTGCTCCCACACCCAAATTACAAAAGGCAGCTTTATGGAATGCCTTTGGTGTCTGGCACGCCACCTCCTTATGAATAGCTTTTCCCCAGCACCCTAGAGCAAAGGTCATTAAATGTTTTCCTATAAAGCACCAGAAAGAATATTTTAGGTTGTACCAGCCATTGGGTCCAACACTATTCAATTCTTTTTGCTGTAGTGCAAAATAGCCACATACAATAAATGGACAAAGCTGTGCTCCAACAGAACTTTATAGATACTGACATTTTTATTTCATGTGACTTTCACATACCAGGGAATATTATTTTCAAACATTTAAAAACGCCAAAAACCATTCTTACCTCCCAGACTATGTAAAAACAGGCAGTGGCCCAGGCTGTAGGCTGTAGTTTGAGGGCTTCTGTCCTAGAGGGCAGGTTTTCACCTGGAAAGCCTCACAGCAACTTCTCAGCTCTTCGGGGAGCCACACTGCCCTCTCCCACAAGGTCTGGGATCTCAGCCCAGTGAATGGGGCTTAGCAGAAAATAGAGCTCTTTTTTGTGTGCCCTCCCAGCCCTGGGGGTAATGGCTGCTCCATATTATCTGCTATTTCCATTTTTTTTTTTGAGATTTTATTTATTCATGAGAGAGAGAGAGAGAGAATTAAGAGGCAGAGACACAGGCAGAGGGAGAAGCAGGCTCCATGCAGGGAGCCTGACATGGGACTGGATCCCAGGACTCCAGGATCACACCCTGGGCCAAAGCGCTTAACCGCTGAGCCACCCAGGGATCCCCCTATTCCCATTCTCTTTAACGTTCTCATTACTTTCTGCTGGCTCTATCAATTTCTTTTGCTGCATAACAAATTACCAGAAATTTAGCATCTGAAGACAAACATTTATTTTTTTTAATTTTATTTATTTTTTTAAGTGTTTTTTTTTTTTTAAGATTTTATTTATTTATTCATAGAGACAGAGAGAGAGAGGCAGAGACACAGGCAGAGGGAGAAGCAGGCATCATACAGAGAGCCTGAGGTGGGACTCGATCCAGGGTCTCCAGGATCACGCCCTGGGCTGCAGGGGGCACTAAACCGCTGCGCCACCAGGGCTGCCCGACAAACATTTATTATCTCAGTTTCCATGAGTCAGGAGTATAGGCATCACCTAAGTGGATCCTTTTCTCAGGGTCTCAGGACTGCAGTGATGACGGGCAGGATTGTGATCTCCTCGAGCTGGGTCCTCTTCCAAGCTTACTGGTCAGCAGAATTCAGTTCTTGAGGTTATGGGACTGAGGTCCTTCCACCCCACCCCACCCCCAACCACCTGGCCTCCTGCTGTTTCCTGATAGGTAACCGTCTCTACAACATGGCAGTTTGCTTTAAGGCTAAAGGGAGAGCACATCTATAGTTTGTATTTCTTGTCTCCTCTCTCCAGGGGCTGTTAAAATTTCTCTCTTAATTCAGTCAAATTATTAGGGATCTTAATCACATCAATACCTAAAATCCCCTGGCCTTTGCCATAAAATGGAACAACTTTGGAGTGGCAGTCCATCATCTTCACAGGCCCTATCCACAGTCTTGGGGAAAGGAATATATAAAGCATATACACCAGAGATAAGAAATCTTGGGGCCATCCTAGAGTTCGGCCTGCTACAGAAGGGACAAAAATCTTCAGTAAATGTTCAATCTAGCTTTTATATTTTAATGTTGTTCTTTTCATAGTGTTTGAAGAAATTTCCTATTGAAAGCAAAATACTTCAGGATAGTTTAATTTCATATAAAATGTGTTTGCACTATGATTACTCATTACGTAAGATGTTGAATAACTGGTGCTTTAACTCAACCAACCACAGCACTCATGGTTCACAACGTTCTCCATCAATTCTGCCCCAGGACATGAGTGTTTGCCAAAATGCCAATTTGTTTAAAACAAACGTAGATTCATTCAGAATAAAACTGTTTAAAAAAAATAAAAAATAAAAAAAAAAATAAATAAATAAAATAAAACTGTTTGATTTTCCTGTCAGAAGTTACACATTCTAGGTTATACATTTTATATTAAATACACAGGACTGTAAGTACTCATACAAAACTGTAATTTGTAGTTGGATTCAGAGCATTTCTCAACCTGTTACCTTATGTATATACTACGAAATTTGATTCAATAGGAGTCAAATGAAGAGTTAGGAAATTCAGTTTTAAAATGTTTTATTTCACAGGTTGTAAAAAAATGTTTATATGTACAAGACTCAAAGTAAATAGAAAGGCAGCTCTCAATCACAAATGGATGAGACAGGAGTCATTCAAACTCTACTGTGGAAGCCTATTTAAGGCACACACCTCATAAATAATTTTAACTATGCCAAGTTCTGGTTTTTATATCAGATCTGCAAAATAGGACACTGTGGTCAAATTTTAAGATTGGTAAAGTCAATTTGAAGCTGCTCATATACAGAGTACAGGTTTCACTACTACAAAGAGAAGATGTTAACTAACAAAATAATAGTCCTCAAAGATCTCTTTGTCCCCATGCTCATACATTTGTAATCTAATTTTCCTTCTTGTAGTTACTCCTCAAATTATAGTCATTATGCATTGAGTTCCCTATGCATCTCACCCATCTCCTTTATCTGAAATAGAAAAAGAGAAAAAAATTAAAATAATTTTCCAACCTTTTGTTCATCCTGAAAATAGTTTAAAAAAAAAAAAGGTGGGGGGAATCAAGACAATTCTCTCCCACATTTATGAACCTTATTTGGAACAGGTAAAATGTACTACAAGGAAGCACACACTGAATGCATGACCCACCCTGCTATTTGGAGGTAAGCTAGCCAAAGTGATGGGGGTGGAGGGGAGTAGTAGGTGAGCTGTATCTTTAACAATGGATAAGGATTTTATTAAATGTATGCCACTTTTACATCTAGTAAGAATCAATATATTTTCTATTATCAATCTTTTAACTTTACAGATGAGGAAATTAAAGTTCAGGGGTAAGTGATTTGTCCCAGATCACACAATTAGTTATAGGCAGAGCTGAGACCAGGTAATGGAAACTACTACTGCTGGCAAACATTGTGCTATGTGGCATGTATGAGACCAACTGCCTTCTACAGACTACTTTGTTTAATTCTTGCAACAAGTCTGTAATATTATATCCCAATTATAGATAAGGAAACATGGAAGCTTGAAGTTAAATAACTTGCCTACTCAGCTAATAAGTAGTCAAACCCACGTCTACATTGCTCTTAATCAAAACACTACATTGTTATTCCAACTTTCTGTTACGTTTCAGTTCAGGGAGAGTCTGTCCATCCCCTAGATCTGTAGTCACCAAACTTGGTAAGCCAGATGATCAACTATGATATGGGGGGAAAAGAAAATCTTACAACTTTCTACTTCTATTAGATTGTTTTCAATACTTTTTTACATTTCTATGTTTCTTGGTAAAATATTACTAAGAAGCACATATACAATTACAGATAAACGCACAAAAATGTAAAAATTGGTTGGTATACTGAAAATGGTATTGAGAGGGTTCAGGAACAAGTGTGTTTCACATCTGATTCCAAGTGACTGACATGCTAATCATCTGTTTCCACACTAATGTACATGACTAGTTAGCATGTAACAAATTCACTAGAATATAAATTAAGGTCTTTTTCAAAATGATTACTTCACTGGGACAGAGACAGTAAACAGGTCATCAGTCACACTGAGTTTCTCTAATGTGAATCCAGAGTATGCCTCTAAAAGATTCCACCAGAAGTTGACACTTTGTCAAACAAAAATTGTAGGCTTCCTATCCCACTATTCTTTGAGACAGAATTCAATATTAGCTAGTCTACCATGGAACTCATGCAAGAGAAAGGAAGGGGCACATGGATGGCTCATTTGGTCCGGTGTCTGACTTCAGCCCAGGTCATGATCCCAGGGGCCTGGGATTGAACCCTGCATCCTATCATCCCCTCAGCGGGGAGTCTTCTTGTGTACACACACATGTACTATGTGCTATGTGGCATGCTATTTTCTAATAAATAAAATCTTAAAAGGGGGGAGGGTGCACCTGGGTGGCTGGCTCAGGTCATGATCTCAAGGTCCTGGGTTTAAAGCCCTCACTGGGCTCCCTGCTCAGCAGGGAGTCTGCTTCTCCCTCTCCCTCCGACTTATGCTCGTTCCCTGTCTCAAATAAATAAAATCTTAAAAAAAAAAAAAGGGAATGTAAGTTAAGAGCAATGAAAGGCAATCCCTAAGACTCTAAGGACTATACACTATAAAGGGGCTCCAGTATAATTGAGTCCTATCAGTATCTAGGAAGGTACAGTGATTATCAGGAGTAAAGATTAAAAACGGATTTTTAAAATAAAGTAATTCATTTACCTCAGCCTTCTCATACTTTGCCATTCTGTTCTTTCTGGAAATAACCTGAATGGAAGAAAAATGATTATTATTTTAGGACTGGTATCCAAAGAAAAAGTTGATCTAAACTGACACACAAATGCTTTTAATGGACATAATTCCTATCTGAATTTAAAAATCTATTCACAGGGATCCCTGGGTGGCGCAGTGGTTTAGCGCCTGCCTTTGGCCCAGGGCGCGATCCTGGAGACCCAGGATCGAATCCCACGTCAGGCTCCCAGTGCATGGAGCCTGCTTCTCCCTCTGCCTGTGTCTCTGCCTCTCTCTCTCTCTCTGTGACTATCATAAATAAATAAAAATTAAAAAAAAAAAATTAAAAAAAAAATAAAAATAAAAATCTATTCACAGACGTTATTTCTTAAATTAAAATTTTCCTACTAGGGCAGCCTGGGTGGCTCAGCGGTTTAGCGCTGCCTTAAGCCCAGGGTGTGACCCTAGAGACCCAGGATCGAGTCCCATGTCAGACTCCCTACATGGAGCCTGCTTCTCCCTCTGCCTGTGTCTCTGCCTTTCTGTGTGTCTCTCATGAATAAATAAACAAAATCTTAAAAAAATAAAAATAAAATTTTCCTACTATAAAGAAAAAAAAAAGCCTATACTTATCATGATGCCCACTGAGTCATGTATAGAATTGTATTTCATTGCATCGTATACTTGAAAGTAATATAACACTGCATATTTCAAAAAAAGAGAAGAAGGGTGGGGGTACAGGATAACTGGGGTGATGATCATTAAGGAGGGCATGTGATGTAATGGGCACTGGGTGTTATATCCACATGATGAATCACGGAACTCTACCTCTGAAACCAGTAATATACTATATGCTAATAGAATTTAAATAAAATACCATTTTAAAAAATTAAGAACACTTTTGAGACCCTTTCCCCCCCAACCCAAAATCTTTTGGAACAACAAAAAGCCTACTACAAAAAAACAAAACAAAACAAAACAAAAAACCTACTACAACCAGTGAAACAAACAACAACAACAAATTGTACTAAGAAATCCACGAACAATCTTTAATAAAATCTAACAGCTTGGTATGCCATTTTGTTCTATCCTAACAAAAATATACACACACAAAAAAAATACACAGAAACTTATATGTATGAGTTTTGGGGAAGGGGGGGCAGTCTAAAAAAGTGGGATCATACAATATCATTTCTCTCCTTGCACAGCCTGTATTAACAGCACAGGAACCTTTCCAGATTAAAAGATACAGATTGTACTCATTCTTTTTAATAACTTTACTCCATATCACGGATATTCCACAATCTACTCCTCTGTTCTCCCACAGATGTACACTCAGGTTGTTTCCAGATTCATCCTTACTAGCAACAACACAATACATAACCTTGACCATGCTTCCTATGTACCTGTGCTTTTTTTTTTTAAATAATAAATTTATTTTTTATTGGCGTTCAATTTGCCAACATACAGAATAACACCCAGGGCTCATCCCGTCAAGTGCTCCCCTCAGTGCCCGTCACCCATTCACCCCCACCCCCCGCCCTCCTCCCCTTCCACCTGTGCTTTCATTTCTATAGGACAGTTTGTTTTCTATCATTCTCTCATGTGTTTATTTTCCATCTGGATTTCTTCTGTAAATCATATATCCATGACTTCTGCTATGCTTTATTTAATGTTCTCATCAATTTGTAAGAACTTGTTTTATATTATGTATAACAGTCTTTCTGGCTTTATGCATTACATTTTCTCCTAACCGACTGTTGATATTTTTACTTTATAGTATCTTTGCCATATAAAATGTTTAATTTCAATTTACTGAAATATGTGTATTTTCATTCATGGATTCTAGATTTCTTGCTTTATTTGGTTACCACAAGATTGTACAAACATTTCCTAAATTAATTTTAAGACTGGTTCTAATTTTTTAAACATTTTAACCATAATCCAATTGGAATATGTGTTTGAATATGGTGTGCTATGCATAATGTGCCATTCATACTGTTGAGCAATATAGCTCGCCCTGATGAGGTGAAATGGGAATTCAACTTTTGTTTTCTTCCAGTAGACAGCTGAGTATAATTCCATTGAGCTGAAAACATAAGTTCCCACATACTCTCACTTCTATTTCTGAATTCTGCTATATTGTTAAGATTTTCTAATGCTGGAGCACCTTTACATTTCTAGAATAAACCCTGTCTGTTCAGGTGGTACCTTCTCCATCTGAAGCACTGCTACATTCGATTTGCTAATCTTTTGTTTACAACTGCTTTTCATAGTTACCACTTTTAATCCTTTCCAAACTAACTTTAGTTGGTGTTCTGTTGTTTCATTAAATGGTTTGGGAGTTCGGGTATTTTGCACTGACGCTAGCAGGACTGTCAGGACTATCTGCAGTGAGAGCTAAAGGACATCTGCTGCTTGATAGCAACATAAGTGACCTATGAGGTGCTCGGCTACAAGCTTTTCTCCAGCTAGTATCCTTTCTTGCTTCATAAAGTGACTGTTTTATAAAAAAGGACCAGATGTTGGGCAGCCCGGGTGGCTCAGCAGTTTAGCGCCACCTTCAGTCCAGGGCATGATCCTGGAGACCAGGATCGAGTCCCATGTCTGGCTCCCTGCATGGAGCCTGCTTCTCCCTCTGCATGTGTCTCTGCCTCTCTCTCTCTGGGTCTCTCATGAATAAAGAAATAAAATCTTAAAAAAAAAAAAAAAAAAAAAGACCAGATGCAAGAGATTCATTCACTACACAGAATTATAAAAAATGAAGATGTTTCATTAATATGTTCTGGAAAATGCCCTTAAGTGAAAGTTGACTTGTTCTATACTCACCAGCACAACGATTCCAGCAATAACTGCTAGTGTCACAACCACAATGACAGCGATAATACCAGCTTGTAGACCCTGCATTGAAAATTCAGGTGGTTTTTCATCAACATAGTAAATTGCAGTTCGACCAGGATCCAGATCCAATTGTTCCCCGTTTACTCTTAGGTCCATTTTACTGGAATGGAACAAGGATTCGTCTTTAACCTGTATGGAGAAGGAGAAAAGCAATTTAAAATACTTAAGAAAACCGACCATGGCCACATAGAATTACTTGCCAATTATACACAGAAAGAACTGCTACCAAGGATCTTTGTGGTTTCAGTGGTAACAATCTCATATGCTGAAACTCTAAAAAAAACCTTTTTGCTGCGGGAAATTGCCAAACATATACGAAAGTAAAAAGAATAGTATAACGAATTTCTGTTATCCCTATCATCCTGGATTCAACAATAGCAACATTCGGCCAACTTGTTCAATCCATTCTTCTATCCTTCTGCTTCTCCTCCTCCCCCCTGGGCCAGTTAGTTATTTGAGGTAAATCTCAGGTTTCATCAGACGATGGCTCACTAGAATATATTAAAGTATATTCATTTTTTTTGTAATATATTAAAGTAGAAACAAACTATTTTCATCACACTGGTTGATTAATCACATACAGCATTTCTAACATAACTTCTTGTTCATGGACATTATAATGGAAGGCTACACACACACAAACGAAGTAACTATCAAGGACGTGATAGGTAAGAATTATGAGAAAATAATGTAGGTAAAAGAATTTGAAAAAAAGCCATAAATATATAACAAACAGGTCAGAAAGGTGAGGAATGTACATGGGAGGGATGAGGACTAAGTTAACTGCAGCACAAGAACCACTAGGAGAACAGAGGTGTGGCTGATGTGGAGAAAAAGATGATGAAAGATCTTGAATCCACGAAGCATGCCAGACATTATAGTCATTTCTAAACACAGGAATAAAATAAGGGAGATTATACTCACATCTTTTTCAAAATAATAAGCCACATCAGCTATGTCCACATCATTCTGAGCTTTCTGAGATGAATTTTGCATCAGATCAATAGTGATAAGATCATTCTCATACTGGGGGGAAAAATTAAAAATACTAAATTAATATTGGTACAACCAAAATCATCTAAAAATATGGTTCAATTATCAGAATATTCAGTTTTTGATGTTCTGTAATCTACATATGTCAGTGTTCCTTTCCATTAGTGGGTAACTCTTATTTAAAAATCTTTGGGAAGGGATCCCTGGGTGGCGCAGCGGTTTGGCGCCTGCCTTTGGCCCAGGGCGCGATCCTGGAGACCCGGGATCGAATCCCACGTCGGGCTCCCGGTGCACGGAGCCTGCTTCTCCCTCTGCCTGTGTCTCTGAGCCTCTCTCTCTCTCTCTGTGACTATCATGAATAAATAAATAAAATCTTTAAAAAAAAAAAAAAAAAAATCTTTGGGAAGGGGTGCCTGGGTGACTCAGTGATTGAGCATCTGTCTTTGGCTCACAGCGGCGTGATCCTGGGGGTGATCCTGGGGTCGTGGGATCAAGTCCCACATCGAGCTCCCTGCAGGGAGCTTGCTTCTTCCTCTGCCTGTGTCTATGTCTCTCTCTCATGAATAAATAAATAAAATCTTTAAAAAAAATAAATAAAAATCCGTGGGAAGTTTTAAAATCTATCCAAGAGAAACAAGACAGCAATGCAACTAAAGGTTAGGATGATGCAAATTTTCTTTTCAAAAGATAATTTTCTCCCCTTGAAAAAAATTTAAAACAAGATATTAAAATATCTTATTTGAAAAACAAAAGAATCTTATTTAGAGGGTGCCTGGCTGGCTCAGTCTGTATAGCATGTGACTCTTTTTTTTTAAGATTTTATGTATTTATTCATAGAGTCAGAGAGAGAAAGAGGCAGAGACACAGGCAGAGGGAGAAGCAGGCATCATACAGAGAGCCTGATGTAGGACTCGATCCAGGGTCTCTAGGATCACACTCTGGGCTGCAGGTGGCGCTAAACCGCTGTGCCACTGGGGCTGCCCAGCATGTGACTCTGGATCTCAAGGTCCTGAGTTCAAGCCTTACATTGGTTATAGACCTTATTTTAAAAAAAACAAAACATTCAAAAAATAAAAAAATAAAACAAAAAATAAAAAAAAATAAAAAAACAAAACAAACAAAAAATAAACCATCTTATTTGGTTAGAAGTACTTTAAAAATAAAATGCTAAAGAAATGCAGTCCAAAATGCACTATACATTTACCATGTTCTGCTTTAAATAGGCAAAAAGGCATATTCCTTCCTATCCTTAAAAATGACATCAATTTTCTGCCTTGAAGAAATTTCATCACATTATTCAAGTATTTTTCAACCAGGATATTTTCCTTAAGGGTAAAACTGAGGTTTTTAAAGGTTAGGGAAGGAAAACAACAATAGGAAATTGAGTTAAGTGTCCAGGGTTTAAAGTGTTAGTCAAATGCAGTTTGACCACTACCAGAAGTCATACCCAAACCATACTATCACCCACCAACTTTCTGAAGCTCATTTACTAAAAACAAAAATCTTACCAGAATATTTGTGATGTATTTTGGATCCAGTTGATAACGGTTTTTGAGTGTCTCCTTAAGTGCACTGTAAATAATTAAAAATCTTTGTCTTAGAAAAAAGCATACTACACAACATTAAGCAGCACTATTTTTTTTAAGAAGCACTACTTTTTATTTTTATTTATTTTTTAAAGATTTTACTTATTTATTCATGAGAGACACAGAGAGAGGCAGAGACATAGGCAGAGGGAGAAGGAGACTCCCTGTGGGGAGCCCAATGTGGGACTCCATCCCAGGACCCCAGGATCATGCCTTGAGCCCAAGGCAGACCCTCAACCACTGAGCCACCCAGGCATCCAAGCACTAGTTTTTATCTAAGCAGGTAGTTCAAGCTCTAGAATTATCATTAACCAACCTTGTTTTAAAATAGTTATGCCAGTACTCCTGGGTGGCTCAGTGGTTGTGCGTCTGCCTTTGGCTCAGGGTGTGATCCCGGAATTCTGGGATCTAGTCCCACATCAGGCTCCCTGCAAGGAGCCTGCTTCTCCCTCTCTCTTTGTCTCTGCCTTCTGTGTCCCTCTGTGTCTGCCTTTATTTATTTATTTATTTATTTATTTATTTATTTATTTATTTATTAATATTCATTCAAATAAATAAATATTTATTCAAATAAAATCTTAAAAAAAAAAGTTATGCCATTCTGCAACTATCATAATAATAACTGATTCAGGCTAGAATCATTTACTGATGCTTGATTAGAAACAGGGTATTTATACAGGATCCTAGTATCTGTCCACAGATTATATTTATTAATTACAAAAAGGTGGGGTGCCTACGTGGCTCAGTATGCTAAGCATTGGCCTTCAGCTCAGGTCAGGATCCTAGGGTCCTGAGATCAAGCCCCACAACAGGCTCAGTGCAGAATCTTTCTCCCTCTGCCTCTGCCGCTACCCCCCTCTGCTTGTGCTCTCTCTCTCAAATAAATGAATAAAATCTTTAAAAAAATTTTTTTAATTAAAAAAATTACAGAGGTAAACAGTAACTGTATATTACAAACCTGATATCCCCTTAACCACAGTTATCACTAATAAAGGACAAGAATACATCATGTACTTCCTGACATGAAGTACTAAGAAGGACACAAAATCACTTAAGTAGTTTTTCTGTCAAAAATGCTTAACTTGGATTTAAGGAAATTTCATATAAATCCAAATCTGAGAGACATTCTATGAAATAATTTGCCTATATTCTTCAAAAATATCTATACGTGTTTAGGTAGATATAGAAAGTACACATACATGTACCTATATAAAAAGAAAATGGGGTAAAACATTCATTGGTGAATCTGAGTGAAGAGTACTATAGGAATCTGTACTATTCTTGCAACTCTATTTCAAAATAAGATTAAAATATTACTGATGGTATCTTATGTTTCATAAATATAAAAAAGCATTAAGACTTGTACAAGTTTTTCTAATGGTGTAGAAGGAAGATCTGAGTATCAACTGTGCAAATATAATGCACTTAACAATACGTACTTTTGCAAACTTTGTGTATCATAAGGTGTTTCTCTTGTTTTGTGTTTTAATTCAATGATGATCCAGCTGTAAAGCAAAAAAACAGTATTTATTTATTAACTGACCATACCAACTCAACCTTTTATAGTATTTTCCTGATAAGCTAGTAGCAAAATTCCCAAGTGGAACCACAGTATAATCAACAGGAAAAGATTTATGCAATAGGTTTGCCCTTAATTTCTTCCTTGGCCCCCACACACATTGCTTATAAAGCACTCATCCAGGAGAAAACATCTCTCTATCTCTCTCTCTTCCTTCCTTCCCTTCCTTTTTCCTTTTCTTTCTTAAGAAAACACCTTTCAAACAAGTCAACCTCTGGCTTTGGGTCACAATACCCAAGGTCATGTAAAGCCAAGGCTTAGCTGGTCATGCCAGGCCATGTTCAAGGGAAGAGACCTAAAGGCACTGAGAGAAACAGAGAAAAGTGACCTTGAGGCTCCAGAACACCAAAGGAGAGAGTGTCTGCCTTGGTCTGGATAACTTTCCAGCTCTAGTCACCTTTAATAAAATCTTTTTTGCTTAAGCTAGCTCGAGTGTTTCTATTCCTTTTCAATGCATAAATCCGAGACAAACATACCTCGTTTTTTTTTTTTTTTTTTTTATTTAAATTCTAGTTAGTTAACATGTAGTCCAATACTAGTTTCAGCACTAACCGTATCTGGTTTTAAAACACAATAAATGAACAAATATATAAACAGCTTACAGTTTTCACTACATTTAACCGCAATCCAACTTTAAGATCTGAACTTTAAGAACTTTAAATCTGAACTTTAAGATCTGAACACTAATCCAACTTTAAGATCTGAAGTGTTAAATAAAAATAGAAGAGGGGAAAAAACATAGAAGAGGAAAATCATGTTTAGTATGCTGCCACAAGAAAAAATTGTTAAAATAAGAACAACATATTGCTAGTGAATTCATAAAATATCTCTGGAGGGTTATATAACAAACTGGGTAGCTGGGGGGTAGAGATAAAATGGAAGCTTTCACTGTATATATATTCTTTCCTCTCCTTTTGAATTCTAAACCACCAAATCATATTACATATTCAAAAATAACTTTACTTAAACGAATCTGAAAAGCATGAAAACAAGGAATATGAGCAGCCAAACTCACTAGGTCCTCACTCGTTCAGTGCAGGATATTTCAGTGTCCTTATCAGTTCTTCGGACCCCAGCAGTGTTCACACACCAGCACGTGGTGGTGCCATTGCACTGCTTGGCTTTAAAGAGCCCCTTCTCATCACAGTCGGGATCATAGAGCCCGTCGTTATTCTGGAAAGCTCCCTCAGGTCTCGCTCTTCTCCCAGACTTTGTGCCGGTCATTTCTGCCTTCATAACCAAACATTTGGTTGCCACTGAAAGGTAAGCTTAATGTTACACTGCAAAGTAACTACAGTTTTATGCTTAAGGAAAAAAAAATTTTTAATTTAACTCCAAACTCCCAGAGCCAAAGATCACAGCAGACTGACATGCTCCCACGTTCACTTTATAAATTTTAAGAAGATTCAGCAAGGAGATAATTTTGACAAAATAACACGATTCAAATTTGAGCCAAAAAAATGCTTCTGATTCCAGACACATCAATTAAAGAAGGCTAAGTCAAAATACAATTTTTAAGGGCAATGAGAATATTCTACTCACGTTTTGAGCAAATGACAGAATTTTGTGCACCAATTGAAGTACATTCGCACTGATTATTTATGTTCAAAGAGCAGTTTGTGGTCAGTTTGTAGTTTTCACAGATACATGCTAGATAAATGAAAAAAACAAAATCCCACTTTAAAATGTGAGTCTTTTTTAAAAATAAATAAAATAAAATGTGAGTCCAACTATGAGCTCTGGTGTCTCAGCTAAATTATACTCTAACAACAATGCCTAAGTTACAGGGCCACAAAGTCTTTAAAAATGGTCCCAAGTGCACCCCCGGTGGCAGAGCGGTTTAGCGCCGCCTGCAGCCTGGGGTGTGATCCTGGAGACCCAGGATCTAGTCCCACATCAGGCTCCCTGCATGGAGCCTGCTTCTCCCTCTGCCTCTCTCTCTCTCCCTCTGAATAAATAAATTAAAAAAAAAAAAAAAAGGTCCCAAGTGTTTTCTTTTTCAGCTCTAATTTGAATGGCTCATAGTATGGTGAATAGTTTGTATATATTTTACAGACACATAGTCTAATTTGCATGTATTCCCAATTTGATTTTGTTAAGCCAATAACAGCCATGCAAACATCGTATTCAGCTTTGCCTCCATGATTCTCCCAGTCTCAGATCCTTTTCTCCCCAGGTACTGCTGAACAAACCCTTGCTTGTTAGCTACGGACTCTTTTCCGGAGAAACTCAACAATTCCAATCCTAGGATCTGTGAATAACTCACATTTCCGCCCTCCTCCCAAGGCCATTTTCTTAAAAAGAGATGCTTGCTTTTAAGCTTAATGGTAACATAACCCTTGGAAAAAATTATACTTTCAAATGAACTTGGGGTACTTTTGTTTGTGGCCTTCCTAACCAAATGAAATCCTAGTACCCAACTTTTAAAGTGATATGGCAAAGCTTATCCTGGATATCAATGCCAGTTTAACAGTTATATCTTTGACTATCTCAAAAGTTCGTTGTAACTTCAAATTGGCAAGCCCCTCTAGTTCCTTTTAATTGTCCAGCTAAGAAAATGCGATCATTAACAACAAAAACCACTGTGACAAGCCAAATTTTTATATAGCTCCTTCATATCTCAAGTTGGCTTTAACCATTCCCCGTTTAAATTATGATTAGGGCACATGGGTGGCTCAAGGGCTGAGCAGCTGCCTTCGGCTCAGGTCATGATCCCGGGTCTGGGATTGAGTCCCGCATTGGGCCCCCTGCATGGAGTTGGCTTCTCCCTCTGCCTGTGTCTGCCTCTGTGGGTCTCTCATGAATGAATGAATGAATGAATGAATGAATGAATGAATGAATAAATAAAATCTTTTTAGAAAAATTATGATTAATATGAACCACCTGAATAATCCATCCAGCACTAAACTGTGTTGGGATCACAAAAGGAGACAGTGGCTGCCCTCAAGGAGCTAAAGCCTTATGCAGCACTCTTGCTCTTTTCGGCTCAAAAGCACCTTTGCGTGGCCAGGGGATGTGAAATTTAAAAGAGAACCAATCAGGTACAGACTTTCTGAACATACAACTAGAGCAACTAGCATCACTTTAAAGCAATTTAAGTACTTAGCCTTATCCTGAGCTAGAAAAACTGCCATTCTTGTGAAAGTATAACGCATCAGGCCCATGCCCCGTTGACGCATAGAGACGGTTCGGGGCAGCTCTGGCCAACTGCCGCTTCACTCCTGGCCTCCATCTTACAGACTAGCAGGAGGCGGCAGACAAGTTGTTTATTCCGAACGAAGAAAACGAAAACTGTAATCAAATCACGCGTCCAATACGTGGATAATGGCGCTACCTTCCTCCCCGAGATTGTTTCGTCACCCCTTTGAAACCGCGGTTTCCAGGCCCGAAAGAAATGGGACAACTCTGCACGTTCTGCGGGAGTAAAAACACTTTCGCTCACAAGATGTAAAACCGGGTTTCGGTTTAGGGCAAGGTTCACAGCAAACGTCTAGGAGACAGACGTCCTGGGAATCAACCGAGGGATTCTCTCGGGGGGCGGGCGGGATCGCGGGGGTTTGTTTCCACCCTGTACAGTCATCGGGGCTTCTGGGGTCCCCGCAGCGCACTCGGCCTGACCCCCACGAGCCTTACACGAGGGGGCAACGCGCCAGGCGCTGCGGCCCAGGACCTGCTCCCGCGCAGGTGCGCGCGGCCCGGCCTCCCCGCAGCCACCTGTGCCCGCGCGAGGCGCACATCCGGGGCCAGCGGCCCGCGCCCGGGGGGAGGGGGGGAGGGGGAGGGGGGCGGCCGCCAACTCCGCGCGGAGGCCCCTCGGCCCCGGCCCCGCCCCCCCCTCCCCGGCCGCGGGCCAGCTTCCCCGGGAGCCGCGCAGAGCGGCGGGGAGGGGAGAGGCGGGGTGGGGCGGCTCCCCGGCGGCTCCCCGGCGGCCGCCTCCCGCGCCCTCCCCACCGGGTCGGCCTCGGACGCGGGGCCCGGCCGCGCCGCCCGAGCCCGCGACTCCGCTCCTTACCTCTCTGAGCCACCGCCACCGCCGCGGTGGCCGCCGCGAGCAGCAGCCCGCACGCGAGGACCTGGGGCCGCGCCATGCCGCGCGCGTCGTCGTCGAGGGGCCGCGGGGCGCGGGGGGCGCGGGGGGCGCGGGGGGCGCGGGGCGGCGGGAGCCCGGGGCCGGCCGGGGCGGGGGCCTGGGAGGCGCGGGGCGGCGGGAGCTCGGCGGCGGGGCGCGGGCGGGCGGGCGGTGCGAGCTCGCCGAGGGACTGCGCGCTCTGCGGCCGCGGCGGGGCGGAGCGGACCTGCCGGACCTGCCGGCCCCGCCCCCGGCCCCGCCCCGGGCCGCTCACCTCTGCCCGCGGGGCCCCGCGTGAGTCACCGCCTGCGGGGGGCGGGGGGGGCAGGTGCTCGCGGGCGGCGCCGCGGCAGGTGCTCCGCCCTGGGCCCGCGGGAGCTGGAGGGCGGTGGGCTGCGGCCGCGACAGCCGGCGGGACTCTTGGTGGCCACCGAGAAAGTCGGGAAAAAACGGAGTCTTCCTTCTGCCGGAGGCAGCACGACTCCGAACCTGGGACCTGGGAGAGATGGGGCCTGAAACAAAGAGGGAGAAGTTGGGAACAGGAAGCTGGAAGCTAAAATGGAATACAAGGGAAGCCGGAGTACGGTCGGAACCACAATAAAAAAAAAAAAAAAAGAAAAAAGAAAAAAAAAAAAGTCGACCTTTGAGCCGCACCTGGCAGTCACACTCCTTTGAAACTAGAAAAGAAAAGAAAGAAAGAAAGAAAGAAACTAGAAAAGAGAACTCTCCCTGGTTCTGTGGTTGAGAAATTCTTGTTCTTTACAGTTTCATTCTTTTCCCTGTTATAAGCATTTTTAGTACTTGAAGGTGTAACAAAAGATGTCCTCAGAGAGCCAAACGCTGAGAATTGAGGTGATTCCAGCTTTAATATTGCAGAACGTTGTTGAGTCCTTCGAAAATACAGAGAAGTAGAAACAAAGAATAAGTGCAAATGAATTCAATCAAATACTTGTTTAAGTTCAAGTTCTTGAACGTTAAGTAAGATGATTGACTTCATAAGAAAATCTTATCAGTTTTTTTTTTCTTTTTAAGATTTTATTTATTCGTGAGAGAGAGAGAGAGAGAGAGAGGCAGAGACACAGGCAGAGGGAGAAGCAGGCGCCATGCAGGGAGCCCGACGTAGGACTCGATCCGGGGACTCCAGGATCATGCCCTGGGCCAAAGGCAAGGGGTTCAACCACTGAACCAACCAGGCGTCCCTCAAGCAAATAAATCTTTTTAAAAAATGACAAGATTAAAAATGAAGCTTTTCTGACCAAACTCCTGCAGTCTATCAAATAAGAACTAAATTGAAAAACCAATATCAAAAAAGAAAAGAAAAGAAAAACCAATATCAAAAACAAAGAATGGATAGAAATGAAGAGAAACGAGTTAATAAAAATATAATGGGAGGGGCACCTGGGTGGCTCAGTGGGTTAAGCCTCTTAGTCTCAAATCATAATCCCAGGGTCCTGGGATTGAGCTCCATGTTGGGCTCCCTGCTCTTTGAGGAACCTGCTTCTCTCTCTGCTCCTTCTTCCTCCTCTGTTCTCTCACTCTTTCTCTCTCAAAATCTTTTAAAAAAAATAAGAAAATAATGGGTAGTATAGGGGCACCTGGTTGGCTCAGTTGGTTAAGCATCTGACTCTTGATAGCTCAGGTCTTGATCTCAGGGTCATGTGGGGCACACCTGTTGAGTCCCCTCAAAAAAAAAAATATATATATATATAAATATATTATGGGTAGTACAAAATATTGATTGAATAGGGATTTTGGTTATGACTTCCTTTTCCCTTCCTATGTAAGGGATAGTTTTTTTTTCCTTTTAAGTAGACACCACACTTAGCATGAAGCCCAACTCTGGGCTTGAACTCACAAGACCTGAACTGAGATCAAGAGTCTGACTTTTTTTTTTTTTTAAGATTTATTTATTTATTTATTTATTTATTTATTTATTTATTTATTTATTTATTCATGAGAGAAGAGTCTGACCCTTAACCAACTGAGCCACCCAGGCACCTCAAGGATACTTTTATTTATTTATTTATTTATTTATTAATGAATTTATTTTTTATTGGTGTTCAATTTACCAACATACAGAATAACACCCAGTGCTCATCCCGTCAAGTGCCCCCCTCAGTGCCTGTCACCCATTCACCCCACCCCCGCCCTCCTCCCCTTCCACCACCCCTAGTTCATTTTATTTACTTATTTATTTTAAGGTTTTATTTATTCATGAGAGAGAGAGGCAGAGACACAGGCAGAGGGAGAAGCAGGCTCCATGCAAGGAGCCCGACGTGGGACTCGATCCCGGGACTCCAGGATCATGCCCTGGGCGGAAGGCAGGTGCTAAACCGCTAAGCCACCCAGGGATCCCCTCAAGGATACTTTTAAAGTAAAACTATGTCAGGCAGCCTGGGTGGCTTAGCGGTTTAGCGCTGCCTTCAACCCAGGGCCTGATCCTGGAGACCCGGGATGGAGTCCCACAGCAGGCTCCCTGCATGGAGCCTGCGTCTCCCTCTGCTTGTGTCTCTGTGTCTCTCATGAATAAATAAAATATTTTTTAAAAAATAAAGTAAAACTATATCATATTAAATATAATCAGCATTGGAGAAAATAAAATAATCATGTTCCTTAAAAAAACAACTCGAAATTTTTAAAAAATTGCCTAGTTGTCTACCTACTACCTATTTTTCTTTGAGAAAATTACCTAGTTCATATCCTACAGTAGTTTCTTCACATAGATTTTGGAATGTGTGTATGTGCACATATTTATGTGAATTTAATGAAACCTTAAATGGGATAAATGTTATTCTTGCAGATGGCTAAGGGAAAGTATAATGTGTAAACATTTAATATAAAGGATTGCTAGTTCTTAAAATTTTTGTTATTTTGGAGTTCTTAGGTGGCTCAGTTGGTTAGGTGTCAGACTCTTGATTTCAGATCAGGTCATGATCTTAAGGTTGTGAGACTGAGTCTGGCTTCTGGCTTGCATTAGATGTGGAAGCTGCTTAAGATTCTCTCTCTCTCTCCCTCTCCCTCTGCCCCTCACCTGCCTCTCTTAATTTTTTTGTTATTTCATGAGTAATATATTAGTAAAAAACAAAAGTAAATAGAATGAAGAATGAGGGGCACCTGCCTGGCTCAATTGGTAGAACATGCAACTCTTGATCTGGGAATTATAAATTCCAGCCCCAGGTTGGGTGTAGAGACTAAAAAAATAAAATATTTAAGGAAAGATAAAAAGAATGAAGAATGAAAGTTCTTCTTGACCACTACCCAGCAAATCCTTTTTTCTCCTAGATAATCATTGTTAATGGTTTGATATTTATGCTACTATTCGTTAATTCTACTCACATATCCTAAAGAATCAGGTTTCATAGGATTTACTATTTGTTAAATGAGGGATATTACCATTATTCTGGTTTAGCTTTATAAAACAAGCTTGCATTTGTATATTTAGAGCCCACCTTAATATATTGTATGATTTTTATCGTCATTTTATCTGTCATTAAAAAAATGAACTTTATCTCCAAAGCAAAACTTCTAACTCCTAACCATGAAAAAAACCCTTTTTCATATCTTTGGACCCTTGAAATTCTTTTATAAAATATAAAGCGCTATATAGTAAGTACTTAGTACACTGTTCAGTACATTAATATAGAGATGCTTATTAGGTGATATCTATTATAATTAAAAATAATACAGTGGATTTTTACTTTTATCAAAGAAATGCATGTACATAGTGTAAGAGTCAAATAGGGATGCCTGGGTGGCTCAGTGGTTGACCATCTGCCTTTGGCTCAGGGCATGATCATAAGATGAATAAAATCATTAAAAAAATAAAAAAAAATCAAATAGTACTACAAAATTTTTTTTAAGATTTTATTTATTTATTCATAAGAGACACAGAGAGAGAGAATGAGAGAGGGGGGCAGAGACACAGGCAGAGGGAAAAGCAGGCTCCATGCAGGGAGCCCGATGTGGGACTCAATCCCGGGACTCTAGGATCACGCCCTGGGCTGAAGGCGGCGCTAAACCACTGAGCCACCTGGGCTGCCCAGTACTACAAAATTTAAAACAAAAAAATAGGCACTCCCTTTCCCATCCTGATTCTTGTTCCACTAGACACAACCACTTTGTTTAGCTGCTTTTTCTCCCCTTTCACATGGTATCAGCTCATATCCCACTGTAGAAGATAATTATTTCTCTCTTCTGAAGGTCCCTTACCCACATCTTCCCATATTATTTATGTGGAAATCATCCCACTCTGTTGTCTTATCATCATTTTCTTGTAGAACTTTCATAGTTTTAGCTTTTAATTTTTTAAGATTTTAGTTATTTATTTATTTATTTATTCTTGCCTTATTCCTGATCCTAGAGAGAAAGCATTCAATTGTTTACTATGAAGTACTATATTGGGGTGCCTGGGTGGTACAGTCGGTTGAGCATCCAACTCTTGGTTTTGGCTCAGGTTGTGATCTCAGTGTCATGAGATTGGGCTCTGCACTCAGTGAAGAGTCTGCTTGAGATTCTCTCTCCCTCTCCTGCCTCCAGCTCCTGTGCACCTGCTTGTGAGCTTGTGCTCTCTCTCAAATAAATAAATAAATAAATAAATAAATAAATAAATCTTTAAAAATATAAGTATTATATTAGCTGCAGGTTCTTTGTTATGGATACCCTTTTTAAGGTTGAAAAACATTTTTAAAACATTCTAGTTTCCTGGGAGTAGCATAAATAGGTGTTAAAATTTTTTTTTTTTTTTAGGTGTTAAAATTTTTAAAAGATTTTATTTTTAAGTAATCCTTATGCCCAATAGGGACCCTGAACTCATGACCCTGAGATCAAAAATTGCACATTCCACCAACTGAGCCAGCCAGGCATCCCATATTTTTGTGTGTGGGGGTTAAATTTTGTCAAATGGTTTTTCTACCTCTGTTGACATAATCCTTTGATTTTTCTTCTGTTTTCTATTATTTGGCAAATTACGTTGCTTTAAAAAAAATTTTCTTCCAAATTTTTATTTAAATTCTAGTTAGTTGACATTATACTTAATAGTGGTTTCAGGAGTAGAATTTGGTGATTCATCACTTACATGTAATACCCAGTGCTCATCACAAGTGCCCTCCTTAATACCCACCACCCATTTAGCCCATCCTCTGCCCACCCACCTCCCTCCATCAACTCTGTTCTCTATCGTTGAGTCTCTTATGGTTTGTGTCCCTGTCTCTCCTCGTTTTTACCCCTTTCCACATGTTCTTCTGTTTTGTTTCCTAAATTCCACATATGAGTGAAATCATATGGTATTTGTGTTTCTCTGACTAGCTTATTTCACTGTAGCTACACTGTAGCTCCATCCAACATTTATTTTTTTTAATTACATTGATTTTTGAATGTTAATCTAACCCAGCATTCCTGGGATAAACCTCACCTGATCATAATGTACTATTTTTATTATAAATTAGAATTCTATTTGCTAATATTTTGTTAAAGAGTTTTGTAGGGCAGCCCTGGTGGTGCAGCAGTTTGGTGCTGCCTGCAGCCCAGGGTGTGATCCTGGAGACCCGGGATCGAGTCCCACATCGGGCTCCTTGTATGGAGCCTGCTTCTCCCTCTGCCTCTCTCTCTCTTTCTCTCTGTGTGTGTCTCTCATGAATAAATAAGTAAAATCTTTAAAAAAAAAAAAAAGAGTTTTGTAATAATGTTCATCAAGGATGAAGTTTTCCTGTCACTTTGGTTAATGCTGGCTTCTTTTTTAAAAAATATTTTTTTTATTTTTTACTTTTTAAAAATATTTCTTTATTTGAGACAGAGAGTCTGCACACAAGTGGGAGGAGGGGCAGAGGGAGAGAGAATCTCAAGCAGAATCCCTGCTGAGTGCAGATCCTGATGCAGGGCTTATATGATCTCATAACCCTGAGATCATGGCTGGATCCTAAATCAAGAATGGGATGCATAACTGACTAAGCTACCCAGGTGCCCTTTAAATACTTTATTTTTAAGTAATCTCCACATCCAATGTGCGTCTCAAACTCACAATTCCGAAATCAAGAGTTACAGGCTCTACCAACTGAGCCAGCCAGGTATCCCAACGCTGACCTCTTAAAATGAGTTGGAAAGTATTCTTTCCTCCTCTAATTTCTGAAAGCGTTTTTATAGATTTTACATATTTCTTTCTTGAATGTTTGTTAGTATTCACCAGTAAAGCCATCTGGGCCTGGAGGTTCTTTTTTTTTTTTTTCTCAAAGAGTCTATTTATTCATGAGAGACACAGAGAGAAAGAGAGAGAGAGAGAGAGAGAGAGAGAGAGAAAGAGGCAGAGACACAGGCAGAGGGAGAAACAGGCTCCATGCAGGGAGCCTGATGTGGGACTCAATCCCGGGACTCCAGGATCATGCCCTGGGCCAAAGGCAGGCATTAAATCACTGAGCCACCCAGGGATCCCCCTGGAGATTCTTTGTAGCAAAAATTTTAATGACAAAAAAAAATTAATGACAAATTCAGTGTTTTAATAAATGGAAGGCAATTCAGATTTTCTAATTTTTGTGTGTCTGTTTTAATACTTGTGTCTTT
Organism: Canis lupus dingo; assembly: GCF_003254725.2. Lineage (NCBI taxonomy): Eukaryota > Metazoa > Chordata > Mammalia > Carnivora > Canidae > Canis > Canis lupus. The sequence continues at coordinate 50,324,243 of NC_064252.1, read as the reverse complement.
TCAGAAATTTTTATCCTTTTCATCTAAGTTATCCCATTTATTGGCATAAAGTTATTTATAATATTTCCTTATATCTTTTTTAAATAAAAGATTTTATTTATTCATGAGAGACAGGGAGAGAGGCAGAGACCTAGGCAGAAGGAGAAGCAGGCTCCCTGTGGAGAGCCCAATGTGGGACTTGATTCCAGAACCCTGGGATCACAACCTGAGTCAAAGGCAGATGCTCAACCACTGAACCATCCAGGTGCCCTCTCCTTATATCTTTTTAATATTTGTAGAATATGTAGAGACGTCTTTCATTTATCCCTGTTATGGGTAATTTGTCTCTCTTTAAAATTACAATCTAGGGGCACCTGGGTGGCTCAGTCAGTTGAATGTCTGCCTTTAGCTGGGTCATGATCCTGGCATCCTGAGATCAAGCCCTGCATGGGCTTCCCTGCTCAGAGGGGAACTTGCTTCTTCCTCTCCCTCTGCCACTTCACCTGCTTGTGCTCTCTCTCTTTCTCTGTCAAATAAATAAAATCTTGTTTAAAAGTTAAGAAAAATAAAATTACCAATTTAGCTAGAGATTTATTAATTGTATTGCTTTTTTCAAAAAGCCAAATTTTGTTTTTATTGATGTTGCTTTATTGCTGTCTGTTTTGTTTCATTGGAATTCTCTCTTCTTTTTATAATTTCCATTCTTCTACTTATTTTGGATTTAATTTGCTCTCCTTTTTCTAACTTCCTAATATTAAAGCTTAGATCAGTGATTTTAGACTTTTCTTCTCTTATAACATAAGCATTTAAACCTATAATATCCCTTCTAAGCATAGCTTTAGCTGCAGCTCACACATTTTGTTGTGTTATAATCCCACACATTATGTTCTGTTATAATTATCATTCAATTAAAAATATTTTCTAGTTTCCCTCAAGATTTTTTATCAGCTTATAGATTATTTAGCAGTGTGTTGTTTAATTTCCAAATATTTAAAGATTTCCTAGATACCTTTTTGTTATTGATTTCTAATTTAATTTCAGTGGGTTCAAAGAATAAATTCTGGGTTATTTCAATCCTAAATTTATCAAGACTTGTTTCAAAACCCAGCATATGGTCTATTTTGGTGAATGTTCTATGTGCTCTTAAAAAGAACTTTGTGGGGGAAAAAAAAAAAAAGAACTTTGTGGGTAGCCCTGGTGGCTCAGAGGTTTAGTGCCACCTTCAGCCCAGGGCGTGATCCTGGAGCCTCAGGATCGGGTCCCGCGTGGGGCTCCCTGCATGGAGCCTGCTTTTCCCCCCTGCCTGTGTCTCTGCCTTTCTCACTCTGTGTCTCTCATGAATAAATAAAATCTTAAAAAAAAAAAAAAAAAGAACTTTGTTAGAAGGAGTGTTCAAGTTCATTGACGGTATTTTTCAGTTGTTGTCTATTCCTTCTGACTTTGTGTCTACTTCTCTCAATTTTTAAAAAAGATTTTATTTATTTATTCATGAGAGACACACACACACACACACAGAGAGAGAGAGAGAGAGAGAGGCAGAGACACAGGCAGAGGGAGAAGCAGGCTTCACGCAGGGAGCCCGAGGTGGGACTGGATTCTAGAACCCCAGGATCATGCCTTGGGCCAAAGGCAGGCGCTAAATCGCTGAGCCACCCAGGGATCCCCAACTTCTCTCAATAATTGAGAGAAGAGTATTGAAATAGCCAAACTAAAATTATACCATTAATGTTTTACCATACTTGATTTATCACATACATATCCATCTATCTTCCCATCATTATTTTGATGCATTTCCAAGTTAACTGAAGACTTCATACACATTTTTCTCTAACTACTTCAGTATGTGTACCGTTAATTGAAGATCAATGTTAGCTTGGAAATTTTTTTTTTTCAGTAAAACAATAAGAAGAAAAAAAATTTAAGTGCAAAGTTAAATGAGTTTGACAAATATATACACTTGTGATACAGACTTTTGTCAAGACAACTGTAACTGGGGCGCCTGGGGCGCTCAGTCAGTTAAGCACCCAACTCTTGATCTTACTCAGCTCAGGTCATGATCTCAGAGTTGTGAGTTCAAGCCCTCCACTGGGCTCCACACTGGGTGTGTACCTACTTAAAAAAAAAAAAAAGATAAATATAACCATCATTTCCAAAAAGTTTTATTTTTTCTTTTCTAGTCAGTCCCTACTCCCTCAAGATGCAATTCCAATTTTCATTTGTTTTCCAGCATACATAAATTTGCCTACTCCAGCACTTGACAAACTTCATGGGCATGCAACCCATACATTCACACAGGACCCCATGCTTTGAAGGATACACACTTGGTATAACACAAGCTGTAACAGTCTTGAAATTCTCAGTATTCTAACAAGAAATCTACATTTTCATTTTGTACTAGAACCTGGAATTTATGTAGTTGGTCCCACTAGAATTGTCATATAAATGGAATCAACCCATATGTAGTTTTTTGTATAAAGCTTCTTTTGCTCGGCATAACATTTTTTAAAAAGATTTTATTTATTTATTCATGAGAAACACAGAATGGGAAAGAGGCAGAGACACAGGGAGAGGGAGAAGCAAGCTCCCTGCCAGGAGCCCATGTGGGACTGGATCCTGGATCCCGGGATCGGGACCCGAGCCAAAGGCAGAAGCTCAACCACTGAGCCATCCAGGTGTCCCTCAGCATAACATTTTTGAAATTCATCATGTTGCATGTGTTGACAATTCTCTTTAATTGCTGAGAAGTTTAGAACTGTATGGATATGCCACAATTTATTTAATCTATTCTACTATGGATGGAGAGGTGGGATGTTTCAGTTTGGTGCTATTATGAATAAAGTTGCTATAAACATTGTTATAAGTCTTTTATGGACACAAGAATGCGTCAGACTAGGTGTCTTATCATGGGGCACTACATTGGAATTTTGGATAGGATATTCCTCGAAATATTTCAAGGAGATTAGCCTCCACTCAATCTACTCAGTCATTTAAACAACTCAAAAGAGGTGTCTATACATTTCCAGAACTTTGGGCAAGGCAGTATCACTTCTGATTAAAAGTTATGGCCTTGGGGCAGCCTGGGTGGCTCAGTGGTTTAACGCTACCTTCAGCCCAGAGTGTGATCCTGGGGGCCCAGGATCAAGTCCCGTGTCGGGCTCCCTGCATGGAGCCTGCTTCTCTCTCTGTCTGTGTCTGTGCCTCTCTCAATCTGTGTCTCTCATGAATAAATAAATAAAATCTTTAAAAAAAAAAAAAAGAGGGATCCCTGGGTGGCGCAGCGGTTTAGCGCCTGCCTTTGGCCCAGGGCGCGATCCTGGAGACCCGGGATCGAATCCCACATCGGGCTCCCGGTGCATGGAGCCTGCTTCTCCCTCTGCCTGTGTCTCTGCCTCTCTCTCTCTCTCTCTCTCTGTGACTATCATAAATAAATTTTAAAAAAAAATTTAAAAATAAAAAAAAATAAAAATAAAAATAAAAATAAAAAGAGCTATGGCCTTAAATAATAGCATACCTTGATTTCAGCAACATATTTTGTCTAACTCAGTATTGCTATAAGATAGAAAAAGTGGACTACACAAAAGGTATGCTGGAAGAACAGAAACGAGGTCAATGGGACTAGAATTTTGTGAATGAGAAAGGAAGGGATTGAGGCCAGGAGTCAGCTCATGCAAAGCCTTGAGGAATGGTAAAGATTTTATTGTAAGGATAGAAGCAGGGGACAGACATGAGTTATACTGTAGAAAGTCACTTCTGAATGCTTTTAAGAGAATGCATTGTAAGTGTGCAGAGTGTAAGAAGGAAGATGAACTTAGAAGCCATTGTATTAATCTTGGTGAGAAATGATGTTAACCTAGACAAGAGTAGTGGCAGTGAAGATGGAGAGAAGAACCAATACATAAGAGATGCAGTTTTGGAGTTAGAGCAGATAGGATTTACTAATTCCAATCCAGGATATGAGGGTAAGTGAGGAATCAAAGATCACTCTGAGATTCTTAGCTTCAGCAGCTGAGGGGATAATGGTGCCATTTGCTGATAAGGCAAAAACTGGGGGAGAAAGGGAGTGGGGGGCATATGTCTGAGTGGTCCATTAGTCATCCAAGCAGAGATGTCAAGTGGAATGTGGCATATGTGAGTCTAAATTCATACAGAGTCATCTGTATAAAGATAGTATCTAAAGCTAAGGGAGTATATGAAGTAAGTAGGCAGAGAATGTGGATAGAAAAAAAAGGAGTTCAGAAAGGAACCCTAAGGTATCCCATATTTAGAAGTTGAGCTGAAGAGTAGGAGTCAGGAAAGAATATTGAGGGGCAGTGGTCAATGAAGTAGGAATAAACTAGAAGGAGTGTCACAGAAGCCAAGAGAAAAGGGTTTTCAAAATACAGTTAATGACTAACTGTACTGAGTGCCACTGAGAAGTTTAAGATGACAGAACAGTCCACTGGATTTTGATAATTTTGGTGGAATCACAGTGCTCATGGAGAGAAACTCACAGGAAGTAGAGATCAAGAAGAGAACACATGCAGATAAGTCTTGCAAAATGTTTTCCAAGGGGACAAAGAAAATGAGGTAGCACAGTGGGAGGCAAAGACGCAAGGAAGGGTCTTCTTAATCTGAGATAGCACAGCACGTGTACACGGGAGATGGGGAGTGACCCAGGAGGGAGTGGGTCGCTGACAGAAAAGGAGTAGCTGAGGAGGGGCATCCTTAAGAAAGGGGGAAAGGGGAGAGAGAATGGGATCTGGTAAAGAGCAGAGACAGCTTTGCTCTTCTACCAGAAGGATGGAGGCAGATGCAGGTACACCAGCTAATGTAGTCATGGGAGAAGGAAAGTTCCAGTCCCACACTTCTAATTTATCACGGATGCATGAGGCAAGGTCACTAGATGAAAGAAGGGTTTAGGGACGCCTGGGTGGCTCAGTGGTTGAGCGTCTGCCTTTGGCTCAGGGCATGATCCTGGAGTCCTGGGATCGAGTCCCACATTGGGCTCCCTGCATGGAGCCTGCTTCTCCTCTTTCTGCCTGTGTCTCTGCCTTTCTCTCTGTGTCTCTCATGAATAAATAAATAAAATCTTAAAAAAAAAAAAGAAAGAAAGAAAGAAAGAAAGAAAGAAGGGTTTGAAGATGAGATGTGAGAGTTATGAGTTTAAATTTTTATTTTAGGGATCCCTGGGTGGCGCAGCGGTTTGGCGCCTGCCTTTGGCCCAGGGCGCGATCCTGGAGACCCGGGATCGAATCCCACGTCGGGCTCCCGGTGCATGGAGCCTGCTTCTCCCTCTGCCTGTGTCTCTGCCTCTCTCTCTCTCTCTGTGTGACTATCATAAATAAATAAAAATTTAAAAAAAAAAAAAGAATGATTAAATTTTTATTTTATTTTAAAGATATTTATTTATTTATTTATTTATTTATTTATTTATTTATTTATTCATGAGACACACACACATACAGAGAGAGGCAGAGACACAGGCAGAGGGAGAAGCAGGCTCCATGCAGGGAGCCTGATGTGGGACTCGATCCTGGGTCTCCAGGATCACACCCCGGGCAGCAGGCTGCACTAAACCACTGCGCCACCAGGGCTGCCCTAGTTTAAATTTTTATTTTGATATAATTTTAGATTTACAGAAGAGTTGAAGATATGGTACAGAGTCCCCAGTGCCCCGTACCCAGTTTCCCTAGGGTCAACATCTTACAGGTCCATAAGAACTAAATGTTGGTATAATATTATTAGCTAAGCTATAGACTTTATTCAGGATTTCCCAGTTTTTCCACTAATATTCTTTTACCATTCCAGGTTCTGATCTAAGATCCCATATTGCATTTAATCATCATATGTCCTTAGTCTCTGTGACCACTTCTCAGTCTTTCCTTTTCTCTCAGGACCTTGACACTTTTTAAAAAGTACTACTAGTCAGGGGCACCTGGGTGGCTCACTCACCAAGCTTCTGACTCTTGGTTTCAGCTCAGGTCATGATCTCAGAGTCATGATCCCAAGGTGGTGAGATCAAACCCCACATCGAGCTCCGCATGGAGCCCTGCGTCAGCCCCAGTCTCAGTGAGGAGCCTGCCCAAGATTCTCTTTCTGCCTCTTCTCTTACCCCCATTCTCTCTCTCAAAATAAATACATAAAATCATTTTTAAAAAGTCTATTGTCAGTACTCTTGGGTATAGTAGAATTTTGTGCAATATCCCTCAGTTGGGGTTTGTCTGATATTTTCTCATGAGAAGAAGGAGGTCATGGGTTTGGGGAAGCATGTTACAGAGGTGTAAAGCCCCCCTCATTAAATCATCTCCAGGATAGACAATATTAACCTGGTTTGTTACTTCTATGCTTTATTACTTGCATCACTTGAATCACTTGTATAAGGTAGTGTCTGCTGGGTTTCCCCACTGTAGAATTGACATGTTTCCCCTTCCACTCCATTCATTTGGAGCCAGTCACTGTGTCTAGCCCACATTCAAGGGGAGGGAAATTAAGCACCACCTTCCTCATGGAGGAATATAAAAGAATTTGTGGACATGTTAAAACCATTAGAGTTATGAAAAAAAAAACCCATCAGAGTTATGACAAACATTCTGGGGGAGATGCTTTGCAGCTATGTTAACATTCTATCTTTCAAAACAAAAAAACATTCTATCTTTCTTTAAAGCTTTGTAATGTGGAGGATATTGAGGGGGAAAAAGTGAGGATGTCATTTTATTTTTAAAAAAATTTTTAGGGTGCCTGACTGGCTCAGTCAGAGGAGGATTCACATCCTCTTGATCTCAGAGTTGTGAGTTTGAGCCCCATGTTGGGTGTAGAGATTACTTGAGTAAATAAAACTTTAAAAAAAAGATGGTTAAAATAATTTCTTAAAGCACAATATCTCTGACAAATTTATTTATTTATTTATTTTACTAATCTCTACACCAATGTGGGGCTTGAACCCGCAGATTCAAGATTAAGAGTCACAAATTCTCCAGACTGAGCCATTCAAGCACCCCTGAGAATGCCATTTTAGAGTGGGACAGTGAACTTTCCTAGAAAATGTGATAGTATTTGCTTGGCAGTGCAAGAGTTCCTTTGAGGTTTAAAGTCACAATTCAAAGTGAAATCCATCAGTTGTGTTGTGCAATTTCCTCTAGCAATAACCAGGTGCTTGAGTACAAGCTCTGAGAACCAGGGAGTTGGGGTCAACAGAATGGAATATTCCAGGATGGACAAGAGAAAGATGAGATTAGTGTGGAGGGTGTTTGCAGAAGTGTGATGATGATGCTGGGTCATGGCACCTAAGCAGGGCTTTACTTCTTTACTCAGAAGTAAAGAAGATGAGACAGGAATATCTGTCAGATAGGGTAAAGAACAGCGACAACGCAGCTCATAAGTGAGAGGCCGAAAGGACCAGGGGTGACGGCAGGGGATTTGAAGGAGCTGGATGTTTAGAAGGACGAAAGTAAAGAAATAGTTTGGAAATGACAAGTAGAACACCTAGGACACCCCCTGGCCCTGAGGCCTTTTCCCTGAGGGGAAAAGTAAAAGCAATTTCTTTCATCTGAGAGGGAAGCCAAGGTCACTCACTGCTGGGAGGTGGAAGGGATGTTCAAAGAAGAGGAGGCTACCAGGATGTTTGATGGTGACAGAGAAAGAGTCAGTGAGAGTGCAGTGGGAGAGTTTGTGGGAGGACGGAGAGGAACTGGATAAGACTAGGTGATGAGCTCACAGGTACTGGGATGAATGGCCAATGTGATGTTGGGTGACCTAGAAGGCTTGTTCTTCTGGCGGTGACCCAGGCAAATAGGATATAAAGCATGGTCTGACTAGCCTGACAGGCTCTTGGAGGGAGATGGGAAATCAGCCTGATGTGCAGATTTTGAATATTAATACAAAGGTCGAGGGACTTCAGGATGACTGTCTTGCCCTGCAGAATGTAGTGGTGGGTGGTGGCAATCTTTGTAGGGAGGGGTGGAAATGCTCTCTCAGGGAGGATATGGTGAGGTAGGGGTGGTGGGATGACCGGTGTTAGCTTAATAACCACCTGAATGATAGAGTCATGATCATTAATAAGTATCGAACATTTACTTTATGGATGACTTAACCATTCAACACTGACACTGCTCTTGGAGCTGGTTGGTTCCGGAAATTGTGTTGTGGCCTAGACAGAAGGAACTAGAGTGTGGCAAACAGAGATGGACCTTTACCCTTGCCTTATGCCTTATCAGGATCAGAGAGGGGTGGGATCTTTATGATGGGTCATTTACAGTGTATGCGACAGCCCTGATGAACCTGAGAGCTTATTTCAAGTTTAATAACATCTCCGAAGCAACCAAATACACACTCGCAATTCTTTTTTTTTTTTTTTTTTTTTTTTTTTTTTTAAAAGATCTTTAATTTATTTATTCATGAGAGAGAGAGAGAGAGAGAGAGAGGCAGAGACACAGGCAGAGGGAGAAGCAGGCTCCATGCACCGGGAGCCTGACGTGGGATTCGATCCCGGGTCTCCAGGATCGCGCCCTGGGCCAAAGGCAGGCGCTAAACCGCTGCGCCACCCAGGGATCCCCACACTCGCAATTCTGAGGAAGTTCCCTTTCCTGGTAACTGGACAGGATCAAACAGGACTGTCACCTGGGTTCTCATATTGCTGGTTGAGAAGGAACACATTGGCAGCTTGCAAGGCACGAGAAAAAAACAACAAAGGAAAAATACACACTTATGTGGCTTTCCTTTCTGGAATTTTCTGTATGTCCCCATAGGGCTTCCTAAGATGTCCCTAGAAAATGAAGGTGTATGATAAGAATGAACTAAATACCATAAACATAATTTTATTGGCACTCCTACTCAGGATGAGTGAGTTATCAAGTGTCATGGCCCAGCTGAACCATATATAACACACATCACTGTGTACAGTACTGACTCAGAATGTACCCAGTTTGATAATGATCCTGGGAGTTCTAGGCTGTCCCCCATCGTAGTGCTAAGGATTAGCAGTCATTGAGGACTGAGCGCATTAGAGGGAGAATTATGGCCATGAATTGTAGAAGGGAAGTGAAAGAAGAAATAAAGGAATGTGAGCAGGGGAGGGAGGAAGGAGGATATGTCATATCTTTGTTGGTTCCCTATTTGTAAAAAAAAAAAAAAAAGGCACTTCTAGAAGCCTGTAGTGAAGTCTGTGAACCAATGACCACATTTCCATTTCCATGCAGGGTTTATTAGGTCAAAAAGATAGCCAGGAAAAAGAGAGGGGGTGGGGGGAGAGGGAGAGAGAGAAAAGAAAAAGAAAAAGCCCAAGAAAAATAGCACGTGGATCTAAATGCTACAAATAGCTCATAAAGGGGGATCCCTGGGTGGCTCAGTGGTTTGGCACCTGCCTTCGGATCCCAGAGACTCAGGATCAAGTCCCACATCAGGTTTCCCGCATGGGGCCTGCTTCTCCTGTGCCTCTGCCTCTCTCTCTCTCTCTCTCTCTCTCTCTCTGTGTCTCTCATGAAGAAATAAATAAAACCTTAAAAAAAAAAAAAACCACACAAATAGCTCATAGAATATCTCAGACCAGGAATGCCTGGGTGGCTTAGCGGTTGAGTGTCTGCCTTTGGCTCAAGGCATGATCCTGGGGTCCTGGGATGGAGTCCCACATCAGGCTCCCTGCAGGGAGTCTGCTTCTCCCTCTGCCTGGGTCTCTGCCTCTCTCTCTCTCTCTCTCTCTTTCTGTGTGTCTCTCATGAATAAATAAATAAATAAATGTTTTTTAAAAATACAGATTTTATTTATTTATTCATGAGAGACAGAGAGAGAGAGAGAGGCAGAGACCCAGGCAGAGGGAGAAGCAGGCTCCAAGCAGGAAGCCCACTGCAGGACTCGATCCCAGAACTCTGAGATCATGCTCTGAGCCAAAGGTAGATGCTCAACCACTGAGCCACCCAGGTGTCCCAATAAATAAAATCTTAAAAAAAAAAAAAAAAAGAATATCTCAGACCAGTGAAGAGTTACTAAGCCATCTCAACATGGGGGACATCACACTTTGCTTCTATCCTTGGGTGCAAAAGCCTTTGTAGGACAAAGCAGTGGACCCATTGAATGGTAATAACTAACCAGTGGGATTATAGGAATATAGAGAACACAGGCATAGCTTGGCTTCTACATGGCCCAAGCTGACTCACTCCTATAGAAATCACCTGTTGAAAAGCATAGGTAAATTTATTTGATGCATGTTATCGGGCATCAAATGAGGGAAAAAATTTGAAAGCTGGCCTGTAAGTAAGCCTTAAGGGATTCCAATATTATCCAAGGAGAATTGTATTTTGGAACCAACTGGGAGAGAGGGGAGATAAAATGAGTCAGCTTTAATCAGCAATCAAACTAGGAGGCTCCTCACTAGTTTGTGGAGATTCAGGTTTAACAAGACAGAGCTTTTAGGGTTCTAGGTCCTCATGCATTCCCTCAGGAGTTTGTAGCTTCGGAAGTGAGACAGACACCCATACAGAGAACTCAGGGCTCAGGATTGGTCTGGCTACTCTCTGGTTCTAAATTATTATAAGTGTTAATGAAACAGATCGCTTTCTTTCTTACAGCTTATTTTTTAGATTCTTCTTACCCTTGAGGGTTTTCAGAACCTTATTTGGCTACTGATTAGAGATCTTCCTCACCAGTTATTTCATTCAGCCAACCATTTAGAAAGGAAAAGAAGGGAAAACAAGTATTTGGTAAGCACTCACAATGTGCTTTTTTCACATTATCTTATTTAATCTTTACAGAGACTCTATCTCCTATTTCCGTTTTACAGATGGGAGTACTGGTTAAGCACAGCGAGGTAACACCCAAGATGGGCTGAAAGATGGATTAGTGAACGGTGGTGCTAAGGCTTAACCCCAAGGCTGTACAACTCCAAAAGCTATTCTCTTTCTCCACACCACAGTTTCAGTGCTATCAACCCTAAGGGTTATGTCTTTCTTAAGAGTCATAAACCTAGAGAAATATTTATTTGTGTAGCAGATAAACTCTAGTACTTAATCATGTCTGATTGATTCCCAAAGAAGCTTGTAGTTAGGTGCTCACCTTTATAGGGGCCTTCATTTTTTGAAATGGAATATCTTATTTTCTAGCCAAAGGGTTATAAAATATTTGTACTTTGCTTTCTTCTTATAAAAGCGCCCAGAAGAATGAGAGCAATAAAGGAGCCAAGCCCTTGTAACCATAGGAACCTTCCCTGTCTGCTTCCTCCTGGGGGTTGGTAGAGGAGAGGGGACCCTGCCCTGTATCCATGATCCCTTGCTCACTTTGGGATGCTGCCTAGTTCTAACTCCTAGTAAACAATTCATAGGAAAAAAAAAAAAAAAAAACCAACCTGGATTTATATACGTGGAAGCACTGAAGTGTAGGTATGTCGTGTTTGGGTGTAGGTATGCTTACGTAAAGATTGCTCAGAATTTAGAAGCCATATTGGTTGTAGGTCAAGAGCCATACCACATTGACCCATCCTCCTATCATTCATTCATTCATTCATTCATTCATTCATTCATTTGAGAGAGAGAGAGAAAGAGAGGGATGAGGGGAGAGAAACCCACGCAGTCTCTGTCCTGAGCACAGAGCCTGACACGGAACTCCATTTCCCAACCCTGAGATCAGAATCTCAGCTGAGGGGTCCCTGGGTGGCGCAGCGGTTTAGCGCCTGCCTTTGGCCCAGGGCGTGATCCTGGAGACCCGGGATCGAATCCCACGTCGGGCTCCCGGTGCATGGAGCCTGCTTCTCCCTCTGCCTATGTCTCTGCCTCTCTCTCTCTCTCTCTCTATGACTCATAAATAAATAAAAATTAAAAAAAAAAGAAACTCTTTCAAAAAAAAAAAAAAAGAATCTCAGCTGAAACAGAGAAACAGAGGCGTGACTGACTCCACCATCCAGGCACCCCTCCTCCCATCATTTTTTTTTTTTTCCTCCCATCATTTTTGAGGGTAATTTCAGATGGAAACTTGAGTAAATAAAACCTTCTGGTTTTGCCAGAAATTCTTTCTCCTCTGTTGCCCCACTTTGGTTTTCATTGAAGGCTTTCTACTACAGATCAGTTCTGGTTGTGTGGAGACACACTACAGCCCAGTTGGGCATTCCCTGCCTCACCCCACAGAGTCCCAGCCCAGTGGACCTCTGCTCTATGCTCCCTCCCTCATCTCTCACTGGTGTCCTTGAGCTGCTCCACCTAATTCACACCCCAAAATGTTACCTTAGGTTCTCAGGCCTCTTCCCTGGACTCAATCCTAGGCCCAAGCTCCCTGCTGGGAAACTATACAGACAATATACTAGTGATGGATACCATCCAGGTTAGATATTTTCATTTTAATACAGGGCTCTCGGAGACAGTGTTTTATCCAAAAAAGGCAAGTGATGGTGGGATTCTTAGGCACTGAAGCTGGTTTTGAGGGAGGTGTTTTGGGCAGCAGGGGCCTTTGGTACCTGTTAGATCACTCCACTGAAGCACAGGGCTGACTAGGGATTAATTTGTGACTTGTTTACTTAATACATATTTACCAAGCACTTAATTTAGGTTATGAAACTCCATGGTAAGCATTATTTCTGTCTAGGAAGTAAAAGATATAGGTCCTGTTCTCAAGAACCTCCAGCTCAGTTGGGAGAGATTAGAAACATATATGAAATTAAAAAATAAGCAGCTACATATTAACAACAGACAATAAAACTAGGGCACAGCACTGAGCTTTCCAGAAGAAAGATACATCATGGTGCCCAAATCCATCATGACACTGGGGTCTAAAGAGTCCATAAACTAATCTCCAAAAGAATCTTTCAGGGATGTTAATTGCTTTTCTTTAGGCTCCAAAATAAGGTCTGAATATTGATCTGAACACCAAGGAAAATGATTATTATTTGAACCCATTTATGGCAGACCAACAAGAAAGTATTTATTTATTTATTTTTAAATTTTTATTTATTTATTCATGGGAGACAGAGAGAGAGAGAGAGGCAGGGACACAGGCAGAGGGAGAAGCAGGCTCTGTTGCAGGGAGCCTGATGTAGGACTCGATTCTGGGACTCTGGGATCACACCATTAGCCAAAGGCAAATGTTCAACCACTGAGCCACCCAGGCATCCCACAAGAAAGTATTTAGCTAAGAGAGCACTCTGGCTAAAAATTAAGCATCGTTATTATTATATTTAATTTCTTTTTAAAAATATTTTATTTATTTAGGGGATCCCTGGGTGGATCAGCGGTTTAGTGCCTGCCATTGGCTCAAGGCATGATCCTGGAGTCCCCGGATCGAGTCCTACATGGGGCTCCCTGCATAGAGCCTGCTTCTCCCTCTGCCTGTGTCTCTGCTCCAATCTCTCTCTCTCTCTCTCTGTGTATGTCTTTCATGAATAAATAAATAAATAAATAAATAAATAAATAAATAAATAAATAAAATCTTTTTAAAAAATATTTATTCATAAGATACGCAAAGAGAAAGGCAGAGACAGGCAGAGGCAGAGGCAGGCTCCCCGCAGGGAGCCCCATGCGGGACGATCTCAGGACCCCTAGATCCCGACCTGAGCCAAGTGTTTGCTTCGGCAGCACACATAGGACCTGAGCCAGAGGCAGATGCTCAACGGCTGAGCCACCCAAGTGTCCCTATATTTTAATTTCTCATGCAAGTCCAGTTTTAACAAATGGTAACAAATTGGACCTTAAGCTACAGTAAATTTCAATAATTTGTGAAATCAGGGCAGCCGGAGTGGCTCAGCGGTTTAGCACCGCCTTCAGCCCAGGGTATGATACTGGAGACCCAGGATCAAGTCCCAGGTCGGGCTCCCCGCATGGAGCCTGCTTCTCCTTCTGCCTGTGTCTCTGCCTCTCTCTCTCCCTCCCTCTCTGTGTCTCTCATGAATAAATTAAAAATTAATTAATTAATTAAAATGTTTTAAAAAATTGTGAAATCATAACTAGCATATATGCATGAACTCATCAAATGCTGTTGTCAGCCCTAAAGTGTATGTCTTAGTCACGAAAACAGAGAGAAATGTTTGTGTATCAGATAAACTCCGGCACTTAATAACTTCCAATTGATTCCAAAAGGAGCTTGTAATTGGGTGCTCATCTTTACAGAGGACCTTTGTTCTTTGAAATGAGTGTAAGCATTATTGCCTCTATTTTATAAATACCTGGAGGGTAGTCAGGTAGTTTCCCAAAAGTGGAGGCAGTGGGTGGAAAGCTACCACTTCCCCAAAAGCTAGCTCTGCCCAAGATCCTGGTTGGTGGAAGCAGTTTCCTTTTCTTTCTTTCTTTCTTTCTTTCTTTCTTTCTTTCTTTCTTTCTTTCTTTCTTTCTTTCTTTCTTTCTTTTTCTTTCTTCCTTTCTTTCTTTCTTTCTTTCTTTCTTTCTTTCTTTCTTTCTTTCTTTTTCTTTCTTTTTTTTTTTTTAGAGAGAGAGTGTGTGTAAGACAGAGAGAATGTGCTGGAGCAGGGGGTGGGGCAGAAGGAGAGCGGGAAGTAGATTCGCTATGAAGTGACGCTGGGAGCCCGGCTCCATCCCAGGACCTAGGACCTGAGCAAGAGCAGATGGCTAACTGACGGAGCCACCCAGGTGTCCCAGAAGCACAGTTTTCTGAGGCTGGTTAAGTTATAAATCTCCACTGGATAGGAAGGCTAGAGGTGAACATAGCATCATCTGCAAACACCTGCAGGGCGGTCAGCTTTACTTGATGGATCTCATCTCTACATGGACTTCAGGTTCCCCTCAAACCTACATGTGTCCAAAAAACCCTAAAGTTGATTTGTAATTATAAAAATTATACCTGCTTGGAAGAATAACTAGAAGCATAAAGAAGAAAACCATAATCGGGGCACCTGGGTGGCTCAGCTGGTTAAGCGTCTGCCTTTGGCTCAGGTCACAGTCTCAGGGTCCTGGAATCGAACCCTGCATTGGGCTCCCGGCTCAACAAGGAGTCTGCTTCTTCCTCTCCCTCTGCCTGCTGCTCCCCTTCTTGTGCTTATGCTCTCTCTCTGTCATATTAATAAATAAAATCTTTGGGACGCCTGGGTGGCTCAGCGGTTAAGCATCTGCCTTCGGCTCAGGTCATGATCCCGGATCCCCGAATTGAGTCCCACATCGGGCTCCCTGCATGGAGTCTGCTTCTCCCTCCGCCTGTGTCTCCGCCTCTCTCTCTCTGTCTCTTATGAATAAATAAATAAAATCTTAAAAACATTTAAAAAAATAAATAAATAAATAAATAAAATCTTTTTAAAAATTAAGATTTCAATAGAAAGTAAAGCAAAGGACACCTACACATAATTTAAAGAAAAGAATGTGTAATGGTTAATAAAAAAATTAAGGGGATCCCTGGGTGGCGCAGCGGTTTGGCGCCTGCCTTTGGCCCAGGAAGCGATCCTGGAGACCTGGGATCGAATCCCACGTCGGGCTCCCGGTGCATGGAGCCTGCTTCTCCCTCTGCCTGTGTCTCTGCCTCTCTCTCTCTCTCTCTCTCTCTCTGTGTGTGTGACTATCATAAAAAAAAAATTATCATTAATTATTAAGGACATACAAATTATTACTATTATTATTTTAAAGATTTTATTTATTTATTCATGAGACACACACACACACACACACACACACACAGGCAGAGGAGAAGCAGGCTCTGTGCAGGGAGCCCAGTGTGGGACTTGATTCTGGGACTCCGGGATCACACTCTGAGCTGAAGGCAGCGCTCAACTGAGCCACCCAGGCATCCCTCAAGGACATACAAGTTAAAACAATGGTCAGATTTTTTTTTTTCCTATCACATTGACAAAGATTTACAAAATGATGATAGTCAATGGAAACATGGGTCCAAGAGCCACACACTCATGACAAGCAAGGGGAGGCTTAAACAAAATCACTTTCAGAAGAGCAAAAAGCATAACTAACAAACAAAAAGCTAAAAATGCTCACATCCTGGGGTGCCTGGCTGTGAGCACGTAACTCTTGATCTCGGGGTCGTGAGTTTGAATCCCATGATGGATATAGAGATTACTGAAAAAAAGTAAATAAACTTTAAAAAAAAATGCTCACATCCTTTTACCTATTAATTTCCTTACAAGAATCCATCCCCTAAAGAAAAAAGAGATATAAGTAAGGGCTTTTTTTTTTTTTTAAGATTTTATTTATCTATTTGAGAGGGAAAGAAAGAGAGAGAGCACGAGCGGGGCCTAGAGAGGCAGAGGCAGAGGCAGAGAGAGCAGCAGACTCTCCACTGACCAGGGAGCCCAATGTGGGACTTGATCTTAGGACCATGAGATCATGACCTGAGCCAAAGTCAGATGCTTAACCGACTGAGCCATCCTGACACCCCCAAGTAAAGGTTTATATGCAAATACATTTACCTAGACATCTCATATAATAGAACATAGAAGAAACTAAATGTTCAAGGATAAGGAAATTATTGCTTAATTATAAGATATCCATATAATGAAATGCTATGTGATAATTTTTAAAAATTGAGTTTTTAAAGAATAATTAATAACATAAAAATATTTATGTTAACTACGTAATCAACATATTAAACTATATAGCGTGTAATCCAAATTTTCTTAAAAATAAATATTCTATAACATTCTAAATTTGAATATAAACAAATACCCTACAAAAATAAATACATGTGGGTTACAGGTGATTATGGAGTTCTTCTTTTTTTAAAGATTTTATTTATTTATTTATTTATTTATTTATTTATTTATTTATTTATTTATCTGAGAGAGAGGGAGAGGTGAGAGTGGGAGTGGGAGAAGGTGCAGAAGGAGAGAGAGAAACAGAGTCCCCACGGAGCAGGGAGATTGATGGAGGCTTGATCCCAGGACCCAGGCATCACGACCCTAACCAAGGAAGACGCTTAACTGACTGAGACACTAGGTGCCCCGAAGTCTTACTGGTTTTTAAAAAATTAATTTTTATAAGTAGTTATGTGATTATATTTTGTCATATTATAGATAAGTATTTTTCCCAGTTTGTTGTTTGACTTGTAATTTTATTTTTGGATTTATAGAAAATTTACATTTTCATATGGTCACATCTTTTTTTTTTTAAGATTTTATTTTTTTATTCATGAGAGACACAGAAACAAAGACAGAGGAGAAGCAGGCTTCATGCAGGAAGCCCGATGCGGGACTTGATCTGGGACTCCAGAATCACGCCCTGGGCAGAAGGCAGGCACCAAACCACTGAGCCACCCAGGAATCCCCATGGTCACATCTTTTGTAGGTTTTTTTGAGGTTTTTTTTTTTTTTTCTTTCATGACCATTATGCTTTGGAAGAGATTTCTCATCCAAAAAGCACATAACTATTTGATAAAATTTTCTTCTAGTTCTTAAAAATGATATTCTATTTGCAGTAACTCTTTAATTCATATGGGCTTAATCCTGGGACATGGCATGAAGTCAGGATTTAAAGTAATATACTAAAAAAGTAACCCATTTTCCCAATATCATTTAATGAGTTATCCATCTCTTGGCAATAGACTCATGAATCTTGTCTTGTCAGTAAGTTCTGGTCTTAGTCTAATGGCCTTTTATTAATTTCCATTTACCTGTACATAGCTATATATTCTTTTCCCATTTTTATTTATGCTTTAGTTTTATTTACACAACAGTGAATTTCTTGACGAAGGAGGGTTTCTTTTTCCTCAATCATTGGCTTTTCTAATCACTGTTTACCTGATTATCTGCAGTGCTGGGCACTGGGGATCTTCAGATGGACAAGACAGGGTCAATCTGCTCAGGGAACTCACAGCCCAGAACTCGGGCAGGTTGAGCTGACTGCAGTAAAGATAAGGGGTGTGGTGTAGAAATGTCAGGGTGCTAGCAGAGCAGAGAGGGCTTTGCAGAGAAGGGGCTGCTCCAATGGTGCTGGAGGCCCCTGGGAATTTGCTAGGCCAGCAAGTGGGGAAAGGACATGTGGAACAGAGGGAACAGTTTACACAAAGGGTGAAAGATGGGAAAGCTGTGTGACAAGTCTGGGAACCTGGAAGTAGTTGCAGAGAGCTAATCACGGGGTACAGCCAGGAAGATGGGGGGATGGGCTGAAGATAAAGGCCAGGTGATTGGGGAGTTTGGATTTTACCAAGTGATGACTCATCCAGGGAGTGATGCAGTCAGAGGCTTAGAGAAATTCCTTTGGTAGCGATACAGAAGACTGATTGGAGGGGCAGAGGCCTGAGCCGGGAGAGATCATGTAGGAGGAGAGAGCAAACAGGCGCCTGAACTGACGTTGGCAGGGAGGAGGTACTGGAGAAGAGGGTGCAAACCTGTGATTCGACAGGATGTAGGAGATAAAGAAAGGAGGAATGATTTAGGATGACTCTTTACAGAGCCATGGAGTGAAGGGGAGGGATCAGGCATGTCAGTAGATTCCAAAGAGAGAATGAGTACATATTTGAGTCTGAGGTACTCATTGTACATTCAGGTACCGATATCTAGTATATTGGAAAACACATGTCTGGGGCTAAGAAGAAAGTTTGGGGGGTAGGTATGTGGATAGATATTAGATACCTATAGATAGATACTTTCAGCATCTGAGGTCATAATTGGAATCGTAAGTGTGTATGAATTAATCAGTTAGGAAGAGAAGAAAAGAAAGCTGACGGTGGATCTCTGGGCACACTGATATGTGAGGGCGAGATGGAGGCACTAGAGCCCTTAAGGAATCTTGAGAAGAAACAATGTGAGGGCTAACCTAGCAGAAGACAGTGGGGCTATGGAAACTAGGGTGGAGAAAGTTTCACAAGGAAGGGAACTGTTAAAAGAAACTGATGGGCAGAGGTCAAGCTAAGGAAAGAACAAAAGTCCATTTTTAACAGAGAGCCAGTGAGCGCAAGCAAGGGGAGCACAAGCAGAGGGAGAGGGGCCAGCAGACTCCCTGCTGAGCAGGGAGCCTGATGCAGGGCTCCATCCCAGGACCTTGGGATCATGACCTGAGCAGACGCTTACCCAGCTGAGCCACCCAGACGTCCCAAGTTGTCCATTGTGTTTGGCCACCAAGAGGTTGTGGTGATCTTAGCAAGAGAAGTTTCAGTGGGGTGTTGGGGGCAGAATATGGAGTAGGTGGGAATGAATGGGGCATGGAGAGGCGGAGGCAGAGAGTACAGCCTCTCCCCGACCCTGGAGTGAAAACTGGGGGAAGATACTCTTCAGGTCTACATTTATTTGATAAACTACTATGCGTCAATCATCAAGCTGAAGACACTGGAGGGTGAGGAAGGGAGAAGAATGAAGGAGACTGCCATTGAGAAGTGTTCAAAAAAATAAAATAAAATAAAAATAAAAGAGAAGTGTTCACACTAATGAAACATAGCAATAGTACACTAAAATAAGCGCTGGGGTAGGGGTGAGACTACTAAGTAGGAACAGAGGAAGGACGAAAGTGTATAGGAATGAATGGTGTGAGATGAAGATGCATTTATTTTTTTAATTTTTAAAAAATAGTTTATTTATTTATTCATGAGAGACACAGAGAGAAAGGCAGAGACATAGACAGCGGGAGAAGCAGGCTGCATGCAGGGAGCCAGAGGAGGAACTCGATCCCAGGACCCTGGGATCACACCCTGAGCCAAAGGCAGATCCTCAACCAATGAGCCATCCAGGTACCCTTGAAGATGCATTTAACCAGGGCACCCAGCAATACCTGCATCTTGGTCCCAACGAGTGACCCCTTTCTACATCCACTCATGTACCCCTCCAACTCATTCTTTACACAACCACCCAAGGAATTTTCCAAACCCAAATCTGATGACCCCATTCCCATTCCAGCAGCTTCCTGCTGTTCTAAGGACAAAACTCTGATTCCTAATATCACCAAGGCCCTTGTAGTGTGGACCCTGTCTCCCTGTCCAGCCTCCCTGGGCCCTTGCTGCTCTAGTCCTATTCTTCCTTCTACTCCTCCAGCACGCCAGTTATATCTAATTTAGCAAATGTATTCCAACATTCCTTTTTTTGCCTATAAATGCCTAATTTCCCAATGTTCTTGGAACATTGTAAGATAGTAAAGCTTACTGGTTCACTCATTAATTAATGAATCTTTAACACATGTTCATTTCATATTTGTATCAGAATCACATTTTTTTTAAAGATTTTATTTATAGGGATCCCTGGATGGCGCAGTGGTTTGGCGCCTGCCTTTGGCCCAGGGCGCGATCCTGGAGACCCGGGATCGAATCCCACATCGGGCTCCCGGTGCATGGAGCCTGCTTCTCCCTCTGTCTGTGTCTCTGCCTCTCTCTCTCTCTCTGTGACTATCATAAATAAATAAAAATTTAAAAAAAATGCTTGGATTTAAAAAAAAATAAATAAATAAAGATTTTATTTATATATGGGACGCCTGTGTGGCTCAGTGGTTGAGCATCTGCCTTTGGCTCAGGGTGTGATCCTGGAGTCCTGGGATCCAGTCCCGTGTCAGGCTCCCTGCGTGGAGCCTGCTTCTCCCTCTGCCTGTGTCTCTGTCTCTGCCTCTCTCTCTTTCTCTGTTTCTCATGTTTTTTAAAAACAAGATTTTATTTATTTATTTGACAGAGAGAGTATAAGCAGAGGGAGTGGCAGACAGAGGGAGAGGGAGAAGCAGGCTCCCTGCTATGGGGTAGAATCACAATTTCAGACTTTTGAAAATTCTACTTTTTAAAAAGATTTTATTTATTTTGGTGGAGGGGCAGAGGGAGAGGGAGAGAGAATCTCAAGCAGACTCCACGCTGGGTGTGGAGAGCAACGTGGGGCTCAATCTCACAATGCTGAGACCATGACCTGAGCTAAAATCAAGAGTCGGTGGCTCAACTGACTGAGCCATCCAGGCACCCCCAAAATTTTACTTTGACAGTATGTGCACCCCTGTCCCTTTGGAGCTCTATGAACCACCAACCCTATGTGCATGCAGCCATTTGTACCAGGCTATTCTGTGATGTCATTTTCCTCCAACAGGGTCCAGCACAGCCAGGTATGGGCGAGGCTAATGATGGTTGCTCTGCAGGAGCTTCATCAACTAGGCCTCATTCCTAGATCTTCACCTTTTTACTGACTCCAGCTTCCCCTCAGCTGACAAATGGGCTCAAATTTTGGCCACCTTGAAAAAAATACCACTCTAGGGACACCTGGGTGGCTCAGCTGGTTAAGCATCTGCCTTCAGCTCAGGTCATGATCCCAGCGTCCTGGGATGGAGCCCCTGCATCCAGCTCCCTGCTCAGTCCTCCCCTGACACTTATGCATGTGTGTGTGTGTGTGTGTGTGTGTGCACGCGCTCTCTCTCTCTCTTTCTCTCAAATAAGTAAATAAAATATTTAATTTATATTTTAAAAAGATTTTATTTATTTACTCATGAGGGACAGAGAGAGAGAGAAACATAGGTAGAGGGAGAAGCAGGCTCCATGCAGGGAGCCCGATGTGAGACTTGATCCTGGGACTCCAGGATAATGCCCTGACCCAAAGGCAGATATTCAACCACTGAGCCACCCAGGGATCCCGATAACTAAATAATCTTAAGTGAGCCTGTTAAACGGTGCTAAACACTGAAAGGACAGGCAGTCATTGTCTTGCTTTATATGTTTGGATAATTTTTCTTAATAGCACTGAAGCTGCTGGCAAGAAAGTGGTTCAGGTGGTTCTTTGTGGTGTAGAATGGAGCAGTGAGAGATGCCTGGGTGGCTCAGTAGGTTAAGCACCCACCTTAGGCTCAGGTCATAATCCCAGGGTCCTGGGATGGAGCCCTGCTTTGGGCTCCCTGCTCGGTGGGGACTCTGCTTCTCCCTCTCCCTCCTTATGCTCTCTCTCTGTCACTCACTCTCTCTAGAATGGATAAATAAAATCTTAAAAACATTAAAAAAAAAAAAAAAAGAATGGAAGCAGTGAAAAGGGGAAACCAGAAGGAAGCCGAGGGACTGAGATAAAAGAAAGAGAGCAGTCGAGAGCTGATTGACTAGATGAGGTCCAGGAGCAGGTGCAGAGAGGGAAAGGGAGTAAGAAGACACGAAGAACAGGAATGTGCGCCAGGAGCTGTAGAGGTGGAGCATTCCAGGGGCTCTCAGAACCCAGGGTCTGTGGCAGAAGACTGTTGAAGGGGACCATGGGGTTCCAAATCCGAGGAGCTGGGAGCTGCGGTTTCATGGTGGATGGATTGTCCACACAGATCCTGACTTCTAGTCCTTCCTGAATCGGTTGGGCTTTGACCAGAGAAGCAGAAACGTCATGAATGGTATAGAATAAAGGATCTAGGGATCCCTGGGTGGCGCAGCGGTTTAGCGCCTGCCTTTGGCCCAGGGCGTGATCCTGGAGACCTGGGATCGAATCCCATGTCGGGCTCCTGGAGCATGGAGCCTGCTTCTCCCTCTGCCTATGTCTCTGCCTCTCTCTCTCTCTGTGTGACTATCATAAATAAATAAAAATTAAAAAAAAAAAGAAACAGTTAAAAAAAAAAGGATCTATTACGGATTATTTAGAATGACACAATCATGGAAACTGGTAGAAGACAGCAAGGCTGCTGCTTCTGGATCTGAGGTTTGGCTTGAAGTCACTATAGGTCAGTCACTGTACTGGCCGTCAGAAAAGAAAGCTGGGTTTGATTGAGAGTGAGGACAGATGGGAACTCAGGAGGACAAATTGAAACCCAGGTCTGATTTTTAGCCTAGATGCTATGGGTGCCCTCCAGGAGGGGCTGGCACCTTTCCTTGTAGCCACACTTGACCCAGCCGGTGGAGAAGCTAAAGGGGTCCTGGTAGGAGTGGGAAGTGCTGTGGGTCCTGGTGCTGCTTCTTGCCCATGAACTTGCTGAGCACATAAGCTACCTCAGTGCCTGGTGCCCTGCACTTGCCTTTAGACCCATAAAATCATGACTGATGTGCATCTTCCAAAGATCACACACATTTCTCTTGTAGCCAATACTTTCCTGGAATAAACAGGGAGAGGAATTCTGAAAAATGTAGTTTCTGCTTGGCTAAAAGAACACAGAACAAAGCCACCACACTGAGCCACCCAGGTGCCCAAGACTAGGCTCTGTAGAGAGGGGGCCTCATAAATCGTGGGGGCTTGCTATCAAAAATATCTTGAACATAAATTACAGGTACCTGCAACAACATGGATGCATCTCAAGAACATTATGCCACACAATAAAGGCCAGATAAAAAGAGTACATATTGTATGATTCCACTTATGTGTAATTCCAGAACAAGCAAAGCTAACCTAAGGTGATAGAAATCAGAACAAAGTTGCCTGGGACTGGGGTGATGTAGGGAGAGACTGATAAAGGGCATAAGGAAATTTTTTTGAGGGGGGCATTTAGGAAGTAATGGAAATGTTTGCATTTTGTTAGAGGTGTGAGTTACACAAACGTATGCACTTGTCAAAACTCTCTGAACTACAACCCAACATCTGTGCATTTTATGACACGTAAGTTATGTCTCAATTTTTTACAAAATGAAAGTAAAGAAACATGGTGCCCTTAGAGCTAATGACAGACTGATAAACAACAAAGGAAAACATATATGCTGTTTCCTTATATCTGTGCCCGGGGCCACTTTCAAGAGACTACTCCCAGCAAAACACATCCTCGCCCTATGATCAGAAAAGGGTCAGCAGAGCCTGAGATCTCAGGATTCCTCACCTTCAGCCAGGAGAGAAACAAGCAGGAGCCCAAAGGCAAAACTCCCGATAAAGAGACCAGGCAGATACACTCAAAACTCAGATTCATAGTCCGTTCAACAGGGATCTGATTTCCAAACTCCAATCTAGCTCTCGGTGTGGGTGACTCACACAATCCCAAGTAACGGAGATTATGGTGAACAGTGAAGCTGGAAGGAACCCAGAGGACGTGGATGGCACAGCCACGCAGGCACCCGCATCGGATCTGGCCTGCTTTCCCCGGGTCTTTTTTTTTTTTTTTTTTAAGATTTTATTATTTATTTATGAGAGACACACACAGACAGGGGGGCAGAGACACGGGCAGAGGGAGAAGCAGGCTGCACGCAGGGAGCCCCGTGGAGAACTGGAACCCGGGAGTCCGGGATCACGCCCTGGGCCAGGCGTCCCTCCCCCCTTCCCCGGGTCCTCTAGACCCGCCTCCCTGCCGTGCTGTTCGCGTTTCTCGGGACATCATCAAGTGGCACCAACAAGTCCCTATCACACACCTGGCTGTGCGGTGCTGCTCGCTCACTGGGGAGCAGTGTCCCCTCCCGCGGGGAAGGCGGCTCAGGCACCGGCCCCAGGGGCACAGCTGCGGAGATGGAGGCAGAGCCAGGAGGCTCGCTCGGGGAACCCGGCAGGGGTGGGGGTGGGGTGGGAGGGGAGGACCTGATGAGAGGAGTTGGGGGCTGGGATGGGGCGGAGGGGGGGGCGGGGGGAGTCTGTCCCAAAAGCCCTCCCCTCCCGCGCTCTGGCCTCAGCCCAGCAGCCCGGACTTGCAGGTATCCTTAGAGGTCCCCACGGGCACCTTTACTTAGAGAGTCCTTTTACAAGCTCAGGTGAATTTTTAACTTCCCTTGGGTGAGATAAAAAAAAGGAAAAAAAAAAAAAACAAAGGCAGAAACTCCGACCCATAGCATCCTCACCCCAGGCCTGGTTTCTACAGCTCTGCTCTTTGTCCCCGAGTCTCCTCCCATCCTGTGTCCCCAGGCCCCAGGGGCCAGCAAAGACAGTGATCACGTGGCTCCGATGGGGCCGAGTTCCTGGCCCGCCCCTGGGCTCCCTGCCGGGACCAGGTCGCCTAGTATTTCAGGCGGCTGCCCCATTTTTCACTTTTCTCTTTTGCTTTTGTTGTTGAATGTGATTGTGTGCCCACCACCCTGGGATTCCCCCAACCTCAAGTTGCAGTTTCTTAGATTTCAATGCTTTTAATGTCAGTGAAAACTTAAGAAAAAGAAAGAAGAAAGAAAGAAAGAGAAAGAAAGAAAGAAAGAAAGAAAGAAAGAAAGAAGAAAGAAAGAAAGAAAGAAAGAAAGAAAGAAAGAAAGAAAGAAAGAAAGAAAGAAAGAAAGAAAGAAAGAAAGAAAGAAAGAAGAAAAGCAACATTAGGCTAATATATTCTTACTGCACAGAGGAAGCTCGGTTGTTTTATTTCTCCCTAAAACTGATGCTCACCAGTACTTCTTAGATCTTGAAAGATATGCGTGCTATTTATTTGTAGGAAAAGTACCAGACCAAGTGAAGGTGCTTTTAAAAACTACCAGTCTCTCAGAAAGTTCTCTCCCTTGTCTCTCTCCGATACCACCTCTTTTAAAGCCTCCTTTATGGCTTTAAAATAACTCACTCAAATAACTGAAGTATCACTCAGTTATTTCACTCAAATAACTGAAGTATCAGGAATGATTTCAGGATTAATTAAGTAATAATACGTATCGGGAATTTATTCTGGTGAAATTGCATGGCAAATACATCATTAAGCACTTTTCTTTCTTTCCAGGCTGCGATGGCAAACTGGGGAGTCAGCCTGTGTGATATTATACAGGAAAATGGCTCTTCACCACTGCACACAAGCATGCCAAGGGGCGGGCTATCTAGGAGATGCCCCCTAAAGATGACCAAAGGGATGAGTGAAGAACAGTCTGGGAGAAAAGAAGAAGCGGTGGACTTCTCACATAGCAGAATTCCTCCCAGAATCAAGAGTTGACTGAGTCAACAAAAATACACATTTGACTTTTTGCTTAGCTAATTGTTGGGGAATTTTTTCGAGAAAAACATTGTTGGAAATTACTGGAAAATGTTATTGGAAAGGTTAGGAGCCTAAAAAGCCTTTAGATACCGGAACTGCTGGGATCCCAAGGCCTTCTGAAGACAGAGGGGGTGGTCTTGGACTTGGCCCTGCCCGCTCATGGGCTCAGAATGGACATGGCTACTGATTATTTTATGTTTAGAATTAATTGAGGGAGCCCCAGTGGCCCAGAGGTTTAGCACCACCTTCGGCCTGGGGTGTGATCCTGGAGACCTGGGATCAAGTCCCAAGTCTGGCTCCCTGCATGGGGCCTGCTTCTCCCTCTGCCTGTGTCTCTGCCTCTCTCTCTGTGTCTGTCATGAATAAATAAAAGTAAAATAAAATAAAAATATGTTTTTAAAAAAGAAGAATTAATTGATTGCAGTATGCTCGGCTTAAAAAGTTGTCATGAACCTGGGGCGGGAGTAGAAGGCGTGTTGTTGTCCATGTCCTGACCGCCCCTTCCTGCTGTGGGCTAGAGGGAGGCCAAAAACATTTGGCATCCTTCCCAGACCCCTGGCTGCTTGAGGGAAGTAGTACTGGTTGCTCAGTTGACCACACAGACTTAAGTCCAAATTCTGCCTGGGTCCTGAGTTACATAACCTGATAGAAGTAGACCCTGTGAGGCATGGTATTAAGGTGCAAAGAAAACTCAATTAGTTTAAGCATCGGAGATATAGTTGAATGGAGAGCTGCCTCTGTGAAGACCAAAGACAAGGAGACAGTGGAGGTGATGTGGGTGGTGGGTGGCAAGGTGCATAAGGAAAAGCTGGCTCAGGACTGGTTGGTGTTATGGGATCTTGGCATGGCCTGTAAGTCCATTTGTTGAGGCTAAAAGTACAGCCCTAAGTTCACCATCAAGTTGTTTTTCTGTTCATATTGACTCATTTTTCTGGAAGCAGTTACTCTGGGTCCTTTCTAGGTTCATCATCTTAGAGCACGCAAGTCCACATACTCAAGATACTGAAAATTCATGTACCAAACCATGCACTATTGATATTTGGGGCTGGATCATGGCTTATTGTGGGGGGCTTATTGTAGGACACTGTTGTAGGATATTTTGCAACCTCCCTGGCTTCTATCCATGAGATGTGAGTAGCACTCTCCTGTCGTGACAACTAAAAATGCCTGCAGACACTGGAAATGTCCCCGGATGGCAAAACTGCCCCCAGTTGAAAACCACTGCTTCTGACACATACCCTCCATGAAATTCTTTACATAGGCTGCGTGATGATTGGTATTAGCTTGTCCAGCTACCAGAAAAAAAAACAAGAAACTCAGTATCAGCTCATGTTGAGTTTAAGAGTGCTCCTACTCAATTCTATGTTAGACTCAGAGAAATCTAAGGGTCAGCCAGCTCAGGTTCCAGGCTTTAGAGGGTCCTGCTCCAGGCCTGTTCCAGCCATGTCTCTTCTCGTGGGTTAAGGGTCAAGAGGGCCACAAGAATATGCTGACTACATTCTAGACCACATTCTGGGTATTCAGGACACCAAAGTTCCTTGCTTGAAAAGGGTCATGTTTGCTTTCAGGGTTCACACAGCCTCTTCATGGGGTCCCTTTTCCAGACTGTGGGCCATGCTACTGGGGAGGCCCAAGTGGGGCTAAGGTGTGCCACCTCTTGGCAATGTGGATGGAGCTGGGACATGCAGGCTCTACTCTTATCCTGACTCCTGCAAATTTTAGACAAGGGTCTGCCCTCTCCTTACACCACCAGCTCTCCAACAAAATGTAGTTGATAAGAGATCATTAACAGTTCCCCATCACTCTGTACCTCCTCCAGCTTCGCCACCATCCTCAACCTCTGCAGAGTGTGGAGAAGAACACCGGCCCCATGTGGAGAATCAAAATGGAAAAGAAGAGACTCTGAGAGCCCAGAGAATTGCCCCCCGCTCAAGTCAGGGCTAGACAGCTTTAGACCTCTCCACTAAGCAGAGAGCACTACTACCTAATTATTGTGAAACATCCCCTGGAAGAACACCAGCGTTCCTGGTAATTTGTTTTCCTCCATTTGTATCTATTTGACACAGAGGATCAGCTTGTCCGTGGGACAGCAGACTCCACTGTCAGGCATCATTTGGTGCTGTGTCTCCTCTTCCTCCTGAAGCAATCTGGGTGATCCTCCTCTAGCTGGAATGAATCACTCTTGGTTTTGAGCCCCTGCAGCTGGTTACTCATTTTCCTGACTAATTCCATTGACCTGTTCCATTACACCTGTCACTGAGGTGAGTCCTCCTAGAAATAGCTTCTCAAGATCGAGGGCATCTGATTCACCCGGCTTTCCCCTGTGGGCCTAACACGGGGCCACCAGATGGACACACACACACACACACACACACACACACTCACACACACACACAGAACAAACTATGGAAGGAAGCATTACTTGTTCCTCGCTGAGGCAATTAACTTTAAAATTCAACCTGGTTGGGATTAAAGTCACCGAGTTTTATGAGAAAACCAGCCCAACCAGTTCCCTCCTTCATGGCTCTTGGCTCTTCGATCTTGAAGCTGGTTTGTTTTTTTAACTTGGAGCCTTGCTGTCCACATTCACTTCCTACATGAGCCCCCAGAGCTTTTCCACCTTGCAAACACTGGGAACATAGGGAACAGCAAGTTTTCAGGATTATATTGGTTCCTTATTTTTGTTTTAAAGATTTTATTTTGACGGGCATTAAGAGGACACAAGATGAGATGAGCACTGAGTGTTATACTATATGTTGGCAAGTTGAATTTAAATAAAATTTTATTTTATTTTATTTTTATTTAAAAGTTAAGTTAAGGGAATTTTTTTAAAGTTAAGGGAATTTTTTTTAAGATTGTATTTATTTATTCTTGAGACAGAGAGAGAGAGAGAGAGAGAGAGAGGCAGAGACACAGGCAGAGGGAGAAGCAGGCTCCATGTAGGGAGCCTGATGTGAGACTGGATCCCTGGTCTCCAGGATCAGGCCCCAGGCTGAAGGCGGCGCTAAACCGCTAAGCTACTGGAGCTGCCCTAAATAAAATTTAAAAAAATAAAAGGTTTTATTTATTTATTTGAGAGAGATAGAGAGAGCACAAGCAGGGGGAGGGGCAGAGGGAGAAGGAGCTTCCCCGCTGAGGAGGGAGCCCAAAGTGGGGCTCGATCCCAAGACCCTGGGATCATGACCTAAGCCAAAGGCAGCCACTTAACTGACTGAGCTACCCAGGTGCCCCTGTATTAGTTTCTTAGAACTTCTGTAACAATGTACTACAAACTTGGTGACTTAAAACAATAGAAATTTATTCTCTCATGGTTCTGGAGGCCAGAAGTCCAATATTAAGGTGTTGACAGGACCATGCTTCCTCTGAGGACCCTAGGGAAGGATCCTTCCTTGTCTCTTCCAGTTTCTAGTGGCTGTGTCAATCCCGAGTGCTCCTAGACTGGTAGAAGTATCATTCTAGTCTATGCCTCTCCATTGCCACATGGCACTTTCCCTGTGTCTCTTTCTTCTCTGTGTCCAAATTTCTCTCTTTTCAAAAGGACACCAGTCTTTCCATTAGGGCTGACCCTAATCCAGTAGGACCTCCTATTTTTTTTTTTTTTAAGATTTTATTTATTTGAGAGAGAGAGAGAGAGCACAAGCAGAGGAAAGAGTGAGGAGAGGGAGAAACAGGCTGCCCTCTGAGCAGGGAGCCCAATGTGGGACTTGATCCCAGGGTCCTGGGATCATGACCTGAGCTGAAGGCAGACATTAAACTGACTAAGACACCCAGGTGCCCCTAACCTCCTCTTAACTTGACATCTGCAAACCCTCTATTTCCATAGAAGGCCACATTCACAAGTACAGAGGCTCAGGACTTGGACATGTCTTTTTAGAAGACACAATTCTACTCACTACAGGGATGAAAGGGCTTAATTCCTATAGCTTTTGTACAACTCTGTCTTGGAGCAATCTAAGATTCGACAGCTGTGCAAGCCTGTATTCCCATCATCCCTTCTATATAAGGCTTTGCAATTGGCAATATTTGATTTGCTCCTAGCTCCACCGTATGTGTAACCTTGGATAAAATACATAACCCAGAATACCTTTAACTGTTATTATACCCCTTCACATAAAATATAACAACCTTACAACAATATACTTCTAATTCTTCTCTCTCATCCACATTTTGGAATATTGTGATCATGTTTTACTTTTTTTTTTTTAAGATTTATTTATTTTAGAGAGAGAATGAGAGAGCGAGTAGGAGGAGGGGCAGAGGGAGAGAGAGAGTGCTCAAGCAGACTTCCTGCTAAGTGCAGAGCCAGATGCAGAGCTTGATCCTTGGACCTCACAATCATGACCTGAGCAGAAATCCAGAGTTGGCTGCCTAACTGACTGAGCCACCCAGGTGCTCCTGTTCATTTTTTTAGTGTTTTTTCCTCCTGCTTCATTTTGGTTGATTTCTATTGTTATGTCACAAGTTCAGTAATTTTTTCTCTTGCTGGATGTTCTCTTGCTAATTCCATCTCTAGAAATTCCATTTGTTCCCCAGACCTTCCATTTCTCTTTTCACCTGTATTCATGTTTTCATGGAGTTTCACTCTTTTTACTATTGAGCAAAGATTCAAGGAGACCTTCAAGCTCTTTGTCTCTTGTAACTCCATCCTCTCTGGAATTCTGTCCTACAAATTCCAGCTCCTATCCACCCTCTACCCCGGCACTGTGATCTCTCTCTCAACTCAGCAAGTCCCCTGGGCAATCCCTGTGCCACGGTCTAGAACATGTCTCCAGGCAGAAAACCAGGGGAATCATTTCATGTGTTTCCCTTCTCTTAGGGATCACAGACTTGTGCTGCCTGTTGTCCAACATCTAATCACATTTATTTTATGCATTTTTGTCTAGTTTTCTGGTTGTTTATGACGAGAAGGTAAATTTGATTCCTGTTACTCCATTATGACCAGAGGTAAACATGGTGAGTAAATTACTTAACCTCTCCCCACTTTACCCATTCTGCCCATTCCCCCTACCCTGAATGAAAACCCATATAACTCCATTATATAGATGAAAAAGTTTATGTAAATTGTCCAATGTTAAATAGCTGATAAATGCAGAGCTGGAATCCTTATTCCAAAGCCCTTATTATCCTATAGATTATAAGAGCTTAAGGCAGTGCCTGGCACATAGTAGGAGTTTGAGAATTCAAGTATTAGACTCTCCTTTTATTCTACTACCCTCCCTTATACCCGGCAGTACAAAGGATATAAAATTATATTAGATACCAGAGTTTGCACTGGGAAATCCAATTTCTGCTATTGGGTCCTTTCTCTACACATCCTCCTTGGGATTTCTCTCTTAAATAGCTCTCAGATCCACTGACTTTCTTCGCCTTCACTGCCACCCTTCTAGTCTAGATGACTGGCCACTGCCTGACTCCCATGGGAGACTCCAGCTCGATTCCCTGCACCTACTCTGGCCTCTCTAACTTCTCTTCATCACAGCCCTGGCAATTCTTTCAAAATGCAAATCTGATCAGGCCACTGTCTTGTTTAAGCTGGTCAGAGAACCATCAGAATAAAGTCTACAAATCTTGTTAGAGTCTACAGGATCTGCCTGGCTTGGCCACCAGCCTGGCTCTCTAGCTGCTTCTCACACTATACTTGTACTCACTCTCCCACCCACACTCATTACCCTGTTGTCATTTCCCCAAATATGCTGTCACACGTCTGCATTTTCACCTTTTCTCATGTTTCTATACAATAATGAATCGCCATTTGAATGAAAGTGTCTAGGTTCTTCTAACATCTCATTTTACCTGAGACCCTATGCTTATCCTCTGGGACTTGCCAAGGCCTGGCTCTGGTTGGCCATCCAGGCAGGCTCTTAAGCCTCAGTCCCTATGCTGATCTTTGTCACAGAATCTGCAATGTTTCAGTTTGCCTTATAAACTCAATAGGAAAATACTGGCCCCTAAATGATTATCATCCTGCAAGATGCAAGTTTCACAAGATGGCCCTAGGATTATCAACTCAAAATGTTGATAAAGGACAGATTGGTGACCATGACTAACCTTGGAGGAGTCTTTTCGAATATCGGAAAAGGCGTGGAAGTTTCTTCCGCTCTCTTTATTCCCAGATAGGATGAGCCCCTCTAACTTCAGGACTCCTGTGGGAGCAAATGAGACAGGATCCATAAGTGGCTTTGAGTTCCTTGGTGAGAGCCAGTGTGTATGTAAATATTACATGCCGAAGTTTGTAATGGGAGTGTGCAATAAAGCCTGACATCATCTTTCTAAGCATGTAATATTGCTCAATGGAGTGAGACTATTGAAACAACCTATTAAGAGTCCATGAGAAAAATATGGAGAGGGAAGGTAGCTTCTGGGAGGAGGTGGGTGTCAGGCTTCAGAGCTCAGCCCCATATGGAATATATAGGAGTTGCTCAGGCTAGACTACCACCTGCAGAGGTTATCAGAGGTGATTCTGTGCTTGGGACGGGTAATAGAGAACCCAGCTGCTGTGATGAGATCACCTCTGGCACTTTGAAATCAACAGTGTTTGGCAAAAGTGCTTGCTTACCAGACCTGGCTGTGTGTGTTTGGCCCTGTATCAGCTGGTTAGGTTCATGGATGGCTTCAGTGATAGGTGAAGAGGCAGCTCCTTACATGTTGGCTAAGTCTTCTAACATTTACATATCTCTCTCCCCAAACCAGGAATCTCACCTCTGGAATTCAATTCTGTTGGCTTATTGTCCCCCTGTTAAAACATAAATACCTTGTGAGGGCACCTGGCTGGCTCAGTCAGTAAGGCATGTGACTTTTCATCTTGGAGTTTTTTTAAAAAATATTCTCTACAGGGGATCCCTGGGTGGCACAGCAGTTTGGCGCCTGCCTTTGGCCCAGGGCGCGATCCTGGAGACCCAGGATCGAATCCCACATCGGGCTCCCGGTGCATGGAGCCTGCTTCTCCCTCTGCCTGTGTCTCTGCCTCTCTCTCTCTCTCTGTGACTATCATAAATTAAAAAATTAAAAAAAAAATCTCTATAGCCAACATGAGGCTTGAACTTAAAAAAAAAAAGTTTTTAAGAAAATGTGAAGGGTGAATGCTTTCTTTTTCCCCAGTAGGACTTCTAATGGAGAACCACACACCACCAGACAAAAGATGCAGAGGTAAAACTCGAGAACAGCATGGGCGGAAATCCTCCTCTAGATTCCCTCGGAGCTGAGAAAGGGTACTGGTTCCCAGAAGGAGCCCAGAAGGCAGAGGAAAAGGCAAGGAGGGGTCTCACAAGCAAACACCAGCCTGCAGCTTGGGCCAAGATTTGGCTCATTGTGGATTGAGACAGGGTAAAGGAAAACATGTCTCACAAAGGAAATTCTCTGGCGCTCAGAAGGCACATTTACACAGGCTCAGTCCTGACGAGCACTGCCAAGGAGAGCTGGGTCCAGAGCTCAGAAGCAGGACCTCACGTTAGGGGCGTTTCTGGGTGTTTCTGGGGCCAGAGATTCAGACTCCCACACTACTGGTTCAACCTGTTTTACCTCCTCAAATGTTTTCCTCACCTGTTCACTGAGGCTTGATATTTATATTAATGGGCAGCAAATTCTGTATTTAGGGGGAGAGTGTGAGAGAGGGTGGGGGGAAGGAGAGAGAAAGAAAGAAAGAAAGAAAGAAAGAAAGAAAGAAAGAAAGAAAGAAAAAAAAAAAATGAGAGTTCATTCATGGCATTGAAGGAGGCAAAGAAAGTCCAGCTGGGCTTGCCTGGGTTGGGGGTCTGGGGTCTACTCTGGTCTAATTTTGCTCAAGTCCATCCCAAAGAGGAAATCCATTTTTTCTCCTCAAAACAGCAACGGAATAATTTCAGATGACTTTCAGGTTCCCCAGAAGAGGAAACAGGAAAAAAAAAAAAACAAGACCTGAACGAAAAATATGAAGGGGGTGGGCAGTGACAGGTAGAGGGCTCAAATTCTTTGTTTTTTAAAAGCTCTCGAACGACCATTCTGAAATGCCGTGCTGCCCTCTGCTGGCCGAAGTGTGGTATAGCGCCCAGAACCGAGGATGACTCCGAAGTCCTTTCCCACCTTTGGGAAAGACGGAGGGACAGACTCCTGGCCCCTCAACCCTTCCTGGCCACAAGGCCCTTGGATGGAATTTTGTGTCTACACCGCCAACCTTGGCCCTGGCCCTGGCCCTACTGGTTCTCGACTCCGCCACCATTGCCAGGCCCGCAGGTGCCAGCTTCTGTGCAGACAGAAGACAAGGGCCCAACAGAGATTTGGGATTTATTCACATAGGTTTGTAGGACCAACTACCTCAAGTCTCATGCTCTCAGTTGCCTGGTAATGCGGCTGGGTATTAAAACAAATTAGTATGCTTAGGGGCTTTTCTTTATTCTTGTAAAGCAAGATCTCCACAAATGGATTCTGAAATCAAAATTGAAAAGTTTCCTAGTATTTCCTCTCTATTCCCTTTTTTAAGGCTTAACTCAAAGTCTCCTTTCATTTTCTTCTGAGGCTTTTGAAATCTTCCATAGTGAAGTGTGGGTGCATATTCATCCAGTCCCCCAGGATGAGAAATGGAGCCTAAAAGAGAAGGTATTCTCTGCACAGCTCCTCGGTAATCGGTGGTATTAAGTATTAGGATTAAACTGCTCCTTGGAGGGAAAAAAAGAAAGTGTTTATGGGCTTATGGACTTTTCTCAAAGGCACACTGGGAAACATGAAACATGGGCCTGATTTCAGAGGCTGGCAGATGGAAGCATAGCCAGTTTTTAAAAGCAACTATCAGGCGAGTTATTATATCTGACACAAACAAACCAGGCCCCCGAGACCCAGAGGTGCTTTTTGCATCTGGAAGAAGTTGATGAGGTAGATCTGGATCTGAGGATGCTCAGGCGATACTCCTTAGGCCTTGGTGGATGTTCTCGTTGATGTAGTGGGGAGCTTCACGCCTCTGCTAATGCCAGTCTGAGGACCCACCTCAGCTCTGAGAGGAGCTACTGGGAGCAACAGACTTGGCAGAGGACCTAAACCATAACACTTGTGTGTTGAAAGTTGTTGCCTAGATGGTTTCACGGGTGTACAACCAGTGTGGTCACACGGGCTCCATGCTCAGAAGTGTTCTGTACTCGGGATTAATGCTCTGTGGCCACTGTCTTGCTACTTTGACCTTTAAACAGTTTAAGAATTTTTTTAAAAAGATTTTATTTATTCATTCATGAAAGACAGAGAGAGAGAGAGAGAGAGAGAGAGAGAGAGGCAGAGGGAGAAACAGGTTCCATGAAGGAAGCCCGATGTGGGACTCGATTCCAGGACCCTGAGATCATGACCTGAGCCAAAGACAGATGCTTAACCAACTGAGCCACCCAGACGCCCCTTACCGTTCTTAATGATGTTCTCTTTGATTTTACATTTTCTAAGTAAAGCCTGATGGAACGAAGCAGCATGCACTGGGGCTTGGAGGTCTGTCTGCCTCTCACTGCCTCCTTGGGACTGGTCTTGGCTGTCTGTCTCCTGCTCCTTGGTTCCCATGCCCCCCCCCCCCAGATCCCCGCTCCCTGCCCTTGCTCCTTGATGCTGTCACCATCTCTGCCCCCCGCCCCCAGGGTACAGAGAGAATGACAGTTGAGCATGTGTGCCCTCTGGTGTCTGGAGGAGAGGCATGATGGCAGCTGTCCCTCCCCTGGGCTGCCAGTGTCATGGTGCATTTGGCGGGCACAGCAGGGCTTAGCCTCTCACCCACTGCTGGTCCCGGGACTGAACATGTGCTGGCATAGACGTTTCATCCTTTAAGGCTGTGCCATCCAATGTGGGTTGTGCCTGGAATGTGGCACGTCGGTCTGGTGGCTGGTCAAAGGAGGAATCCCAGAGCTGCTGCACTGTGTGCATATGCACCCAGCACACAGCCTACCTCCAGTGTCTGCGAGGGCTTGCACTCATTCTACAATCATCTCTGTGCCCAAGAAAACTTAACATTAAAGAGCAGGTAAGAAACACCATGAGAGGGGCACCTGGATGGCTCAGTGGTTGAGCATCTGCCTTTAGCTCGGGTTGTGATCCCGGGGTCCTGGGATCTCTGTGTCTCCCTCTGAGTCTCTCATGAATAAATAAATTAAATCTTTAAAAAAAAAAAGTAACACTATGAGAGAGCAAGAGAGTCAATGGAAGAAAAAAATTCATATTTTAATGCCTTTAATGGCATGTTTTCCTTTGCAAGTTTTGTTTTAAGTAAGCTCTCTGCTTGACATGGGGCTTGAACTGAGATCCTGAGATCAAGAGTCACATGCTCTACCAACTGAGCCAGCCAGGCACCCCTTTCCTTGCCTTTGGAACAAAACAGCCTGTATTTTTTTTCTTCATGGGACTCTTGCATTAGGGAGCTTGTCCTGGCTGCAGTGGAGGGCGGGGATCCTCTTCTGGTGCTGTCTACATGGCATCTTCAGTTACTGGACTCTTTTTTTTTTTTTTTTTTTTTTTTACTGGACTCTTGTTAAAGGTGATTTGTCAAGTTTTCAGATGAGCTTATGGAGTGGGAGCAGCTAGCCACTGACAACCTCAGAGTAAGGAGGATAAAATTTGGTTGAATGAATTGGTAACTAAACAAATGAATAAAGCAGCAAACTAAGGAAAGCAGCAGGGCAT
Source organism: Canis lupus dingo (assembly GCF_003254725.2). Lineage (NCBI taxonomy): Eukaryota > Metazoa > Chordata > Mammalia > Carnivora > Canidae > Canis > Canis lupus. Next base: position 50,288,046 of record NC_064252.1, on the reverse strand, counting down.
AAATGTGTGATGGGCTCAAAATAGGAATCTTCCAGGGTTATTTGCCTTTGGTCAGGAGGCAAAGATGAAGCAGGAAGAATGTGTGTCATAGAAAGCCCTTGAGGGGACGCCTGGGTGGCTCCTGCCTTTGGCTCAGGGCGTGATCCCAGGGTCCTGGGATTGAGTCCTGCATCAGGCTCCCCCACAGGGAGCCTGCTTCTCCCTCTGCCTGTGTCTCTGCCTGCCTCTCTCTGTGTGTCTCTCATGAATAAATAGATAAAATCTAAAAAAAAAAAAAAAAAAAAGCCCTTGAGGGCTCTGGGCAGTCCAGCCTCCTTTGCTGGTCGTCTGCCCTTCCACTCCAATCCTCATTTATTGCTTTCATGCTTATGCCTAGAAGACATTCATACTGTATAGCAATAGGACTTTTGTGATGAGAAATGACAGAGGCCTTGATACAGAATGCCTCTTCCTGGGAGAAAATATGTGCACATTACCAACCTCTGTTGATCTGTCTCCCCAAATCCCAAGCTGCAATAATTCCAGAGACTCATTCACAGGGAACATGGCTGATAGTTGATCAGAATGTCCCATGGCGTGCACTGTGCCCACACCACCTTCCTCCCTACCTGTCCAATGCCCACCCAGCTGGCCTCCACTGTCCCATGAAGCGCTCTCTGCCTGCTCCAGCGCCCCGAGCTTTCTCTTCTGAACTCTCACAGTATAGACTGGGACTCGCTCTTTTCTACGTGTGCTATTATTTTAGCATTTGCAGTGTAGGCTTTAGAGGCTCTTTGCTTCTTTGAAGTCAAGGACTGTGTTGTTTCCTTACCTTGAATTGCTCTGAACACCAAGCCCAGGCCTGAACATCAAGTACTTTGACTCTGCTGTAGCTGCTCAGCCTTCCACACTTTCCCTCCATCACCCTGGACCTGTCCCCACCACAGGGCCTTTGCACTTGTTCTCCCCCTGTCTGGAAAGCCTCAGCTCTCTGCAGGGCTTGATCCCACCTCTCCTTTAGGCCTTTGCTCAAATGTCACTTCATCAATAAATCACTCTCTGATTACCCTGTTAAATATTCCAAACCTTCTCATACTCCCTTTGTCTCTTTTCTCATTCCCCGACTATTTTCCTCCAAACTATTTTCACCATCAGGCATACTAGATATTGCACTTTATTTATTTATTGCTTTATTATTTATTGATTTATTTATTGCTTACCTTTCTTCTCTAGGATATTCTTTAAAAAAAGAGATTTTATTTATTTATTCATGAGAGACACAGAGAGAGGGAGGCAGAGACACAGGCAGAGGGAGAAGCAGGCTCCATGCAGGGATCCCGATGAAGGACTTGATCTCGGGTCTCCAGGATCACGCCCTGGACTGAAGGGGGCACTAAACCACTGAGCACCCCCCCTCTCCCGGGCTGCCCTAGGAAGGACATTCTAGAAGGATGGTGATTTTGTCTGTTTGTTCGCTGACATATCCTTACTATCTATTTTTTTTTAAAATATTTTTTTCTTTATTTATTTATGATAGTCACACACACAGAGAGAGAGAGAGAGAGGCAGAGGGAGAAGCAGGCTCCATGCACCGGGAGCCCGACGTGGGATTCGATCCCGGGTCTCCAGGATCGCGCCCTGGGCCAAAGGCAGGCGCCAAACCGCTGCGCCACCCAGGGATCCCATATCCTTACTATCTAGACCAATTACAGGCACATAGGAGATGCTCTAACAAAATGTGTGGAGTTAAACAAAGAACACGTTCAACAGGTTCCTATTTATTCCAGTTGAAATCCCACTGCATGGTCTGTGGTTCTTGGAGACTACAGGCCTGCCAGGGTCAGAGACAATAAGGGAGTAGCTTGGGGATAAGGAATCATTTCTCTCTAATAATTAATTTGCTCCTTCTCTGAGCCCCTGGATAGTCATAGACTCAAAGTCAGTGTAACCAGTGCAAATTCATGCCCCGGGCCCTGTTGGCTCAGCTATTTAGGGCCTGAGCTGGGGAGGCCAGAGTCACATGTCCCCTCCCTGAGTGAGTCATAGCACCTGGTACAGTGCCATAGTCCAGCCAGGGTGTGGGGGAAACAGAATGAGAAAACAAGCTGCGAAAAGGCAGAGCTGTGTAGATGCAGACCTTCGCTGGGCTGTGCCCTCCTTCAGTGACTGATGTTCAGTTGGGGTGAAAAAGGCATCTGGAAACAAGGAGGCCTGTTCTGCTGTTGAGCAAGTTAGAGATCCTTCTGTTTTTTTTGTTTTGTTTTTTTTTTTTGTTTTTTTTTTAAGATTTTATTTATTTATTCATAGAGACACAGAGAGAGAGAGAAGCAGAGACAAGCTCCATGCAGGGAGCCTGACATGGGACTTGATCCTGGGTCTCCAGGATCACACCCCAGGCTGCAGGCGGCGCCAAACCGCTGCACCTGGGGGCTGCCCAAGATCCTTCTGTTCTACGGGCCAGTTGACCACCAGAGCGCGTGTCCCACAGGAGCCACGGGGGAAGGAGCTGCTGACTTCAGATGAGGCTGAGCTTCGTGGGGTTCTCTGGGTGGGCTCAGCTTGTAGGGTAGCATTTGTTTAGGAGGAGAATGCAGGCAGAACAATCCAGGGGGGGGTGAGTGGCAGGTTCAAAGGCTACATGCAGGAAGCCTCCAGAGCAGTGGCTCTTGTTAGGGGGCGATAGAACCTGGATGGAGGGGACGTGGGCCACCACCAGTGTGTGTGTGTGTGTGGGGAGTTCAGGTAATAAGAGGGGACACCGGCAGGTTTCTGAGGGGGAGTGGGACAGAAAGGTGTGAGCTCTTCCAAGGCAGCATGTAGCAGCTGTTCAAATATGACAGTGGAGGGGTTCTTGGCCCCCCAGAGATGGATACAAACCCTCTAAATTTGTAGGCACAATTTTATGTCAGCAGTTTTCAAAGCTCAGGAATGAATGTGACATGGGCATTGTTGGTGGTCCATCCAGGCTTTGTGTCCACCTCTCTTCACACAGCCCAGATACAGCAGGGGAAAGGGGCCCCAGTCTGACCTCCTGGGGTCCCTGGTCAGCACAGCCAGTTGTCATGTTCCATTCTTCTGAGCACCGTCACTGCTTTCATGGGGGCAGCTGCGCCCCGAGCTGTCCAATTAGGGTGACTCTCACGTTGAGCTTGACCTGTTGCCTCTTTTCCTGGGGACGTTTATGGCCTACCTGAGCCAACTGGCCACCAGGCTGGGGGTGTGGGCAGAGCAGGGAGAGAAGGGAAAGCCCAGCGAACCACAGATAAAGGGAGTCAGACCTGGATTAAAGCAACTCTAAAAGGCAAAACCCTCTGCAAGCTTGTTAGGGCACTTACGGACAAAACCAGTAGGGAGTCTAACAAAAAACCCTGCGGTGTCCATTATTTATATTATTCAAAGTATGAAAAAAATAGGGAAATGCCATTGTTTGCAAACCTCCAACTGCCAGTTATGCAGATACCACAAGCTATTAGCAAGAGCAAAAGCACGTGGCCTCTGTGGGCTCCAAGGTGGCATCAGTGGCTGACTCTCAAGAGTGTGGAGTTGGGTACGAGTTGGTGTTTTCAGCTTGTTCTAGAAGTCCCAGACCAAATGTCTTGTCTTCTTATGCTCAAATCTGGAAGGGCTGGCCCCAACCCAGGGCCGGCTGTGAGTTCTCTCTTATGGGAACAGGAGTACATGCTCCAACTCCGCACACGTTTGTATGCACAAGGAAGACACGCCCTGCACTGTCTTCTTAGCAAATGACCAATAGCACACACATCTGCCACGAGCAGAAGGGATTGTGAGTCTGTGTCCTCAGAAAAGGAAACTGAAGTAGAAGAGGATGCCCTTAAAACAAACAAACCAAAACACCTGGCTTCTGCCAAGCAGGTGTTCCTCTCGGGTCTTCAGCTTCCAAGTTCCCTTCCTGGCTTAACTGTGGGAAAAGGTAGCTGAAAACCCAAAAGCAGTTCCTCCTTTGCAAGTCAATGGGCAGAGTCTCAGAAGTAAAGGGGGAAAGAAAAAGGACAGTTAAAACTCTTCTTCTTTCTGCTTATTGGAAACAGTCCTGATTGCCACATTTTCCTTCCCAGAACTTTCCAGGGGAAGCCAATGGCTTCTTAGCCCCTAAAGGCAGATCTGGAAAGGCTTTGGAGTTGGAGACAGAGAGCAGAGGGCATAATGGTTTAAGGCTTGGCACAGGCAGCTGTGACCTGGGGAGCTGGGGAGCTGGGAGGAAAAATCATTATATAATCACCTCTCACATAGACTGAGTGCCCATATGTGCCACGCGCTATTTTATGTGCCTTACTTTTATCTCTGCTATAGATATGGAAACTCTGGCATAAGCAGCGTGTCCATGATCATGCACAGCTAGAAAGTGCCTAAGTGCGTAACTAGTGTTGAAGCCCTCATGGCCAGATTCCAGAATCTTTGCTTTGAATGCCAGGAAGAGAAGGCAACCACCAAGGACACAGGCTGTGGCCAGGAGTCCTGGAGGTGGGGCAGCAAGAGCAGTACCTGTGGTTTGCAGAGGGCTTTCTGGTTCACTTACTTGGGTGGGTTTGCGGTTTCACGGAGCAGTAAGTTTTCCCAAAATTGAATACTTACCCTTTTATTTTGTTGAGTGAAAACATTAAAAAAAGTTCTAACTTCATTTCAGAAAATAAAGTTCTAACATAAATTCTTTTTTTTAAAATGTATTTATTTGAGGGCAGGAGGGGCAGAGGGAGGGGGAACTCCAGCAGACTCTATGCTGAGCATGCAGGGCTCCATCTCAGGACCCTGAGATCATAACCTGAGCCTGAGCCGAAGCCAAAAGTCTGACGCTTAACTGCTTAACCAACTGTGCTCCCAAGTGCCCAAATAAATGCAGTTTCAATGCAAAGAAGGACACAGTCTGGGAATAAAGGCCAGTTCTTCCAGTTGAATGAACCTGCCTTTGTGAATGCCTCCCTCTGCTGTCCTCATTTTCTTCAGCTCACTGTAGGGTGCTGAAAATGTCCTCAGGGGTCGCACCGTCTTAGGAGCCTCATCCGGGGACCACTGCAGTGCCTCATCTGATCCTCATGAACCCTCTGCAAGGCAGGCAGAGAAAGCCTTGTTATTCCCCACTTCATTAATGAAGAAACCAGAGCCCAGAGAAGTCGAAAAGTCTAAGGACACAATTAAAAAAAAAAATAGCAGGGCTGAGACTCCAGATGCTCACTCTTTCCTCGTGTACCTCAAGCCACTCGCCAGATGAGCTGACTGGCCACCAGGCTGACTCCTGTGGGTGGATCTGAATGTTCAGAAAGAGAGGGAGCATGTATACGTGTTGTTTCCTCAGCAGGGCTCAGAATGAAATAGTACGTAGCTGAGAGGCTGTCTCTGGACTCGGGACATGATGAGAAGCCACAGACGGGTAAGGAAGGACCGTATTTTCTGTTTCATCTTTGGCCCTGCCTAGTACAGGGCTGGGCACATGGGGTGGGCAAGAAATCGTTGCAGCTTAGGCATGGGAGTGTGGTTTTGAGGGCCAGTTTTTACTTAGGATTTTCTGTGGAAAGAAAGGAGAAAGGGGAAACATTCTCTGACACAGTTGATAGGATGCTATAAAGAAAAGGGGAAAAAAGGCTGGAATCCAGAAAAGACTTGATAGAAGTACCCTGGGCAGCGAAGGGAGGTGGGTGGGTGGATGGCAGGGAGGCAGAAGCACTAGAGGTGGCCTCTACATTCCTGGTCACCACCCCCTGCCTGATGCTCTAGCGATACTGTCCCTGTCCTTGGTTTCTGTGCACCAAGATGCCCTGTGGTATCCCACCCCAGCACCTTTGAACTGCTTCTGGGAATGTTCTTTTTAAAACCCAGTGCTTAGTAATGCCTATTCATCCTCTGGTGACTTCCCTGACTGTGTGTACCAGCTGGAGGGGTGGACAGCCCAGAGCGCCATCAGCCCACCTCCAAAGAGTAATGAACATGTAAATGTATGCTCAGTGCACCCAGCCTGGGGGCAGCACCATAACCAGTGTGCTCAGGAGGCCGATGGGAGCAGTAAAGAGTACACCTTATCTGGTTCTGGATGAACCTTTCCTTCATAACCTTATTATGGTCTGCAATTATGTATCCAGGTGATTATTCGGCCAATGTCCTTATCTCACTAAATAGTCAGCTACCTGAGGGCAGGGCTTTGTGTGTTGGCTGTGGTATCTGCAGCCTAGTGGGAACCAGGGGCCGGGGTGGGTGTCCAGTGTTTGCTGAATGGCTTCCCTCCTTGTTCTGCTGGGGAACGCCTGGCTGTGCAGCTGGCATTTTGCTTTCCACTCACACTATTCTCGGGGGTAGGGTAGGAGGGGTTGGAGGTCATGGCCATCCCTAGAAAGCTGTTCCCTGACTACTACAGATTGTGTTTTCTTCTTAGCCCAAGGCTCAGAACCCACTGGGTGTGAGGTCCTTCAGTACGGGGACAGTGGAGCTGCTGCTGACCGCAGTGGGGTTCGGGCTCTTCTGAGAGGTGCATGCTGGCTGGGGTCTGAGAGGTTGTCAGCTCTGACTGTGGAGGACAAAGGAGACTTCTAACCTATGGGTGGTGGGGTGGTGGGGCAGGAGCGGGGCCGGGAGCCTGGAAGACCTGTCACTCCCTGTTCGGCCACTAAAGGGCGCTGTTGCTCTACAGGGCAGAGCCAGGCTGGTGACAGCCATCACTGTGAGCAACCAGGCCCAGGGGTGACACGCTCTAGCTACGTTCACCGAGTGCCAACCGTGTGCTAGGCACTTTGAATACTCTTAATTCCATAATCACGCAAGAGAAGAACGATGAAACCTATTTTACAGGTGAGGGAAAGGGGATCAGAGAGATTAAATGACATTTTCAAGGTCTTATGGCTAGTAAATGGCTGCTGAGTCAGATTTCAAACTCAAGTCTGCCTAAATCCACAATTGGCACCTTCCCCCTGGGCACCCCCTCAGCACTAGTGCCAAATCTTGTCACTCTTGTCCTCATAGCAGCCTCCTACCAAGGCGGTTGCCCACGGCACAAGCTCCCCTCATGGACTTTAGCTAATTTTGATTATCCAAATTAATACAGAGGCTACTGACTTCGGTATAAAATTTAAAACTGGGTTATTAAGATGATTCATTTGAGTCCAAAGACCATTCTTCTGTGTGTGGGGAGGAGGGGAGGGACAAGAGATTTGCCCTTCCAGAGCCCTCTCTTCTGGTCGTCTGCAATCCCACCCCCTCGCCCTGCCAGCCCTCATGCAGATGCTACTGTGCTTCCCTGCAGACTTGATCAGATCAGTCCTGCCCTTGAGCAGCTCCTGCAGCTCCCAGGAAAGTCCCCCTCCTTAGCCAGCACCCAAGGCCCTTCATGAGCTGGAACCTGCTGTGCCACATTATCGCCCACGCCTACAACACATAGCTCACAAACCCGCACTCGCAGCTCCAGCCCCGTGAGCACTGCACTCCCACCCCTCAGAGCTGCCGGCTCCCTCTGCACCGCAGAATCCTGAAGCTTCCCACCGGGTGATGTAAGAATGAATAACCCCAGCGAGGCTGCTGGGACCGTGCTGACCCACAGGGGGAGCCCAGGAATCTTCCTTGCGGCCCCTTTCTCTGCCCGTGGAAATGTACAAGGACAATAACAACCACAAAAGCAGCTGCACGCGGTGTAAGGCTCCATACAGTGCAATCCCCGGTAAACATTTCCGGAATAGGCAAATGTCCTCAGGCTGACACCAAGGAAGGCATTTACTGTACTGTTTTTTTTTTTCCTGTGCCCATGGTGAGCTCCAAGGTGACTCAAACACCATCTGGAGGCTAACCTCCTCGAGGCCAGCGGCAGGATTGTGAACCTCTGGGTAACCTCCCCGGTGTGACACAAGCACTGGGCCTTTAGCAATGTCCTTTCGAAGATTGTTAGTTGGTCAATTAATTATTGACTGGGTGCGTGAGCAGCAGTCTGGATGGGCAGGTCATTTCAGGGTAGCATTATCTGAAACAGAAACAGCATTGTTTTAAGAGCCTGTTGAAGCCCTGAAGAAATACGGTAGTTTCTCCTTCCTGTTGCAGGAGAGGGCTATTTAAAACCACAGGGCATTAGATCCAGAAGGCCATGAGGCCGCAAGTGAGCAGCTTGATCTGAGCACTCTCGGCTGGGGGGGCTGACATGCTTAGGTGTGGAAATCAGAAGGACTCACCCTCTGGTTTGGACAGCCACTCCTTGGCCCACTCTCTTCTCTTATTTCTGTTTAGTCTTTTTTTTTTTTTTTTTAAGATTTTACTTATTTATTTATTTAACAGAAAGAGAGAAAGAGCACAAGCAAGGGGTAGTAGCAGAGGGAGAGGGAGAAGTAGATTTCTTGTTGAGCAGGGAGCCCGACGATGTGGGGCTCCATCCCAGGACCTGAGCTGAAGGCAGATGCTTAGCCACCCAAGCATCCCTCAGTTTAGTCTTCTTATTCTGAGATTCAAAGAGACAAAGTCCATAGGGTGTTTCCCCAGGTTCCAAAAAGTCCAAAATAGACAGGCTGGAATTATGGGACTCAGGCTCTTCCAGGAAGGGTTGCCTCAGAGCAGATGAGAGATCAGGATTCTGTTCTCAGTGCAGGCTCCCCTGACTCTAGCCCAATCTCACTCTCACCCGTAGGGTTCCAGCTTCCCCCCATCCAATGTCACGGGGAACTTACCTACTCTGGGTTGGCATGTCAGGTAAATTTTCTGTCAATATGCATTGCCTTTCCCTGTTCTGCAGCTTTAGTATCAGTTGGTCAGCCTCATAATCTCGAGTTATCAAATGCCCTTTGAACTTGTAAATATGTTATATACAACTTTCTCTTGCCTTCTTAGTAACTGTCTATTATTTTTTTATTTTATTATTTTTTTTAGTAACTGTCTATTATATGACATTTAGACTATCTGGGTGGTCTTAGGGCACCTGGGTGGCTCAGTTGGTTAAGTGTCTGACTCTTGATTTCAGCTGAGGTCATGATGATCTCAGAGTCCTGAGATGGAGCCCTGTGTCAGGCTTTGTGCTCCACAATGAGTCCGCTTGAGATTCTCTCTTTCTTCCTCTCCTTCTGCCCCCACCTGCCTTGGCCCCGCTTGTGGGCACTCTCTCCTCTCTAAAATAAATAAATCTTTAAACTATCTGGCTGGTCTCGTATACTTTATCTCCTTTAGAACCACAGGAAAAAACTGATTGCTATCATTCCCATGAGAGATAGGGACTCCCTAGGATCTTGTCCAAGGTCACCTTGCAAGGTAGTGATAAGCAGGCCCTCTGGCTCCTGTATCAGTGGCCCTACCAGCAAGAGTTCTGTCCAGGCTGTGTAGAAGCCCCAAAGATCACATGCAAATGTGTTGCTATGGCAGCTGGCAAAGACAAAGCAACTGCAGAAGCTGGCACAGGTGGGCAGGTGGGTGTGGACAGTGGTGTCCAACCAGGCAGAGGATTCTAGAGACAGAGGCTGCTAAGGGGTTGGAATTTTGGGGCTGGAAAGGGCTCCCAGCTCCCAAATATCATCTCTGCTGCTTGAAGGTCCCTTAACAGAGAATAAAGTCTTATAGTCCAAGTTGAGAGGCATGGGTGCTTCTTATTGGCTATACACTTACCCTGAAACTGTTTAATCATTTGTTAGAGATTTAAATAGTACTTGTTGTATAGTGTTGTGTGGATTTAATTTAAAATTGCACATAATAGGCTTAGCACTGTGCCTAGCTTATACTGTTCAACAATTGGCTGTTAATGTAAACATGCAGACTGTGGGGGGGGGGAGGTTGTGGTGTTTTTTATGTTTCCTTTTTGCTTCTCTGGGTTTTCAGCAAATTAACACTTTTGTAGTAAAAAAGATTTTTGATAATTAAAGTGTTAATACCAACATATGCTTTTGATCTATTACAAAGATGACTTATTGACAGACCAGAGAAAGACATCTAAACTCTTCTTTTATTATTATTATTATTACTACTACTATTATCTTTTTTAAATTTTATTTTTATTTATTCATGAGAGATACACAGAGAGAGGCAGAGACACAGGCAGAGGGAGAAGCAGGCTCCATGCAGGGAGCCCGATGTGGACTCCATCTTGAGACTCCAGGATCACGCCCTGAGCTGAAGGCAGAGGCTAAACCGCTGAGCCATCCAGGCGTCCCTACTATTATTCTTATCATCTTAAGTAGGCCGCATGCCCAGCATGGAGCCCATCATGGGGCTTGAGCTCACAACCCTGAGATCAAGACCTGAGCTGAGATCAAAAGTCCAATGCTTAATCAACTGAGCCACCCAGGTGCCCCTGGATTCTTTTAGGAACTGTCTTTCCCTCCCGGGGAGGGCTAGCTTTCAAATATTTTAACCACTGTCCCCAGCACAAGACCAGACACCCCCACCTCCCGCCATAGCATTGAACAGGCTCTGACCTACACACTCTGAGCTTCAAAGGCTGGACTGGTTGATTGTGAAAGGTTGCAAAAGTTGGTGAGGGAGGTGCCACAGGGACGAGGCTTCACAGTCATGGTCCGTTGTGTGATATAAAGAAGTGAGCTCTCTGTTGGTTGGGACTCCGCTCTGTTGCTTCAAAATGCACAGAGATTTCACACTTTCTTTCCAAACAAAGGCTAAGAAGTTAAGAGGTTCTGCCTCAGAGTGTGGGGTTTTAGAGGAGTAGACAACGGAGACACAGAAGAGGTTGCCCTCGGAATGGTGCAAGTGTTCACATGGACCTGGGAGCCACCCCTGCCCAAGAGGAGAGCCAGTGTCACCTGAGCGGCACTTCTTTGCCATTTCAGTGGGCATCTGGCTGTCCAAGAGGCTGCTGTTCCCTTTAGCAAAGCGCTCACCATATTGAGGTCTGTGACAGCAGCCAGAGGGAAACGGATGACCCAAGCTTTTCAGGAAAGAACAGAATGTGGAAGAATAATGAGGAGATTCAATGTTGGGCAGGGCAGGAGACCCTGGCTCTCTAGGCTCAAGGGCAGGTGGCTGCATCCTGTTGTGTCTTTGATGTCAATGAGGCATCGATACATGTGTCCCCAGAACTCACTACCATTTGTCCCAGCAGGCTACCCATCAAACATGCATAAAGCCAGGGCACCCTGCTCTCTTTCACACAGCTTGGCCTCCCTGCTGCCTGCCCCTCCAAGACTGAGCATTTTCTAAGATCAGTGGGTTCAGGAAACAAACCCTCCTGGGGACTGCTCAAGATATAGCAATGCTCTGCAACAACAACAACAAAAGTGTTAATACTCAGACATATAGAAAAAGAAAGATATGATTCAAATGTGTACTAGGATTTAAATAAATGGAAGCAGCACTTTCCAGAGAGAAAAATGGTAGGATCTGCATCTATTGAAACCTACTAGATGCGTGATACTCTGTGCAAATTTTTGTTTAATTATTACAGCAACCCTATCAGCTAAGTGCTATTATTTCAGTTAGGTCTCATTTTTATCCCCATTTTATAGATAAAGAAGCTGAGGCTCAAATGGGTTTTGTAACTGGCCCAAGTGCACATAATTAGTTGGGAATTGAATCCAGATCTGATTGCAAAGTCTGTAGTCTTTCCAATAGCTCTTTTTAAAAAAAAGATTTGAGAGAGAGAGAGAGAGAGAGCAGGGGAAGGGGCAGAGGGAGAGATTTTTTTCAAGCAGACTCCTTGCTCAGTGCAGAGCTCAATGTGGGGGTCCATCCCATGACCACCAAGATAACAACCTGAGATCATGACCTGAGATCATGACCCAAGCCAAAACGAAGAGCTGGATGCCCAACTGATTGAACCACCCATCTGCCCCTCCAATAACTTTTCAAGTTAACTGGAAGGGTAAAATGGGAATGGAATGAGGGTGAGGGGATTAAGGAAGATAAGCAGGGAGCTGGGGACACTGGACACAAAAAGTTAAGTGGGCAGAGGCACCTGGGTGGCTCAGTCAGTTGGGCATCCAACTCTTGGTTTTGGCTCAGGTCATGATCTTAGTGTCATGAGACTGAGCCACACATTGGACTCCCCACTCAGCAGGGAGTCTGCTTGAAATTCTCTCTCTCTCTCTCTCTCTCCCTTTGCCTCTCTGCCCCTGCATGCTCTCTTTGTCTCTCCCTCTCTCAAATAAAAATAAATAAATAAATAATAAATCTTAAAAAAAATTTAAGTGGGCACATAAAAGGGAAGTGAAAAGCAGAGTGGGGAGGATGGCAGTATCTTAGAGCAAAGTTGCCCAATTTCACAAATGTTCAGATGGAAGATTAACATGTACAGCTCCAGTGATTCTGTTTAATCTTCATTTAATTTTTTTTTTTTAATTTTACAGCTTCTTTTTGCAGAGTGTGACTGTGGGCACACAAGCATGTATTACTAGGTTTGCAAACCAGCTCTCAGCCATCCAGTGGGGCTGAGAACATGCACACTGAGTGGTCTGCTGGTTGTCTGCCCCAGCCCTGCATGGGGCCATTTGATGCTGCAAAAGATTCCACAGCAGCTCTCAGAGCCTCCTCTCTCCCTCATTCTTTCCCATTTGTAGACTCTACATTTTATCTCAGGTGAGGGTACCAGTCCAGTGTTTCCTCGGCCAGTTAAATTTCCTGTAAGATGTGTTTCATTTAGCCCAGGTATAATTGTTCAGGTTATTCATTGCATAAGAGTAGGCAGCTGAGGAATTATTAAAATCCAGAATTCACTTTGATTTGTACAGTCATGGTAGGGACCAGTGGCATCTTCATAAATTTATGAATTTCCCTGAAACTCAGAACTGAGCCATCTGATTATAGGTATTGAACGGATCTGACAAGGCCAGGGTTGCGTGGGCTCCAAGAGAGGACTGAAGTCCAGGCCTTCTGATTCCCAGACCTGTGATGTTGTTCCTGAACAACTTATTAATATCCTGCCCTATTCTCCATCTAAAGGCATAGACAGAAGACCTGAGAGAACAGAACCAGAACCGTCCATGGGGCAGGAGGCCCTTGAGGATGTTGCTGCTGAAGTCAGCAAGGCAGAAATGCAGAACCTGCAGGGTTAATCCACCCTCCAGAGACTTCTGTGATCTGGCCAACCCTTGGGCCAGGAGGCAGGAAAGCGGCAAGAGAGAACAGGTGTTAGCATATGTGATGGGATCCTAGGTCCCCTACCCTGAGGTCCCAACCCTGACTGGACGCTGAAATCACCTGGAGGAGCTTTAAAAATGCTATGCCTAGGCCCACGCTCCAGGGTATTGGAAGTAGTTGGTCTGAGGTGGGGTAGCTGGCTGTATTTTTTTTTTAATTTTTATTTATTTATGATAGTCACAGAGAGAGAGAGAGAGGCGCAGAGACACAGGCAGAGGGAGAAGCAGGCTCCATGCACCAGGAGCCCGACGTGGGATTCGATCCCGGGTCTCCAGGATCGCGCCCTGGGCCAAAGGCAGGCACCAAACCGTTGCGCCACCCAGGGATCCCTGTATTTTTTTTTTAAATAAATTTATTTATACATGAGAGACACACACAGAGAGAGGCAGAGACACAGGCAGAGGGAGAAGCAGGCTCCATGCAGGGAGCCCAACATGGGACTCGATCCCAGGACTGCAGGATCACGCTCTGAGCTGAAGGCAGACGCTCAACCGCTGAGCCACCCAGGCGTCCCACTAGCTGTATTTTAAAAGCTCCTCCTCAGGAGTGCCTGGGTGTCTCAGTTGAGCGTCCCACTCTTGATATCAGCTCAGGTCATGATCTCAAGGTCAGGAGATCGAGCCCTGCCTCAGGGTCTGCACTCAGCATGGAGTTTGCTGGAGAGTCTCTCCCTCTGCTTCTGCCCCTCCTGCTGGTGCTCTCCCTCCCACTGAAATAAATTTTTTAAATCTAAAAAAAAAAAAAAAAAAAAAAAAGCTCCTCAGATGATTCTAGTACACAGCCAGCCTTGAGAATCAGACACTAGCCAATAAGCTCCTGAAAGAAAGAGACCTGGCTTCTTCCTCTCTCTTCCCTAACACAGAAGCAGTTTGCACATAAGAAGGCTGCATATGGGGCACCTGGGTGGCTCGGTGGGTTAAGCATCTGCTTTTGGCTCAGGTCATGATCCCAGGGTCCTGGGATCAAGCCCTGCATTGGGCTCTGTGTTCAGTGGGAGTCTGCTTCTTCCTCTGCCATTCCTCCTGCTTGTGCTCCCTCTCTCTCAAATAAATAAATAAAATCTTAAAAAAAAAAAAAAGAAGGCTGCATACAAGTGTTCTAGACTAATGAAACAGAGTGATGGACATCCACATGATGAACAATGGCGACCAAAAACCTGGGCTGAACAGTATATAGGGAAATGGAAGCAGGATCACCCTTACTCTACAAAAATAAATATACATGTAGGAGAAGAGGACTGGACGTTTACACATCAAAGGGTTATTGTGGGTTATCTCTTGAACCACCAAGTTGTGGGGGCGGGTTTCTGGAGCAGACTGCCTGTGAGAATTCATGAAATTCCCACAGCATTCTACATCTCTGGGCTCCAGTTCCCTCATCTCTAAATCGGGGGAATAGGAGCACCTGGGTGGCCCAGTGGTTGGGCGTCTGTCTTTGGCTCAGGTTGTGATCCTGGGTCCTGGGATAGAGTCCCACATCAGGCTCCCTGCAGGGTGCCTGTTTCTCCCTCTGCCTATGTCTCTGCCTCTCTCAGCATGTCTCTTATAAACAGAAAAAGAAAAGAAAAGAAAAGAAGAAGATAAATCAGGGAGAATAACAGAGAGAACTTACATTGTAGTTTGTCAAAGGAAAACTGGGAAGCTTTAAAAACTGAAAGAAGAAAAAAAATAAAAAAATAAAAAAATAAAATAAAATAAAAACTGAACGAAGAAATTTACTTGTAGAGAGTGCAAGGGAATCAGATTTCAGAGATGGCTCTCCAAATATGAAAGCCAAACAATAGTATTTAAGTGGCAAGTGAACACACATATGCACAGAATTACCAAGGCTACTGGAGAGTGTTGGATGGCAACCTCCCAAAAGACACGTCCATGTCCTCACCCCAGACCCTGTGAATGTGATCTTATTTGGTAAAGGGGTCTTTGCAGATGTAATTATTTAAGCATCTCAAGGTAAGATCATCCTGGATTATCCTGGTAGGCCCTAAATCCAATGACAAGTGTCCTCGTAAGAGACAGAAAAGAAGACAAGGCAGAAAAAAAGGCCGTGTGAGGACCCAGGAAGAGACTGTGGGGATGCAGCCACAAGCCAGGGATGTCTGGAACCACCTGACACCAGCAGAGGCAAGGAAGAATTCTCTCCTAGTGCCTTCAGAGGGAGCATGGACGTGCTGATGCCTCAATATTGGACACCATGGAGGCTCATTATGATAGAAGAGCCACAAGTGTCTGAATCAGTTTCTCTGGGTTGGAATGCAGGAAACCTCAGTTAAAATTCCCTGCTTAGGGCAGCCTGGGTGGCTCAGCAGTTTAGTGCTGCCTTCGGCCCAGGGTATGATCCTGGGGACCCCGGATCAAGTCCCACGTCGGGCTCCCTGTATGGAGCCTGTTTCTCCCTCTGCCTGTGTCTCTGCCTCTCTCTGTGTGTGTCTCTCATGAATAAATAAATAAAGTATTAAAAAAAATTCCCTGCTTAATTTCACTTCCCTTATAGTCCTGTGACACTGTTTCATCCCTCTGGGTGGGAGATGGATCCTGGCATCTGCTACTTCCCCTCTTTTTAACGAGAAAATTTTGTTTTTAGAGAAAAGTTCAGGAGTGTGGCTGGGAGTTGAACAATCCCAGCATGAAGTAAAAGTAACCAAGGTCTAGTAGGTAGGTCCTAGTGGAAAAGGAGAGGAAAAAAAGGGACGGTGTCAAAGGACATCAAGGAGTAAGCTGTGAGCAGGGGAGGATGGGGGCCCTGGAGATTTGTGTGCCCTGTGGCCAATCCCACAGGAGCAAGGCAGGAATGAGTAATTCCACTGGACAGGAGTCTTTTTTTTTTTTTTTTTAAGCTTTTATTTATTTATTCATGAGAGACACAGAGAGAGGGGCAAAGACAAAGGCAGAGGGAGAAGCAGGCTCCACACAGGGAGCCTGATGCGGGGCCGGATCCCGGGACCCCAGGATCACGCCCCAGGCCAAAGGCAGGTGCCAAACTGCTGAGCCACCCGGGGATCCCCAGGACAGAAGTCTTAATCATGGGATTCCTATGTGACCAGTGTGTGCATGAGCAAGCGGCTAGGATCAAAGTTGCAAGAAGCCTGGAGCCTGGCATGGCTGTAAAATGGCTGTTCCTGGGCAGCCCCAGTGGCTTAGTGGTTTAGCGCTGCCTTCAGCCCAGGGCATGATCCTGGAGACCTGGGATCAAGTCCCACATCGGGCTCCCTGCACGGAGCTTGCTTATCCCTCTGCCTGTGTCTCCTCTCTCTCTCTCTCTCTAATAAATAAATAAAATCTTAAAAAAAGAATGGCTGTTCCTTGGAGTCAAACATCTGGACATTTTCTGGAAGTCCATCCACCGATCCATCCATCCATCCTGTAAGCATTTCATTGATTGATTAAAGAAATATTGATTGAATAACTACTATGTCCCAGCCTAGGTGCTGAAGCTATAGCAAGGAAAAAAACAGACAAAAATCCCTGCCTTAAGGAGCTTGTTTTCTAGTGGGGAAGACAGATGACAAATAAGATAAATAATTGAAAATTCAGTAGGTTAGACAGTGATGAGTGCTAAGGAGAAAAACAAAGTGGGGAAGGAGGATACGAAGTGAAGAGGGAGCTATGATATTAGCTCCATGGAAGGCCTCATTGAAAAATTACATTTGAGTAAGCACCCCAGCCAAGGTGGCAAGGTAAAGAGTTATGCAAATGTCCGGGGGAAACGTTGAAATCCTAAGGAAGTGCAGTCTCCATGGGCAGGAGCAAGGAGGGCATGAGCCTCATGAATTTCCAACTGCATGAGGACCCAGCACTGGAGTGGGGGTGTTTATTTTTTTTTATGTTTTTAAAAAGATTTTTATTTATTTATTAATGAGAGACAGAGAGAGACACAGAGAGAGAGAGAGAAAGAGAGGCAGAGACAAAGGCAGAGGGAGAAGCAGGCTCCATGCAGGGAGCCCGACGTGGGACTCGATCTGATCCCTGGTCTCCAGGATCAGGCCCTGGGCTGAAGGTGGCGCTAAACCGCTGAGCCACCCGGGCTGCCCTGGAGTGGGGGTGTTTATTCTGCAAAGGGAAATACAAAGCGTGCCCCTCATGTGTTTATAAATGAAAACTGAGGATCATAATGAACTTTATTCAATAAATACAAAACATACAGTTTCAAAATCATCATCCTATTGCATCTTCTTTCTAAAAGATTATTTATATAAATTACAGAGCATAGTGCAGAACAAGACCTTAACAACCATCTGGTGTTAGTGTATTTCAAACCTCCTGGAAGGTAAGAATCCACGGGGCCGTGTGGTTTTAAAGATACAGATTCCAGCCATCCATACATTCCCTCCGCCATCCAGGCAAGAGGTTTGGGGTTCTGTACGGTTAACCAGAGCCCCTGGAGATGCTGTGACAGGCAGGCTCAGACACAGACGGCTCAGTCTTGTGTTTCACAAATTAGGAAATCAAGGTCTAGAGAGAGGAGATGTCTTGCTCAAGGTAGAACCGATCAGACAAGCAGAGCCAGAAATAGTACTCAGATTTCCCAACTCTTCCAGGTTAACAAAAATTTCTGCACAGCACAAAGATTGCTTATGATGGTTAAACTTGGGATGCAACAAGACACAATTCAAAAACAAACACCAGAGCAGACACCTGCTGGGGGAAGCAGATGTACCTAGGATGAATAAGCGGCTATAACAGATCCACCAAACTCAGCACTGAGCATTCAGGCAGCCAGATCTGCCGGGGAAGTGGGCTGCATTATTCCGTTCACAGGGTGCATTGAAATGATCCACAAGAATTTCATTTGATAAGAAGTTTTTCCCTTTAACAAAAAAATTTAAAACCCTTCAAACCTTCAGTCTCCTATTATGAAAATTACAGGAGAAAAGGGCAAAAGGAGAGATCTAGCCTCCCCCAGTGAGAGGTAGTTCTTCCACGCAATGGGCCGTATGTGGGCGGTCTGGAGCTCACACCCAGAACGCAGTGTGTTTGAAGGGACCCCAGGACAGACTTCCTGTAAACAGGTCTTTCTCTGAGGCTGCCCAGTGTTCTTCACGGGAATGGGCTGTGGGCCCTGAAGCGAACGATGTGACCATGTGATCTGTGACCTTTGTGTCCCCACCAGAAAAGAAGAATAATAAAGTGATGGCTCCTAAAGGAGCGGGCCAGACAACTTCACTTCTTGAGGCCCCTTGCCCTTGTGGCATGTGACTCAGAGCCCCGCTGGGCCAGGCAGGAGCAGTTTGTTAGGGGAGGGGTGTGTGTGTGTGTGAGAGAGAGAGAGAGAGAGAGAGACAGAGAGAGACAGAGAGAGAGTATGTGTGTGTACCCTGTGTATGTTCCTGCCACACACACGGGAACTCCAACACCACACTGCTCCTACGTTGTGTGGCTGTGTGATTACATCTGTGATTGCAGCCGCTCAGGCAAACAGGCCTCTTGGGGAAAGAAGTTTCTCTTTCCAAACCTGCTATACAGGCCTACAAGGAGACACACAATTGCCTTTGTCATTTGTTCTTCCTGTTGGGGACAAAAGCCCTTTCAGCTGCTGTGGAATGTACAGAAAGTTCTGTGCCGAAGGGCTGCTGGCCCTGGCCTGGAACTCTGTAAAAGGGGATCGGTGTGGGGAGCTGGCTGCTTCTACCTGAAGCTTCTGTACCCTGCCCAGCATGCCAGCCTGCCAGGTGCCTGTGTGACAGCAAAGTGCCCCCACAGTGGCCTGCAACAACCCACCCTGACTGTGGGGCCCTGACATTCTGATGGCCTGTCAGCAGGCAGGTGTGGTGCCAGGCATGGGGCTTTGCTAGCTCTTAAGGCTGCTGTGGTGTTACCGCCACTGTGGAGCTAAAGGGACTGGTCTTCAGACAGGGAGGATAGGGGAGGACAGAGCTGAAACAGAGGAGCCAGGTCCCTACAAGGAGGGGAAGAAATAGAAAAGCAGGACAAGTAAATACCTCATGGTGTTTACACTTTCATCCAAAATTTAAACGGAACAACAACCAAAAAATGCAACTCAGGCTTTGTTGGGGGGAAAAACGAACCAGCCACTACAAAACCTAAGAGTGGCACAAGTGGCCTTTTTTCATTGCTATTTACATCCCTGGGTGTTTCCTCTGTTGCGGAGCCGGGAGACTCCGCGCAGGGAGACCTGTTGCCAAAATGCTGTGGGGCTAGGCTATTTCAGGAGGGCAGTTTTCCCAGGTTGCTATTGTCTGCATTTTTCTAACCAGGGTTGGGCAATTCACTGGGTGCTGAAGCCAATGGGTGTTGAACTTTGCTCTAGTTTCAAAATGTAAACGAGCAAGTGCCAGTGGGAAGTGCCCAGGAACTGGTCTGAGCAATCTGCCCTGCGGGAGCCCCAAACACAGGCTCCTGGAGAGGGCTGGCGAACAGGCTTGAGTGTTTGAAAGCAATGGGCATTAGGTCTGTCAGAGCCTGCATCCCTGGGGTGGATCGCACAATCTCGTAATCTGCAAGCAAGGGAGGAAGAAAGCAGAGAGGGAAGCGGAGGGGAGAAGGGTGTGGGGAGCAGACCAGCTTTTATATGAGATCTTGTTTAAACAAGACTCTTATCAAGGAGTAATCCTAAACTTTGGTCTTTCTTATTACCTTGGCTCCTTGGGGAATGGGTGTGTGACTTTTGGGTTCCAGGAGGGGGATTAAATTGCCTCTTAGTGATAAGAGCCATGAGAAGCAGATAAGGTTGACAATGGGGGAGGAATTCACTTGTGTCCCAGGGGCATGTTCTTTGCTCCCCAGTATCTGGATTCATGTCATCTACCGCACTTGGTGTGCACCAAGTCTGAGAACCAAGCTGACATCAAGTTATAGAGCAGCATTTGATGGCCCCGTCATGCTGTAGGTGCTAGCGATGGCGTTAGTAGGGTGGAATGAGCCGCACTATGGATGTGCAAGGAATGTCCAGTCCCATGGTGACCATGTGGGTGCCATGTGGGTGCAGGGCATTAATTTTAAAATCCCTATTACATTGCTATGATGTGCCTAACACACTGTTAGATGCTTTGGGCAAAACCTCAAGTGGTTGACACATAATTAAATGTGTCTCTCTGTGTGTCTCTCATGAATAAATAAATAAAATCTTAAAAAAAAAAAGACTCTGAGCCTTGCCTTGCCCTTCAGGTGCTTATAACCTAAAAAGTAAATAAGAGAGTTCCTAAAATATGACATCACTGGACCTGGTTATTTCTGATAAATGTGTTACAGATGTCAGAGAAGGGCAAAAACCCTTCAGGCTGAAGTCATTAAAGAAGGCTTCAGGGAAGAGGGGGAAGACCTAGGCCTTAGGGATGCACCTGGAATTTAGTAGGTGATGACTTTCTAGCTGGGAACAAATAGCAGACACAAGGACATGCAGGCAGGAAGGTGGCAGGCATGTTTGTGGGGTGCCAGGTTGCTCTGGCTTGGCTTTAGCTAAGGTTCCACTGGGGAGTCGTGAGAAAAGCGGCTGGAGAGAAGGTAAATCAGTGCTGGGTGGCAGCCTGTGGAGTCTAAACCTTACTGTGTATGCAGTGGGGAGCTAGAGAGGGGTTTAAGAAGGGAGCGGGATGTGCTCCTCTGCCTTCCAGGAAAGTGATCAGGGCTCACATATTTAATGATGTAGAAACCTACCATCACCAGAAAACCTACCATCACCAGATCGGCAGAGACTCTCCTTAGTTTCAGCTTCTTGCCATCCAGTATGCTGGAGGGCAGGGCTGTCCAGGGTGCAAAAAAGACCCTTTCTCCATTTTGCCTACTCTTGGAGCATTCAGAATTGGCTGGGGAATGACCTGAGATTGGGGATATGGCTAGGGAGGCTGCTGCAGGTCACTGAATAGAGCTAAAATGGGTCTGGAACTGCTCTGCTCCATATGGCAGCCACTGGTCACATGTGGCTATAGAGCACTTGAAATGTGGCTGCTCCAAATTGAGGTGTGCTAAAAGGGTAAAATATATACTGATATCAAAGACTTAGCACAAAAAAGATGTAAAATATCAATAATATTTTTAATATCTTGGGGTAAAAATGTTTTCAAAATTAATTTCACTTGTTCCTTTTTACTTTATGTAGTGACTAGAAATTTATTTTTTGCAACTAGAAAATTTATAATACACATGCAGCTCACATTATATTTCTATTGAACAGTCTAGAAAGATAGGGACTAGGTGATTTATGACTTGGTTAATTACTAGGGCCATAACTGTACACCCCATATTAGCCTGTGTGGGGTGTGGGGCTTCTGAAAAAGCCACACTTAGCGTGCCTGGGTGACTCAGTTGGTTAAGTATCTGCCTTCAGCTCAGGTCATGGTCTTTGGGTCCTGGGATCGAGCCCTGCATTGGGCTCCCTGCTCAGTGAGGAGTCTGCTTCTCCCTCTCTCTCTGTGCACACATGCTCTCTCTCCCTCTCCCTCTAATAAATAAATAAAATATATTTTTTTAAATAAATAAAATCTTAGAAAAATAAAATCTTAGAAAAAAAAAAAAAAAAGCATCCAGGCTTGGATTTGAACCAAATCAGCATTATGCTCAGGATAAGACGTTAAGGGAGGAAATGGTGTATGATTGTGTGGTCAATTCTCCAGATTTCTCCAAAAGCTGGTTTCAAAATTCTGATTTTCTCCTGAGGTGGGAAGATTGTAGGACACAACAATTGGGGCCACTTTGAAGAGCAAGTCTTTACCCATGAGAGTAAAGGGAGAAGCTTCTAGGACATAGAGGGTGCTAGGTCATGGTTTCCTGGACCTTCTGTGGGTGTCATCTTGGATGGGCCTGCCTGTGAACACTACCAATGCTGGACGGTTAGCAACTGGTAGAGAGTCTGAGGTCAAGAGGCCTCTGAAAAACAAATTGTACGTGAAGGAAATGCATCAAGCTGTTTTAAAAGCTTGTCTCAAGATTTTGGATAATTTTTTTCCTGTTCTTTAACTTTCTACAGGGAATACATAGGCAAAAGAAACCTTTTTTTTTTTTAAGAATGAGAGGGGAACTGTCATAGGTTTTCCAGGTGGCAGCTGGTCAAGAAGGGGACACAGACAAGACAGCTGCAAGTCCCTTGGCTTGATATAAAGCAAATCCTGATGGAGACAGGATTTTTTTGTAAAAGACAGGATCTTTTTGTAAAGGCTGGAGAGGCTCCATCAGTAGCCCACATGGGCAGGTCTGACTGTTCAAGTTAAGGGGACTCAGGAGACATACAGAACTCCATTCAACCTCTTGTGTCCAAGGTACCGTCCCTGTGTCCTTGGCAGGTTATCTGCATTTCCAAGTGTTAAATTCCTCATACCCCACTGGTAACACGTTTAAGGACAGTAAATACTAGATAAATGCTAGCTGTCATTGCAATGGAATTCAGCTTCTCAAATATTCATTCTAACAGTAACAGAATGACATTTTTAAAGTTTCCTAGGCTTCAAGGTGGTATTTCACCAGCCCTTCTTCCCAGGTAACACTGGAAGGGAGCAGGTTGCAGGAAGGCAGCCTAGGAGACGAGAAGCTCCATGGTCACCTAACCGCACACAGCTCTGTTCCAATGCCCGACATTCCATTCCCCATGTCAGAAGCCCTGAGGAAAGTCTGTGGTTCTGGAATCTTTAATTAGGAAAAGCCAGAATAATGGTAAACATTTTCACAGGGTTTTTATATCAACAACCTGCCAGTCACAGAGGGCAAGAAAACAATACATCAGCCTCTAAACATCCCAGCTGTTGTTAATCAGGGGCTCGAGTTGGCTTGATGCCAGGTCTAATTGGACCGCATTTCACTGTTCAACTTTGGGACACAGTTGTCGTTTTACTGGTAATGGGTTCAATGTTCAGAAGGAAATAGGGCACTTTCCCACCATTCTTGGTGTGGTTTTTTTTTCCCCCACTTTTTTTATGGTGCTAAAATACACATAACACAGAATTTACCAACTTCATAATTTTCAAATATACAGTTCATTGGTCTTAAATTCATTCTACTTCCTGTCTCTATGGTTTTGATGACTCTAAGTATCTTAAAAAGTGGAATCATATCGCATTTGTCTTTTTAGCTTATTTCACTTGCCATAACATCCTCAGGATTCATCCACATTGTAGCATGTTGTAGAATTTCCTTCCTTTTTATTTTTATTTTTTTATTTTTATTTTTTAAAGATTTTGTTTATTTATTCATGACAGACACAGAGAGAGAGAGAGGCAGAGACACAGGCAGAGGGAGAAGCAGGCTCCATGCAGGGAGCCCGACGTGGGACTCGATCCTGGGTCTCCAGGATCAGGCCCTGGGCTGAAGGCGGTGGTAAACCGCTGAGCCACCCGGGTTGCCCCTTCCTTCCTTTTTAAAGCTGAATAATATTCCATTGTATGTATGTACCATAATTTGCTTATCTATTCACTGGTCGATGGACGCCTGAGTTGCTTCCACATTCTAGTTACTGAGAATAATGCTGCTTTGAACATGGATATACAAGTATCTCTCTGAGACCCTGTTTTCAATTTTTTGGGTAGTGGAATTTCTGGATCGTATGGTAGTTCTAGTTTTAATTTTTGGGGGAACCTCCATACTGGTTGCCATAGAGCCTGTACCATTTTACATTCCCTCTGACAGTGCACAAGGGTTCCAATTTCTCCCTATCCTCACCAACACTTGTTTTCTGTTTTGTCAATAGTAGCCATCCTAATGGGTTTGATGTTAACACTAAACTGCTTGAAATCTTCCCATGTGTTTTTGTTTAATATTTTTATTTAGGTGGTTCATCTCCATTCCAATGGCAGGCTCTTGTTAATTCTTGGCTTGATGCACTTTACCTGTTTTTTCTCCCCTAGTGTCATGTTCTAGGCATGCTGTAGTAGGGGCTGGTGAATAAAGACCCCACCCACAACTGGACCAACAGGAGTCTCATAGGAAGATGGATTCTCTATGGGCTGTGTAGGTCACTGCCACAGGGGCATGAGCATGGGAACCCTGATGGCACATGGAAGAATGAAGCGAATTCAGGACAGACCTGTTGACCCTGAGAAAAATTACACACAGATCGCACACACTATCACCATGCCTTAACCCAGTAGTTCTCAGGCCACTGAACAATTCTGATTGATCCCCAGAGACAGTTGGCAACGTCTGAAGACATTTTTTTGGGTCATAACTAAGTGAAGAAGACAACTGGCAGTAAGGATACTTTTGGCATCTAGTGAGTAGAAACCAGGGATGTTGCTAACTAACCCCAACTATAAGAAAGCCCCATCTTCCCACCTTTACTTCCAACAGAGAAAGAATGATCTAGGTCAAATGTCGATAGTGCCAGGGTCCCTGAGTTAAGCTGACTCAGTGGTCAATGCCCTCCATCATATGCCCCAAACCCACATGTCTAACCGTCACTCCCCAAATGCATTTCTGCTTCTCACAGGCAGACCCTGTCCCTATTTCTAAACTTGCCTTTCTTAGTTTTGACCTCTGTGTCTCCCTCTGCCTGGAATGCTCTCCTGTGTACCTCTCGGAACCCTGTCTTTTCTTCAAAACTCAAGCAGCTCCTTTGCTGTGAATGTGTCTTCAACCTCCCTAGTTGTGATAATCTCTCTGACCTTCCTCTGAGGCAAGAGCAGCTATTTCTCACTTGCAAGGCCCAGGAGGATAGCTGTTAGATGATATCTGGAGTGTAAGCTCCTTGAGGGCAGGAACTGGGGCTTAGTGTGTGTATATACATATATTTGTCCTCCATAGAGTTTAGGGTTCTCACTACAGACCTGTTAAATAACTACACAGCTACACTGTCCAAAGTTTTTCCTTGCTGTTCTATTGAGAGGTGTTTCTGTGCTATAAGAAATATGGAAGAATGGTAGAAAACTGGTAGGCTGAGGTTTGGAAATACTTTTGATGAAGTAGGATTTGATCTGCATACCTAGAGATGGTAATTTTATAAATTTCCAGCTCATTAAATTAGATAAACAGCTACTAATTCTTCACATAAAATCTGTGATGACATACATGAATAAATAATAATGTAACACTGCCAAACTACATGCCCAGCAGTAGAACAGCAGGGATCAAGGCTGACATTCTTCATTTCCCCAGTGTCAGGACAAGAGATTTACCAGTCTGGAGGAGTCTGGAGGAGTGGCCCAGCCCAATCTTTATGACCTTATAGCATTCTATTCCCTTTGATTGTACTGCAGATTTGAGCTGAAAAATCTGTGTGTGCGTGTGTGTGTGTGTGAGTGTGTGTGTGTTTGTGAGAGAGAGTGGGGTTGCAGAGTTGGAGAAAAAGAACTTCAAAAAGGAAAAGAATGAGCTGCAGTGTCAGGAGTGAGTGTGAATTGCAGTTCTATTATGTCCTAGCCATGAAACTTCAGGCAATCTCTTCAACTTGCTGAGCCTTAGTTCGGTTTCTCATCTGTAAAGTTCGGTTTCTCATCTGTAAAGTGGTGCTACTGAGGATTACTTAATGCAGACTGGCTGGCCCAGTGTGGTAAACTGGTAAATTTACAATGTTATTTTTCTCTGTATCACTTCCCTTCCCAGCCAACAATGATATATGATAATAATAACACCAGCAATAACAGCAAAAATATCAATATTATGATACTTTGAATTTATTTATTTATTTATTTATTTTTGATACTTTGAATTTAAAAGAATCTTCATATTAATTTGAGTTGCATCAGTCTCTTTTTAAGTAGCTGAAGTAAAGTAAATCCCATTTGTCAGATGAAGGGACAACTCCAAGGGCAGAGTTGCATGTAACAGAAATAATAGTTACAATTTCACATCTGCAAATCTAGAAATGGGTTGTTTCCCTGCAAACTAGCTTTCCTTCCCTACAACTTTTTTTTCCTTTTTCCTTTTTTCCCTTATTCTTTTCATTTTAAAAAATATTTTTCTTTAAAATTCTATTTATTTATTTATTTATTTATTTATTTATTTATTTATTTATTTATTTATTTTAGAGAGAGAGTGTGCTGAGGGGAGGGCAGGGGAGGAAGGAGAGAATCTCAAGCAGACTACACAGAGCACAGAACCAGACACAGGGCTCGATCCCACAACCTGAGCTGAAATCAAGTCAGATGCTTAACTGACTGAGCCACCAGGTGCCTTCTTTTCTGTTCTTTTCTTTTCCTTTCTTCCCTTTTTTTCCTCCCACCCTCCTTCCCTCCCTTCCTTCCGTTTACAGGTGAGTGGGAAGGAGCATCATGTTCCTTCCTATACGTTCTTTCCTTAGGCAATCTCAACCACACACTGGTCTATAATTACCATCTATATGTAGATGACTCATAAAAAGATTTTTAGAGCTTCCCTCTGAGTTCCAAGCTGGTATAATCCAGCTAGCTCCCTCTCTATTCACCATCAACTCTTGGAGTTCTCAAATGCACCCCAAGTTCAAGTTTGCATCATTAGATGCAAATCTAATCCTATAGTTCTCTTACTTCAAACCCTTCGATTCTTCCCATTGTCCTAAAGAAAAGGATCAAACCAACACAGCCTAGTATAATGTTGTGTGCCATCTTGCCCGTCACCCCTCTGGCATCACCTTGAGCAAGCCACCTATGAAAATTGACATAGAACCCCAGAAATGGTATGAAGATTATTTTATTTTATTTATTTATTTTTTAATTTATTTATGATAGTCACACAGAGAGAGAGAGAGAGAGGCAGAGACATAGGCAGATGGAGAAGCAGGCTCCATGCACCGGGAGCCCGACGTGGGATTCAATCCCGGGTCTCCAGGATCGCGCCCTGGGCCAAAGGCAGGCGCTAAACCACTGCGCCACCCAGGGATCCCTGAAGATTATTTTAAACTGAAGACATTTGAGATTCAAGATGCAGAAATAAGGCTTCTTAGAGCTCGCCTTATCTGACTACATGCAGAAACTTTTGGGAGATGGAGATGCCACAAATTCCCTTTTCAGGGTGGCTTTTGTTCCTAGGAAGGAGATCCAGAGTTAACCTACCATGAACTCCCTCTCTAGGAGAGTTTTATGACCATGAAGAAGTCAGAAAGCCTACTTGTAAATGCATGGATATTATCACAAACTTCCTTATTTCCCATTTGTTCTTCCAGAAATCCACTTGTTTCTTCTAAAGAAACTTATTGTTCTCTCATAGAGGCCTTCTCTCTAACTCTTTTCTCTACTAAATGAGGTTTATGAGCCTCTGACTTTAATCATTAATCAAGCTACTTCTTTTGTAAGCTCCCATATATATATGTGAATAATTTCTTCCGTTAAGCTTTCTTTTGTTAATTTAATTCACAAGCCCCTAGTACTGAACCTAAGAGGGTAGAGGAAAAGATTTTCTTTTTTTTTTTTCTTTTTTCTTTTTTTTTTTTAAAGACTTTATTTATTTATTCATGAGAGGGGTGGGGAGGCTCCATGCAGGAAGCCCAATGTGGGACTTGATCCTGGGACTCCAGGATCACACCCTGGGCCGAAGGCAGGTGCTAAACCACTTGAGCCACCCAGGGATCCCCCCCCCCTTTTTTTAGGAAAAGATTTTCCACCCTGACATGTCCCTTGATCTCTGTGCTCAACTGCATTCGTTTTCTTTTAGTCCCATGTTTCTTCCTTTTATAGACTACTGTCTATACTTTTTCCTCTTCTAGGAATGCTTTTCCCTTTCCTTGGCACCTATTTAATTATTCTCATCTTTCAGAACTCAGTTCAAATAGCACCTCCCTAAGGACCTTCTCTGAGCTTACAATCTTAAGTTCTCAGGGCACCTTGCAATTGTTCTTTGTAGCACTTCTTACAGTCATAATGAAAATTTGTAGGCTTATTTAATTAATGTCTTCTCCCCCAGTGGAAGCTTCTTGGTGGTAGAGATCCTATTATTGCTCACATCATATTCTAAGTTCCTAGTACAGAGTGGGCTCTCCAGAAAAATAAATTATTGAATGAATGAATGCATGAGACTCTATGTATGACAGACAGAACCTCCAAGATACCCCTTTCTTTCTTTCTTTTTTTCTTTCTTTCTTTCTTTCTTTCTTTCTTTCTTTTCTTTTTTTTTTTTTTAAGATTTTATTTATTTATTCATGAGAGACACAGGCAGAGGGAGAAGCAGGCTCCATGCAGGGAGCCCGACGTAGGACTTGATCATGGGTGTCCAGGAGCAGGCCCTGGACTGAAGGCAGCACTAAACCGCTGAGCCACCCGGGCTGCCCTCTTTTTTTTTTTTTTTTTTTAAGATTTTAATTTATTTATTCATGAGAGACATAGAGAGGGAGAGACGGAGAGACAGAAGCAGACTCCCTGTGGAAAGCCCTATTGGGGGGGAGGGGAGGTGAAGGGAGAAGGGGGACTCCATCCTGACCTGAGCCAAAGGCAGACACTCAACCACTGAGCCACCCAAGATACCCCTTTCAAACAAAGACATGTGGAGCCCCCACATCACAGTTCTTTGAAGGCCATTCAGATAATTGGGGCAAAGCAATTTCAAAATAGCCAATGCTAGTGTGGGCAAAGTTGTTATTCTATAGGGACAAATGTCCTCGTCATGGATTAGATGACAGTTTATCTGAGAAAGGTTGACCCAGAAAACCATCCTGTAACATGCAACATGCATGAGGGAATCAGATCAAATCTAAAAATAGCTTTATCATTAGAATTGAAACACTTTAGTGAGGACTCAGTCTCTTTTCTTGCAACCTCAACCCCCATGGAGCTTTTTACCCTTTTTATTGAACTACAGAATCCCAGGATGGTAGTGCTAAGACATGATCTGGTCCACTGCTCTCATTTTAAAATGAGAAAATTAGGTCCAAAGAGGCTTAGCAACTTCTCCCATATTATGCAGGTAATCATTTGCAGAACCAGGGCTCAGACAGGGACTACCTGCTTCTCCTCCACTGTGGTGTTTGGGTTCAACACCTCCTAGATTTTAGACATCTTGGGTGCTGAAGACCCTGCAGGATTTATGTTTTTGTGGGTCACCCAAATGGGAGGCAGTAGAGCTGGATTTATTTTCCATTTCTTTGGCCCACTGTCAAAATAAGCAAAAGTTTGGGTAGGGGGAATTTTAGCCAACCACTCAAAGTCCAGGGGAAGGATACCAGGGGAAGGAGTGGAGCCTGACTATAGCAGCATGGAGGGCAGGAGCTTGGATTCTAAGGTTTGGTCTTAGCTTTACCACCTGATAGCCTGGGCTGTCTCCTGGACAACACATGCATCTCTCTTAATATTTGTTAAATGGGTTAATAATACTTGGGCTTCAGACTATTGTGAGACCCAAATATAATGTGTTAAAGATGTTTAGCCCAACATCTGGCATCTGGTGGTCAATAAATGGGGTTATTGTTCATTGCCATCTTAGTTCAAACTCATAAACAGTTATGGGAGGTCTGCTTTAAAGGCCAGCAGTTGGGAGAGTAATTACTTGGGAGGGGAAAATTCAACCCTCGCTCTAAATGACATAGTCTCTTTAGATATGTTAATACATTTAATCAGGTTGCAGTCAAGCCCTGCTGGGCAGCTGAGCCTCTTTCATTGACTTTGCATATCTACTCTCTGATCCATTAGTCACAGGGTTTACAATTCACCATCTGGAGCAATCCTACTTCCTTCATTCCCAAATTCTCAAGTAGCTTATCTGTGTAACACTGAGCACTGACAAAGAGTACTCAGGGTTAGGAGAAGATTGAAAGAGTCCTCTTTTAAGTCTCTGTGACCATGGTATAAAAATTATTTCTAGTTGGAATGGAAATATTTTGAGTTCCTGAAATCCCTTATCTACGTAAATGCAGAGCCTCCCAAAAGAACTCAAATGTCATAAATCTTCTCCCCAGGAGCCACTCTAATCTTCCCAGAGAAGTCAGCACCATGCCCAAACACACTGTCACAAAACTATCCTGTCTCCCCATTCATTCCCTTAAGGTCCCATTTATTTTTCCCATACCATGCCCTTCTCCCTGTCCCCGGCTACACCTCTTAGGATAGTATATAAGCCCCAATTTCTAATCGCCCCTTTGAATAATACTGCTCTGTGAACTCCCATACATACGTGATGAAGATCTTTTCTTTTGCTAACCTCTCCTGTCAGTTTAATTCACAGGTCCCAAGCTTTAAATTTAAGAAGATAGAGGTAAAGTTTTCTCTCCTAACAAGATCATGGTGGTACCATGCTGTTCATAAACTAAAACCCAAAACAAACAAAAAGCATAAAATAAGCATAAGAAAGTATACTTTATTCTATTTTTTCTATCAAACATTAGATTCCTTCAAAAGCATTTTCTTTTGTAAAGATTTTATTTATTTATTCATGAGAGACACATGGGGTTGGGGGGGGCGGTCAAAGACACAGGCAGAAGGTGAAGCAGGCTCGATCCCAGGCCCAGGACTCAATCCTCTGGACTCCAGGATCATGCCCTGGGCCAAAGGCAGGCGCTAAACACCTGAGCCACCCAGGGATCCCCTCAAAAACATTTTCTTTGGTGCCCCTGATTTACTAGTTCCTAAACACATCTGCTATCGGGGAATCCAGCCCTGAGCATTGTTGTTAGTCCTAATTTTACAGACTCAGGAGGGACAGGCTAGGAGTTCCCAGCACATGACTGGTAAGGAGTGGAGTGAGGAAATTCGCAGCCTGTTGAAGGAATCAAAGCTTCTACTACATGCCATTAATGAACCTGTTGGACTGTTTCCAGGTCTCTGTGATCAAGGGCACTGAGACAAACATCTGGCATGAAGCTTTGGGCACACGCACCTCTGAATACTTCTGTACAATAGGTTTTTAGCAGCAGAATGTTGAATTCAAAGCTCACGAACACTTTCAACATCTGACTGTATTTTAAAATTATCTGGTAATTTCTCATTTCTTAGGAATCAGAAAATCTAGCACTTGAAGTTGCTTTTACTTGTGGTTGTTGCTTCTACTTTCCAGAAATGAAACTTTGTTCAGGGAAAATGATATAAAACTTGGAAACAAGGCAGAGATGTGATGTTTTAATATCATCTGAGAATGTGTCCTAATAGGTCAAACTAGCTCAGCTGATTAGCTGAGGAATATAACTTCATTTAATGGACAATTGACTATTATTGTAATTTTAACAATTTCACAGTTTCAGAGGTCCTGCCCCCTCACAAGGACTCCCTAAAACAGAGCAGTCCTTAGATCAAGAACCTCATAGAAAACATAAATTTAAGATACTTTGTATTTCCCCGACCTTCCGATTGCTTCAACCAAACAGTGAATTTTTGCCAAGATATGGCAAATTTGGATCATTTTCAGAGCTCCTATGTGTCAAAATCTGGTGATACCTACCTGTTGTGGATAAAATGTCTTTGTCTTTCAAAAATTAGAAACAGAAAATGTGGTTCTCTAAGTCATGCCTGTCTGCCTGTTAGAAACTGCTAGGACCTGGGGCTTCCTTTCAAAAGGCCTAGTCTGGGCCCCAGAAGCACTGACCAGAGAGAAGACCTGTTAGACAAAGTTGGAAGTTAAATGCTCATCTTCTAGCTTAAAGGCTGGGAGCCTGGGGAAGGCTCTGTGGTACCACTATTGTGCTGGGAAGTCTGTGAAGTTTCCAAAGGAGAAGTCCAGACCCAGACTTGCAGGCTTCTGTCAACATTTCTTTGTGTAAGGAATTCCATGGGAAGGAACCATGAAAGGGTGGATGGGGAGAAAGAAATGTCCCATATCTTCTGCTGGTCCAGTTCTTCACTGTCATAGGTGTTTACCTACAAAGGTTTATTTTTGTTTTTTGTTTACTGTAGGCACATGTGTTGGTGTCTGTATTTTTGTCTGACCCGTGGCTACAGTTGGAGCACTGGAACTTGTGATTCTTCTCTGTGCATCTAGATGTGAGGAAAACTTTTGCCCTTCCCCACACAGGTAAAGTAACTGGCCACATATGATGATCTATCTGTGTATCTGTGATTGGCTTTGTTGAGGGAAACTGGGTTAACAGATCACATGAATCTGTCGCTTGTACTTGTTATGGGGCATCTCAGGAGAAGTAAAAGAAACACAAGTAGGCATCGAGCGAACAATTAGCAGTCTGTTCTAAAAATGAATCTGGGATTTTAATTTTTTTTTAATTTTATTTTTAAGGGGATCCCTGGGTAGCGCAGCGGTTTAGAGCCTGCCTTCGTCCCGAGGCGTGATCCTGGAGTCCTGGGATCGAGTCCCACATCGGGCTCCCTGCATGGAGCCTGCTTCTCCCTCTGTCTGTGTCTCTGCCTCTCTCTCTCTCTCTCTCTCTCTCTCTCTCTCTCTCTGTGTGTGTGCCTCATGAATGAATAAATAAAATCTTTTTAAAAAAATTTATTTTTAAGTAATCTCTATACCCAAAGTGGGGCTTGGACTCACAACCCTGAGATCAAGAGCCACAGGCTCTACTGACAGAGCCAGCCAGGTGCCTGAAAGCCAGGATTTTTTAAAAATCAGGTATGGTAAGTCATGTAAACATGGAAACAATTGTCATGAGAAGTTCACACTCACAGACCTCTAGAAACGAGGCTAGGCATGCTATACAGGGCTACATGAGGAAGCACTAGGACTGACCAGATTTGACCAGGACAGACAGAAGCAGGGAGTATGACCCAAAGCCTTTATCCTGGTTTTCATAGGAAGGAATGGGTAAGGCAGGGTAGATATATTGAGTAAACTTAGCATCAGGGGGTTTGAGTAATTTTGGTGAGCTTGGAGCTATAGTCAGTCCCTAGTTGTCTGATACCTAGCCCTGAGGTGGTTTTGGACTGGGTAAATACTGATATGGTATGTGAGAATTTGATAAGAGATGTCAGGCTCTGACCTGGTTGGCTTGTATATCAAAGACATTCTTATAGAGGAATGTTTGCTTTCTAGGAATTACTAGCCTGGAGAGGGCCAGTCTGTCCAGGATCAAGGCCTCAAATGCCAAAATATTTTGAATATGACTACAGAAAATAAGAAAATATAGTCAATACACAGTTGTAAAAAAGTACTAAGATGAACTGCCAGAAGCATTTTTAATATTTGACAAATGGACGCAGAATTATATTTGGATCCACATTCACCAATACTCTTAGGAGAGGTGAATCCTTGAACAAATAAGACTACTCTGATATTGGGTGCTTGGGTGGCTCAGTCAGTTAAACATCTGCCTTCAGCTCAGGTCATGATCCCAGGGTCCTGGGATGGAGTCCAGCATTGGGACCCTGCTCAGGAGAAAGCCTGCTTCTCCCTCTCCCTCTATTGCTCCCCTTTCTTGTTCTCTTGCATGCTCTCTCTCTCTGTTAAATAAATAAAATCTTTTTAAAGAAAAGACTGATTAGATAATTTTGGTTTAATAACAATGCTATGGCTTCATCTTCATTTTATCACGGTGTGGGGTATAATATAATGTACATCTCATCTTAGCAAGATTCAGGGTTTTTTTGTTTTGTTTTGTTTTGTTTGGAAAGCTTAATTAATTTAAACTCTACAATTTTTTGATACTGGTTTTATGGGTTAGACAAATTATCATTGCTTCCAGAAAATATTTAAGATTATGAGAATATAATTATTTTTAAGTTATATTTTAAAGCTAAGATTGTCATTTAACTTTATACATAACTGTATATGTTTAAATAAATATATATACATACGTATGAATATTAAAATGAATAAGCAAGATAAATTATGAGTGACAAAGAGAAGATGTGTTGTTCAAAATTGATCTGCTTTTCACCAAAGGTAGTAAGAAATTATTTACCATCTGTGTTATTTTCCTAGAAAGCACAGATCACTTATGTCAACTGAATATTCCTCCTCAGAAGCCCATTGATTTTTGGGACTACGACCCAAGCCAAAGGCAGACCCTTAACTGACTGAGCCACCCAAGTGCCCTGCAAATATATAAAATCTTAAAAAAAAGTTTCTCACTTCTGAAAGAGTATATTACACGATGATGATGATGATAATGATGATACTTTTTGCTGTTTATTTTAAAATACTACATTGTTACTTTTAGTATCCAGCTATCCAAGCTCCAACTACCTTTTTCTCAAGTACCTATGCTTCCATTTAAAATGAGGACTCAATCTCCTCTGATAATTATTCCCCTAAAATTCAAAAGAAAGTCAACAAGGTGTTTTTTGCACATGAATCTTATTTGGCACTTTTTTAGATGCTCTTTGGTAGCTACCAAAAAGTCTACTTTCCTGCTTTATAAAAGGAAAGGTGCTAGAAATAATTAGGTATGTTTGATAATCTCCATGTTTTTATTTTATTTTTTAAATATTTTATTTATTTATTCATAATAGACATAGAGACAGAGAGAGGAAGAGACACAGGTGAGGGGGAAGCAGGCTCCACGCAGGGAGCCCGACGCAGGACTCGATCCCAAGTCTCCAGGATCTGGCCCTGGGCTGAAGGCAGGCGCTAAACCACTGTGCCACTCGGGCTGCCCTGTTTTTTTTTTTTTTTTTTTAAAGATTTTATTTATTTATTCATGAGAGGCACACACACACACACACACACACACACAGACACACAGACACACACACACACACACAGGCAGAGGGAGAAGCAGGCTCCATGCAGGGAGCCCCAGGTGGAACTCCATCCCAGGTCTCTAGCATCAGGCCCTGGACTGAAGGTGGCGCTAAACCACTGGGCCACCCGGGTTGCCCAATCTCCATGTTTTTATGACTCAACTGATAGTGAGAGCTGTTGTGTTTATTAAGCTCATCACATGGGAAGAAGTGTCAACAAAAAGGAGAAGACTCTCTTGAGTCAGTTAGGAACAGGTAAAGTGCAACTTCAGTAATTGTTGACCTTCCAGGATGAAAAGCAACTACAGTGTTCAGGTACATAGACATACAGTAACTGTCAACAAACTAATTAAAAATTTTTTTTCCTATGTTTAAAATAGCCCTGCTAAACTAGTAGCAATTGTAACACACACTTTACCAGATGGATTAGAAAGACCTTGAGATTTGTCAATGCGTCAAAGATCACGATACATATAATATAATATAATATAATATAATATAATATTATATTATATTATATTATATTACTACTTCATTATATATATATTATATATATTATATAACTACTTCATTATAATATATAACTACTTCATTGAAGTAGTTATATATTATACCCAGTGGAGAAATCTACTCTTCATTCTGGGATCTTCGGTTGGTCACTGTAATAAACTAAGCAGTCATTCAGTTTTGTCATTAGCACCTGGTTTCTACTATCCCTTCACTTTGTCTAAAGACCTTTGCTATGAGCTATAGGTCAGAAATGGAGTCTTTTGAAAGAAACATTAAAAGGATATGTAAAGAACTCTACCAGGTACTCTTAACAACTGACACACACACACACACACACACACACACACACAAAACTTACGCTATGAGGAACAGACTTTCCAGTATGACATCTGGGAATCTGAAGTGTTATCTGGATACACATGAACAGGGTGTATATGCAAAGATGCTGTGGTAGGGGCACCTGGCTGGCACAGTTGGTGAAACATGCAACTCTTAATCTTGGAGTTGTGAATTCAAGCCCCATGTTGGGTGTTGACACTACTTAAAAATAAAACATAAAAAAATACAAAAGGATGCCTGAGTGCCTCTGCAGTTGAGCATCTGCCTTCAGCCCAGGGTGTGATCCTGGAGCCCTGGGATCGAGTCCCACATTGGGCCCCTGCGTAGAGCCTGCTTCTCCCTCTGCCTGTGTCTCTGCCTCTTTCTCTCTGTATCTCTCATGAATAAATAAATAAAATATTTTTAAAAAATGATGCTGTAATAGACTATACAAAGTTCACTCAGTTTCATTCAACGCTTATTCCTTCCTAAGACATATAACTAGGAAACTGGATTTATCTATTGAATGAAAAGTCTTCCTAACTGGCTCACAAGGCATGGTTGGAGGCATCCCTAAGGCTGAGGGAAAAAGGAAAGAGTTTGGAACTGCTAAAACTTAGAACTTGGACGAGGGGTTCTGTGGAACTGAAACTTAACCTCTGAGGAGGGGCTGCTGCCTGAACACTCCTGGTGTCTCTGAGGGGGGTACGGTGAAGGTGATTCTGCTGCTCCCTGGAAGGAGCTGCCACTGTCAGGTGCAGATACATTGCTGGTGTGACATTGTCAGGAACAGGTAGCAAATAGGAAGAAGCAAGCCCTATGTCCCTATCCAGCCTTGCAGGCTCCCACAGTAAAGCTTATCAGGGAGTAGCTAGCAAAAGAGAAAAGTGTATATAGTTCCAGTCAGCAGCTAAGAGCTATTAGCTTAATAATGTGCACATCTAGCTTTTCCTATTTTCTAATTTTCTAATAAATGAACTAGAGGGTCATTTCTTTACATTTCTCCTATTTGCAGTTATTTTCCCCTTCAAGGGTTCAAGCTTTTGGTTTTGATAATATTTGATTATCTTCTCTATGCAAGGCAACCTTCCTGTCCATATTATAGAAGCTGGGGCTTTTCAATCATCGGGTTCTGTGATACATCATAGCCTCCTTATCAAGGCCCTAAGGTTGTTAAGAGGAAGTGATGTGTACCATCCCCTACAGTGCTGCTATAGGGGCTAGGACCACAGAAGGGCTGAAAACTTACAGAGTGACTGGTTGATGGATGAGTAATGTGGTTTTACTTAAAAGGATTACTTCCCAGTCATCGTCTTTGCTCTCCTGCTCACACA
The DNA here is from genome assembly GCF_003254725.2 of Canis lupus dingo. Classification (NCBI taxonomy): domain Eukaryota; kingdom Metazoa; phylum Chordata; class Mammalia; order Carnivora; family Canidae; genus Canis; species Canis lupus. Next base: position 50,251,443 of record NC_064252.1, on the reverse strand, counting down.
CAACTTGGCTTCCACTCCATACTCCACATGCGGCCAGTCGAGAATGATCATCCACTTCATCTCTAGGCTGGGACAGGGTGATCATCTGCTCATATGACTAGGTAAAAGCACATCTGCTGTCATTAAGCTTGGAAACAGGAGTGCTGCAATGGGAATGGAATTCTAGCAAGTTCACTGGGGTAGGCTTGCAATAATGGTTACATTGCCTAAATACCAAGAAAAATACCCAGGGGGGAATTCCATGACCTGGGACTCCTTGTGGTCAATCCAGAGCTATGTAGCTGATTTCATCCTTACAGAACACAGTATCTACTTTTTGACTGTACTCCAACAGCAGGGTACACCACTTCCTGGGGGAATTCTATGGTGACAAGATGGGGGGACGGGAAACATCACTTACAATCACTTTGAACACAGCAAGATTAGGTTTCCTCAAAAAATTCTCAATGCAAACAACCCAAGTGTCCATCAATGATGAATTGATAAACAAAATGTAGTATAACCATATTATGGAAACTTGTTGAGCAACAAAAATAAATAAAATATTGATTCCTGCTTTACAACATGGATGAACCTTGAAAACATTATGCTATGATAAAGAAATTAGTCACAAAAGATCAGATGTTGTATGATTCCATTTATATAAAATGTCTGGAATAGACAAATCTTTTGAGATAGAAGTTATATTAGTGGTTGCCAGGGGCTGGGGGAAGGGAGGAATGGGAGAAAAAAAAACCTGCTAACAAGACTATGGTTTTTTTTTTTTTTTAAAGATTTTTATTTATTTATTCATGAGAGACACAGAGAGAGAGAGGCAGAGACACAGGCAGAGGGAGAAGCAGACTCCATGCAGGGAGGGAGCCTGACGTGGGACTCAATCCCGGGTCTCCAGGATCACACCTCGGGGCTGCAGGCTGCACTAAACCACTGCGCCTCCAGGGTTGCCCAAGACTGGGGTTTTTTGGGGGTGATGAGAATGTTCTGGAATTTGATAGTGGTGATGGTTGCCCAACCTTGTACTAAAACTCACTGAAGTACTCTAAATGGTGAATTTTATGGTACATAAATTATGTCTCAGTATTGTTTTTTGAAGATTTTATTTATTTATTCATGAGAACACAGAAAGAGAGGCAGAGACACAGGCAGAGGGAGAAGCAGGCTCCATGCAGGGAGCCCGACGTGGGACTCGATTCCTGGTCTCCAGGATCACACCCTGGGCTGAAGGCGGCGCTAAACTGCTGAGCCACCTGGGCTGCCCTATGTCTCAGTATTTTTATTTTTATTATTATTTTTTTAAATTTATTTATTCGTGAAAGACAGAGAGAGAGAGAGAAAGAGAGAGAGACAGAGACACAGGCAGAGGGAGAAGCAGGCTCCATGCAGGGAGCCCGATGTGGGACTCGATCCTGGGACTCCAGGATCATGCCCTGGGCCGAAGGCAGGCGCTAAACTGCTAAGCCACCTAGGGATCCCCTGTCTCAGTACTTTTAAAGGAAAAAAATGATTCTGTAAAAAAAAAAAAAAAAAAAGTCAAAGCCATTCCCTATTGCCATGAGTTTCCCAGATGACTCAGTGAGTAAATGGTATGATGGCTTTCAACATTGAGCATTTTATAAAATGTGGCAATGGCAACAGATTTAAGAAGCTGACAGCAAATATGGGTTTTGCAGTGCTCTTCCCATAGAAGTCTGCAAGCAGAGTTGATTTCATCCTCAAATTGGAAGGTCTATTCAGATGATTTCAGAAGTTGTGACAGTATGTGCCCTGTCCCCTAGCTAATTGTGATATTTCTTCCCAGTAGAGATGATCATCTATTTAGACTATAAGTTACTGAAAGACACATCGTGTTTTCTCCATCTCTCTTATATGTTACATATGTAGGAAATGTAGACAAATTTCTTTCCCTTTCCTCTAATTATATAGGAGGGAAAAAATCCGTTTATTTTTAAAGATTTTATTTGTTTGCTTGTTTATTTATTTACTTACCTACCTAGAGGGTGCATGAGCTGAGGGAGGGGCAGAGGGATGGAATCCCAAGCAGACTCTGTGCTCAGGGCAGAGCCTGATGCAGGGCTTGCTCCCATGACCCAGAGATCATGACCTGAACTGAAATCAAGAGTTGGCTGCTCAACTGAGCCACCCACATGCCCCTGATTGCTTATTTTCTTTAAAAAAATTTATTGACTCATTTGGGAGAGAGAGAGAGAGAGAGGGAGAGTGGGAGCATGCGTGTGCGCAAGAGCAAGGAGGGGCAGAGGGAGAGCATCTCAAGACTCCTTGTTGAGCATTGATCTCATGACCCATGAGATCATGATCTGAGCAGAAATCAAGAGTCAGCTGCCTAACTGACCGAGCCACCCAAGTGCCCCTCCACTTATTTTTAAATAGATGGAAGCAACTGCTGCTTCCATCTCCTTTCAAAAGAGCAGGGTACAGGAATTCATATCAAACATAGTTAGGAAATTCGCAGTCCAGCATCCAGGACCTTTTTCTTTTATATTCTTTGATTGGGCTGAAGTACAGAGCACTTGAACTTTTCCTCCTTGTCTTTCTACTTTTTGCTGCCTCTGAATTCAATTTAGACTTCTAGAAGCTCCAGTTAGAGAGGAGACGAGGAGATGGGAGAGGCATATGTGCCAAACAGAGATCATGTGCCCATCACTGGGACTATGGATGCCTGGGCATTCCATCCCACAAGAATTAGAATAATCTGGCAGGGCTCCAAACAGTTCTCTATGCTCTGTCCCATTTTGCTTTGACGATTGGCTATCTAATGCTGTGTAACAAATCATCCCTAAACTTACTACCTTACAACAGCACCTATTTACTGTCTCTAGCTTAGCTGAGTGGTCTGGCTCTGTCTCTTGAAAGGTGGCAGAATCAGATGTCAATCAGGGCTGCCTTTGCATGACTTGGGTGGAGGATTGACTTCCAGGCTGGCTCCCTCACTTGGTGGCAAGTTCATGTTAGCTGTTAGCTGAAAGCCTCTATTCATCACCACAGGGACTTCTCCATAGGGTTGCTTGAGCATCTTCACATGATAGCTGGCTTCTTCTAGGGCCAGTGATCCATGACAGAGCACAGGGCAGAAACCATAATATCTTTTATGATTTTATGACTTTGCCTCAGAAGTCTCATTCCATCATTTCCATGACATCCTATTGATCAGATGGACAGGTCAGTTCATGGTAGGGTGGGGACTATCCAAGAGTATGAGTATCAAGAAGCAGAATCATGTTGCCATTGTGGAGGCTGGCTGTTACATAAGCCCTAAGATAAAGGGCAGTTTCAATTAAATTAAGTGGGAATTCCTCTCTATACCCCCAACACAAACCCCAAATCCTGACTGGGATACCTCCAAAGAGGCATATTGTACCTCTCTGCAGAGGTTCCAGGGTGATGAGGAGGGATTAGACAGAGGGAGGAAAAACCACTGAAGACAGTCGAAGAGGATTCAGATTTATTCATCAAAAACAAACAAACAAGCAAACAAACAAACAGAAAGGACTTCATTAGAGTCTATAAATCAGGAAAGGGCTGGAAGAAAGCCTATTTTTCCAAATTACAGGAGCATAGAGGTGGGCTCCCTTTTTAAAGCCAGAAAGTTGTAGGAATAGTCAAAGTTTCCTTGCAATGAATCTCACTCAGTACCCTGCAGTGATTCAGATTGAGAATGTAGACATCACCTTCTGAGAAGAGGTCAAAAAGTTTAACATGTTTCCTCCCAACTGCTCCTTGGTAGTCTCTCTAGGTTTGAAAACCTGCCCTGGAGGTGCTATACACACAGTATCTCAAGTGGCCATGAGACTTGGTCCTATTTATGCTGGGGTCCCAGGTGGCCTTGTTAGCATAGAACAACTGAAGGTAGGTTGGCAGGGCCACTCTGCAGCTGTTTTCTTTCTCTGTTGTTTTAGTTGGTAGGTTTGGTCCTGAGGTTTCCTGGGTGGGGTTGTCTCCCTAGGCCAAACCAGCTCTACAGATCTGGCTCAGATTTGAGGTGGGGGCTGGATCTCCCTCTTCTACATAGTTGTGTCTTTGAGAGACCAGAGTTGTTACAGGGAGGGGTGTGTGTGTGTGTGTTGAGCCCCTAAAACTCCGGTTGTTGTTTCCAGTCTGGATATTACGGAGAAATTATTGCCAATTGAATTATACTTTGGTTGAGTATTTGTGTTTATATTTAATATAAATACAGTTGATTAAAATGACTTGTGTCATGAGTAGGAATGCAGAGTTTGGGGAGAAATTAGGGGAAAATGGAAAAACTCCTTCCTTCCCAAAGTTCTTGGGCTTTTTTATCCCTATGATTCTGAATTATGTTTTGTGATTTATGTCCACTTGTGCTTTCTTTGTTCCCAGGACCAGGATGGAGGCGCTTGTGCTCTCAGCAGCCACTTGGTGCCTCTCTAGGTGCAGAAGGATGAATCTCTTTATGCTACGCTTTGGAATGACTGTGTTTGGTCCTGAATAGGAGAACTTAAGAGTTGTGGGCTGGTCATAAGAAAGTTCTGGGCTTAGCCCTGCTCTGTCCTCAGCCAGCCTTGTAAACCAGAACAGGTCTCTCAGCTTCTCCGAGTGTCAGTTTCATCATTTAGCTCAGGGGTGATAAGACCTGTCCTGCTCATCTCACAGGCTTAAGGAAAAGGACTGACTGGGATAATGAAGGTGAAAGTGGAGTAGGTATGCATGCTATTATTCAAATGAATAATAAGTACATGTCAAGCCACCGAGCCACCACAGTACAGTTGCCTGCTGTTTGTCACTGAGCCTTGGTCATCTGATCAGAATGGGTGTTTGTGTTATCTCCCACCTGACTTAATAATGGTTCCAAATTACAGGCCATCTAGCAGGCCTAGGGCCAGGTTTTGTGGGGTTTGAACAGATAGAGTTTGGGAATATCCTCTTTAAGGAAAAAATGTGAACACAGGGCTTGAGCTCTCCAAGATCTTGGAAGGGACTCATGCAAGTAGGGAACCCTGAACCTTCTTTAGCTTCAAGATAATTCTCCCCTCTGGCTTTCTGGTCTTTTTTTTTTTTTTTTTTTTTTAAGAACTATGTTCTTGGCACTACCATGCCAAGTTTAGTTCTTTTTTTTTTCTTTTTAAGATTTTATTTATTTATTCATGAGAGAGACAGAGAGAGAGAGGCAGAGACACAGGCAGAGGGAGAAGCAGGCTCCATGCAGGGAGCCCAACGTGGGACTCCATCCTGGGTCTCCAGGATCAGGCCCTGGGCTGAAGGCGGCGTTAAACCACTGAGCCACCAGGGCTGCCCGCCTCTGGCTTTCTGGTCTTGATGCAAGTTTGACATCTGAGCATCTTTGCGAGAAGACCACCTCTCCTCCATTGCATTTTCTGGGCTGGGAAGTTCAGGAGTCTTCCCAGATGCTGAAGCTAAATTCTACTGTGATACAATCTGAGCAGCCTCTGCCTGGCTGTTCCCTGGTTCATTCAGGAATGGCTCTTCCTCTGGTCATGATCTCTACCTCAGAGATTCTTGCCAGGTCTCCAGCCCTCATTTCACAGGTGGATAAAATGTGGCCTAGAGATGGGCAGTGACTCATCTGAGGTCATATAGCTTTTTAACAGCAGAGCTTAGAGAGGAAACTGGAGCTCCTAAGTCCCACTTAGATCCTCTTTCCACCATGTCCCCCTGAATACTAGCCTTCCTGAAGCTACTCTTGACTGTTATCTAATTGTCCATTAGGAATCTGTTGTCAGTGAACCAGTTTGGTAGTCATTTATGCTTCTAACTGGGACAGCCTGTGTTTACTCATCAGTGACAGACAGGCTTGCCTTTGACTTGGCCAGTGTGGACTTTTTGCAGCCTCATCCTAACTGTCCCCAGGGGTCTGGCAGCACTGACAAAAGGTCAGCCCAAATCAGTTCCTCACTTAAGACCTGCCTGTAGGGTTTGCACCTGACACATCATAGGAGGTTCTCAGGCCCTGGGACCTGTCCCTTGGTATTGGTTCTGACCCACATTTCCTGTATGTGCTCTTCACCTTTTCCCTAGAAATTGACCCTTTGGGTGGATCTTGACTTTTATTTTGACCTTTGGTTGCCTCTAGCTCATTTTTCTCTGGCAAGTAACAGTTCCAAGTACACCAGCACCTGCCCCTATGCCCAAGCCAGAGCACTGATTCAGCCAAAACAGAAATTCTAAAGGTCCACTCAGGACCCCTACACTGAGGAGTCCACTGGGATGTAGGGAGAGTACGTAGCGGTGTCTAAGGAGTCCACTATTCCCTCAGCAGGCTCAGCTCTGACCCAGTCTATCACAATGATTCTAGACTGTAGGAAAGTCAGGGGCCTCAAACCACATTTGTCCCCCTGGGCCTAGGGCCAACACCCAGACACTAACAAACAGCTTCAGTTGTACTAGTGGTTAGGATACTGAAGTACCTCCATATGAGTGGGTAAATGGTTGTAGCTCCATGTCCCTTAAGGACCCTCTGCTGATGCAGGCCCCTTGGCCCCTTTGCCACATTCCCCAGGATCTTCTCAGGATCCACAAAATAAAAGGTTGGCCCTTGGCCTAGTGGGAGGTCTCTAGGACCCAGCCCTAGTTCTTACGCCCGTGTCTGTCCTGATGTGGGGGGTCTGGCCATAGTGATGATTCAATATTCTGAATACTCTACCCACTTGAGCTAACCCTGAGCCCACTCTTCTGCTAGTAAATGGGCCCCTTGCAGTCTGTTTTCTGATATGAAGTTCCAGCTCCTGCTTCACTCCTTTCCTGGCAGTGTGTGCCTAATGATACCTTATCACAAGGACAAGGATCTAGACAGTCTTCCCAGGAAGGACTTTTGCAATCAGAAATATTGTTCTAGAGCTGACTGCTGAGTGACACCAGGTCTCTGGAACATGCTGAAGACCCCTACCTGGGCTTGGCTACATTTCTGACACTCTTGGTTCTATGGCGTCTCCACCCCACAAGTGGTTCCAGTTCAGATTCCAGGCCTTCCAGCCTGCCCTGTTTCATTGCAGTTAACTGGACTGTGCCTGATAGTGTGTCCAAGTAGGTTAGGGAGGAACAAGGAGGGGCAGAGCATGTCTCCCACCACCTTTAAATGCCCCTACCCTCACAATGGCAGCCAACCAGCCCCCTTTCTGTACTCTCCATCTTCACTGAGGTGCACGCTCAGCCTGCCCTCTCTGGTTTGTGTGAGTCCCTTCCCTCCTGATGTCCAATCCCTGGGGGCCTGGATCCCAGCCAGCAGCTGGGCAAAAGAGCATCCAATGACTGTGGCTGAGGGTGGCTGAGTGTGTGGTTTCTAAAGTCTATCTATTCCCCTCCTACCTCATTCCTTTGGGTTGAAAATGAGGCCTAAGAGGGAAACAGAGGCTTGGAGCACTAATGGTGTATTTGAGGCATTGGTGTGGAAGACATTTAGGAGGCAATTTTCGCCTTTGAAGTCCATATATGACATCATGCAGAGAACTGTCTGTTCCCCTAGGTATAGAAACAGGCCTATCTGAGACCAGAGAGTTTTAAAAAAATAAAAACCAAAAAAACTAGAGAGAGAGAGAGAGAATTTTTTTTTTAAGTACACAACCTGAGCAAGGCATTTATCTAAGCACTTGGCAACCATATTCTCATTTTTTTTCTAGAAGAGACAGATTGCCACAGAGTTTCAGATGTGTAGGCACTCAAGGCAGAGCTATCTGGGCCAGCATTCCTTTTGCCCTTCCTCCTTGGTGAGAGTGTTCTGATTTCATTTGGGATGGTAATGTACCTAGGGGAAAATCTATGTTTCCCAGACTTCTTTGCACTGTGACTAAGATCTGGCTAACAAGATTTAAGTGGAAGTGTTTAGGAGTTAGGCTGCTTCATAGGAGTGGCATTCTTTTATCCTTCCTGCTTCTTCTCTTGCTGCTTGGAATTCACAGATATTACTGGCTGGAGTTCCAACAGCCATAGTGGACCTAGAATAGAAGCCATGCGTGGCAGAGGAGAAAAACAGAAGGAGCTCAGATCCTCATGAAGCCTTCACAGCAGCTGATAATGATCTACCTTTGGACTTATTTTATGTGAAACAATACAAACTTGTGTGTTTAAGTCATTGCAGTTTCTATTTCTTGAAGATGAACAAAATTCTTAACTGACAGAAGATAATAAATCAGTGACTTAACAGATGATGCCAGGAAAACTCAATATCCACTTGCAAAAGAATGAACTGGACCCTATATAAAAGTTAACTCAAAATGAGTCAAATGAAACACAAGAGCTAAAACTATAAAAGTCTTAAAAGAAAACACAAATGAAAACTTCATGACATTGGATTTGGCAATAACTACTGGGCTATGGCAGGTATAGACAACAAAAGAAAAAGTAAACAAATTGGACATCACCAAAATTAAACTTTTGTGGATCAAAGGGAACTGTCAACAGAGGAAAAAGGCAACCTGAAGAATGGGAGAAAACACCTGCAAATCACCTATATGCTAAGAATTAACATTAAGAATATACAGAACTCCTAAAAGTCAATAGCAAACACCAAGCAACTCAATTAAAAAATGGGCAAAGGACCTGAACAGGCATTTCTCCAATGAAGATACAGAAATGGCCAATAAGCACACAGAAGGATGCTCAACATTGTTAATCACAGGGGAAATACAAATCATAATCACAACAAGATACCACTTTACACACAGTAGGATGGCTGCTTTTGGAAAAACAAACAAGTGTTGATGTGGATATGGAGAACCTGGAACTTTTGTGCATTACTGGTGGGAATGTAGCAATGGAGCAGCCACTAAGGAAAATAATATGGTGCCAGGAAAACTGGATATCCACATGCAAAAGAAACATTAACAAAACAAAAAAATTAAATATACCATTTGGTTCCATAATTCCACTTCTGGCTATCTATACAAAAGAACTGAAAGAAGGACTGGCAGAGGTATTTGTACAAGCCATGTTTGCAATAGCATTATTCACAATAGCCAAAAGATATAAACAACCCAAATTCAATCAATGGATGAAAGGATAAATAAAATGTGGCATGTCCGTACAATGGAATATCATTTAGTCTTACAAAACAATGACATTTGAACAGATGCAACAACATGGAAAAATATTGAAGGCCTCATGCTAAGTGAAATTAGCCAAATGCTGTAGAAGTTCACTTGTATGCAGTATCTAGAGTAGCAAATTTGTTGAGACAGAGGAGAGTGGTTGGGTACCAGGGAGTCGGGGGGAAGGGAGTAATGGGGAGGTATTGTTTAAATGGCTATAGAGTTTCAGTTGAGGAGGATAAAAAAATGAGATGAATAGTGGTGATGTTTGCACAACAGTGTAAAAGTACTTAAAGCCACAAACTGTATACTTAAAAATGGTTAAAATGGTAAATGTTATATTGTAGATATTTTGCCACAATAAAAAATATTAAGTTTAAATAAATCAATAAACCCTGAGTCCAAATCCCATATTGACGGATGAACTGAGAACTTGTTTGGTCTGAATCACACAGCTCCAGGAGCAGCTAGAGGAAACAAACTTGAATATCCTCTGCCTGCTCCTCAGCCCCGCCTAAAGGCTCTTTGGTGGAACAGGTTTCATCACCTGCCCTACCTCTGCATCCTAGATACCATTTTATTTTATTTTATTTTATTTTATTTTATTTTATTTTATTTTATTTATTTTATTTATTTTATTTTATTTTATTTTATTTATTTTTTTAAAGATTTATTTATTTATTTATTCATGATAGAGAGAGAGAGAGAGAAAGGCAGAGACACATGAAGCAGGCTCCATGCCGGGAGCCTGATGCAGGACTCAACCCCGGGACTCCAAGATCGCACCCTGGGCCAAAGGCAGGCGCCAAACCACTGAGCCACCCAGGGATCCCCCTAGATACCCTTTTAATTCTACGATTACCCATCTGAAGTTTCCACCTTGGAAATGGTTCTCCCTTCTGCAGGAGTGGCAATAAAAAGGGGGGTTGGGGGCTGAGATCCAGCCTGAGGCTCTCTCCATAGGGAGATAAAGTTCAAGACACCTGCTCTAAGTAGGTGATTAAGGGAGCTGCCCTTTCTTTTGAGGGGATGAGGGATTTTGTAGAGCTCCACTGGTGGTGAATGGTCACCTTGTTCTCCTCTAGAGTTGGTTACCTCGCTTTCCTGCCCCTAACACTCCTCTCTCCTCATACACTACATCTGACACCAGCTGCTGGGGCCTCTTGGGTATTTGACCTCCCTAGCTAGATTAGAAATTCTCTGAAAGCAGGAATTACATCTTTGTAAATACCATCTTCTCTTGCCCCATCCCTATCCGTCCCTCCAGCATCTGCCAAACGTGTCACCTAAGGGCCACAGCTCAGTAGTCCCCAGGGAACTCTGGCTGCTTCATACTTCCAAACTCACATATATCATCAAAAGGTGACTTTATAAACATGCCTGGTTGTTCTCAGTTTACTTTGGAGGTCCAGTTTACTTTGGGATAGTTGGGGAAAACTTGGGTGGAGGCTAGAGTGGGCAACATGTCAGTGCAGAGGGTCCATGCCATTGGTAATGAGTGCCTGCCACAGACTCCGGGAGATGGGCTTTAAAGCCTGGTGAGATGGTCTTGAAAGCTGTCATCTCTCATAGGGAATGAGCCAAATGTTGGCGATAGGTTAGCAGGATCGACTGTGAGGAGGCCTATGGCCAACTTCAGGCCCAGAACTGTCTCCACTGGTCTGGTCACATGTGGGGTGGATTTCCTCCAACTTTGCCCTGCCCTTCCCTGTCTCCAAGGCTGGAGGATGATGACAGCAGGAGGAGAACAAGGGTTTATGGAGAGCTGGCCAAGCCCAATCACCTACTGCTTCAAACAGAGCCAGGCAACCATTCTTTTCCTCCACTTTCTGCCCTGGGACTGAGCCTCTAGGCCAGAATCAGTTTCCACCTTTAAACAGAGACCCGTTTAGAGACTTATAAAAATTACCCAGCTCCCACCTTTCCTCCCTGTACTCTTCTAAGGTCTTATCAAGAAAAACTCTGAAAGACTGTGAGATGGGCAAAGATCCTTGGGCGTCCTTTCAACAGAATGTCAGGCATTGTCTAGACTGTTGCTGGACTACAGGACCCTTCCCGAGTCCTCTGATTCTACAAGGATCCATGCCTTTTATTGTTGATGATCCTGCATCTCTGTAGCGATACAAGTTAACTTGCACATGACTGATGCTAAGACACAGATTCCTGTTCTAGGAATGCAAAGGAAGATGCCAGTTCTGCATCTCTCAGCAAATCCCCCACCCCTGGCATCTCTGATGGCCTATATATATGTCTGCATTTTGGATTCTCCTGTGAACTGGCTGTAACATATTACTGGTTCCCTCATTAACTAATGAGTTAAATGAAGTTGAAGACTTGTGTTCATTTTACATTTGTGTAGGAGTCATGATGCTACTTAAAAAAAAAAAAAAAAAAAAAAAAAAAAAGATCCTTTACCGGTTTCAAATATCCAGTCTTGTGCTTAAGCTGAAGGAATAGAGAGAAGGAGGGACAAAGAGGATTGTAAGGAAATGGGCAGGGTGGAAGGAGAACAGGGAAAGGAGAAAAAGCCAAGAGGGACAGGATAGAGGGCAGAGCTGGGCAGGAGGAGGAGGGGAGGGAAGAGCAACATAACAAGGAGGAGGTGAAAGAAAAGAATCTTCCTGTCCTCCAAACACATGCTCTTCTGTCTGCTAGAAGGAAAAGTCTTTATTTTGAGTCAGCTGTGACAGGCCCTCTCAGTCTCTTAGTCCGAGAGGCAAATTATTTTCTGCCTGTTGTTTCCCAGGTCACCAGTTATATTAAGCCACGGTCCCTTGGTGGCTGCTGTCTATAAATTTTCCACTCTCTACCCTTTGAGTCAGATCGCAAAATAAGGACATTTTGAAACTTGGACTCTTGGTGATCAGAATATGGAGATGTGGTCCAGGATACTCTCGGGTCTCGTGGAGCTAAGTGGGTCCTTAACTGAGGGTCCTGCTTAGATCAGCAACAGGAAGGCAAGCAGAGCTGCTAGATTGCTCCCCCGAGTGTTCAGACTCTAGCCTGGCCCACTGAGGAGACCACACAGTTCCCAGGCCTTAACAAGGCAGCAGGTCATAGCTTTGCCAGGGGGTTAGAAGCAGGCTCTTTGTCCTGAAATGCCTCCACTGGCCTGGCGTGGATCAGAAATTTAGACAGTCAACTGTCATCATTCTAATAAGCCCATTCATAATAGGTCTTTCATCTATCTTTCCAAACTTATGTCCTGCCACACCTACCACACATCCTGCATGCCAGCCAGGCCAGCCTCCTTGGTACTCCTGGAACAAGTCAAATATTTTCACGCCTCCATGTCTTTGCTCTTGCTGTTTTCCCTGCTTGGAATGCCTTTTCCCTTTCTCCTCTACCTGGTGATGTCATACCCATGCTTTCCTCTTATTTCCAGGCAGAGTGAATGATTTTTTCCCTTGAGTCTTCATGTGTACATTATATACATCTGTACTTAGACACAACACTCATCACTCTGGTTTGTAATTATTTGCCTGTCTGCCAGTCTGTTCTTCAAGGACAAGAACCCAGGCTTATTCATGGGCTGCCCTGGTACTTGGTTCACATTCATTCAGTCACTTCACAAATTTATTGAGCACTGACTATGTGCCAGGCTAGATAGTGAACATGACTGAAAAAATATCTAGGTGCTAGATAGTGAACATACTGACATTCTTTTTTTTTTTTTTTTTAAGATTTTATTTATTTATTCATGAGAGACACACAGAGAGAAAGGCAGAGACACAGGCAGAGGGAGAAGCAAGCTTCATGCAGGGAGCCTGACGCGGGACTGGGTCTCCAGGATCTCCAGGATCACGTCCTGGGTCTCCAGGATCTCGCCCTGGGCTGAAGGTGGTGCTAAACCGCTGAGCCACCCAGGCTGCCCTGGAACTGACATTCTTGCTGGGGAGGCAGACAACATACAAATAAACAAATAATGTCAAGTAGTAATAGGTGCTAGGAGAAAATCAAGGGGGCTAAGGGTACAGGGAATGGTGGAGGGCATTATTTTAGCCAGGGCAGTCAGGGAAAGCCCCTCTTGATAAAGTGGCATTTAAATAGACTCTTGAAGGAAATAAGAGAGTGTGTCATGTGGGTATCTGGGAAACAGCATTCCAGGCAGAAGGAAAAGCAAGTGCAAAAGTCCTCAGATGGGCGTGTGTCTGTGTGTTCAAGGACAGCAGCAAGGGCTAGAGTACACCAGACTAGTGAGTGCTGGGAAGAGCTGTAGGAGAGTGGCTCCAAGAAATAAGAACCAGGGGACCAGAGAACTTAGAGTCTTCAGGCCAATGTAGAAACTTCAGCTTTTATTCCAGGTCAATGAGCTGGGGAGCCATTGCATTCTTGTCCCAATCTGCATACATACAGAGCACACTCTTCTGCTTGAATCGGCTCTCCAACTACGCTAAATCTACTTAAATCTTTGTCTTTAGGGAGAGAAGAGACTATTTAACTTATATTTTAGACCATTCATGATCATATATGACCTCCTGGCTACTTTTTGGAGAACAGACTGTCCAGGGTGGGTACTCAAGAAGGTTATTGGTAATGTGGGACCAGATGCAAGTGGCCTTGGAAGGACTCTGTGAGCATGTCCCTGATTGGACAGGAAATGCGAGCTAGTATCTGCTCCCTTTAATCTATGTTCTCCTCCTAGTTCCTCCTTAGGGAAGTGTCCCTGCTGATGTGGATTTTCTGCCCCTGGCACCGAATGAACCTGGAGAAACCAGGCAAAACTCATGCCCCAGCCTGCTGAACTGGGAGATATGAATCTTGCCTGTAAACAATTCACCAGAAAAGTCAAGGCTAATTTCTTCAAGGAAGGAGGCCCATCATAGGGATTAATAAAAGGCAAAGCATGGCAAGAGAAACTAGCCTTTCCCAACTCCAGCTTGCCAGCAGTAGGACTGTTGGCTCGGAGTCACCTTCAGGACACCCTGGCAAACAAGCACCAATAGAAGCTTCTCTGAGAGAAGGAATGAGACTTTGACCACCTACTCCTTCCAGGCCTTTTCCCAGGTACATGTGGAACATCCTTAATGCTAAAGTAGCCAATAAAAGTTGAAGTCCCCTCTCTACCCCTCCACGCTCTCTCTCCAAAGAGTGATATCTCTAATGGTGGAATTTCAGGTACCAAGGAAAGCCTTAGGGAGGGGGTTTCCAGGAGCACCTCTATTCTTATTACAACAAAGGCTTCTATTCCCTCCCTTCTCCCAGGGAGGAACGGGGGACCTCGGAGGGGCAGAAAGGAGCCCACGAGGACGAGGACGGCGGGTTCCAGGGCGCAGGGGCGGGCGCGCCGCGTGCAGTGGAGGCCGGCGCCCGGCAGAGGGCGCAGAGGGCCCGCTGGGTCTGTCCAGAGTCCCGGCCCCGGCCCCGGCCCCGGCCCCGGCGCGCTGCTCCTGCTCCCGCCCCGCCGCCTCCGCGCCGCACATCCGGATCGCTGGCCCGCCTCCGCGCAGTGTGGGCGCCGTCAGGAAGCGCCTAGCTAGGCACCCCTGCAGCCAGCGTCTGCCCCCTTCCCGGGAGGCAGGTCATTTTCCGGTCAACCTGGTCCCGGGTCTCTAGGTCGTCGGGGACGCGCCACGCCCTCCGCGGGCCAACCTTCCCCTCCCGCGGTGCTTTCCCTTCCCGGAGTGGCTGGCGGGCAGGGCGGTGGTCGCGAGGGCGCGGGCCTGGGCCCCGGACCCTGAAGGGTAGCAGTTTCGTAGGGAGAAGCTGCAGGTGCGAGGTCAGAGCCGATTCCACCCCAGGCGCGGGCCCTCGGGCCACCGGCGCTTGGGTGGGGGCCCAGAGCCCAGGGCCCCAGGAAAGGAGGGAAGGCATCTGCAGTGTTCACTTCCGCAGGGCCTGGCATGTGGCAGGGGACATCGTTATTGAATGAGTGAACGAACTGGAATGGAATGGAATGTGAAATGGAGATGGTCTGAGATCTGGGTCTGGCGGCCCTGTGCTGGCACAATACTGCCCAGTAGGGTTTGCCACACTCTCCTTGCTCCTCACCTGTCTCTCCCAAGACCATTCTTCCCATCTCACAGCTTTCCTTTCACTTTCTGTCAGAAAAGCACTTTCTGAGCTTCTGCTCAGAAGCTTTCACTAGCTCCCTGATCCATATCCCTCCTCCCCCTAGCTTTCAAAACTCTGGGCAGACTTACATGGCACACTCTTCTGCTTGAATCTGCTCTCCAGCTACACTAGATCTACCCAAATCTTATGAATATAACTTGAACTAGCCTTCCTCTCGGGAGCTGCCCATCTCCTTTTTCCTTATCAGCAACACCTGCTCCCTTGCCGCCAGATCTTTCTCTTCCTGCAAGGGCCAGCTTCAGATACCATTTCCTTCCTTCAGGAAGCATTCTCCAGACTTTTTCAGTCCAGAGTAAGTTTTCTCAGCTCTGAGCTCCTATAGCATACACTCCCTGACACTTTTTTGGTACCAGTTACCTATAGGTGCTTTGTTATGTAGTACTCACCTATCTATCTTTTCTCTTCCACTACACTGTAAACATTTGGAAGGCAGGGCCCAAGTCTTACTTATCTTGGTATCTCCTCTTGCAGTTTATCACATATTTATTGAGCATCTACTACACACCAGGTGTAGAGTCTAGCATATAGACTATGGTCCCAAAAGAGGACCCAAAGGAGTCTAGGACACAGTGGCCCATGATGATGCTGGGGAGAAAAGAAGACACTTGGGGCTTGAGGGAAAGTAGAGGGTGTGGCTCCAAAATGGAGCACTCACTAGGAAAGTCCCAATGACTTTCTTTGAGAGCACTCAGCATCCTGAATTAGGAAGCAGTCTCATTCTCTAAGGGAGTATCTGCCCATTTATGGAACCATTTACTCATCTATTCCCTCATTCATTCATTCATTCATTCATTTTATAAATATTTGTTGAGTCCTTACTTTATCCTGGTGACTCATACGATTGGTCATATTTCAACCCCAAAAGGGTTGGCTGGAGTGTGTGTGTTTGTGTGTGTGTGTGCGTGTGCACGGTAGGGAGTACTACGAGCCTGGGAAGCTTTTGGTGTGAGTTGGTTCTTTGTCAGTTCCTGTACAGAAGCATAAGCCCCCCTGGAAATGGTCTTGGGAAATCCTAGGTTTTCATGGAGGGAAGCGAGGCCTCAACCCCCCCTTGAAGGTAAGGTACCCAGACTTTGCCTCATAGTTCACTTTGGAAGAGCTTACTCTGCCAGAGAATGTTCACTTCAAAATCCTTTTCTTCTGTGATCATTCAGGGTTTTCCAAACAGCCCTCTGAGGTTAGATCCATTTGCCAGTTGAAAAAGCTGAGGCTAGGATATTTAAGGTTTTCCCAAAGTCACTGGGTTGTGGCAGGGCTGGGCCCAGAGCAGGTCATTCACATCGTGGTCACCTCAATTTCATTGTAGGGGGCTTTGTCTTAGACACCTTTGGAATCCTATATGCTAGACTTTACAACACCTGGTATGTGTAGATGCTCAACCTCCTCCATCTGTAGGTTATACCCAAGACTTTTGAGGAGCCAATCAGAGGACAGGAATCTCTGGCTCTCTGTAATGAAAGAAGCAGGTCTCTGGAATAGGACATTTTAAATTTCAAATCAAAGTGGTAGCCCCTATCCTATCTGGCCACTAGTTCTGTTTTCTCAGAAATTCAGTAGTAACTAATTACTGAATCCTAATTCCAGGTGATTTCCAAACTCCAATCTCAATGCCTCAGTTCTAACCACTCTTTTAAATCATTCATTCCTTAATTCTAATCATTATACACCTCTAAGGATCACTCAGTCCCTCCAAGATCCTGGTGGCTGATGCTATCATTAATACCATCCTCCATATAGTCAGTCCACAGTGTGGTGAAGCCTGCTGCCCTAGTATTCAGAAGCAAGAAGGTACAAAATGAGAATGCAAGCAGCTGAGGGCGGTGGTCCTGGTAACACCATGAATTTGTCTTCATTATGAAAGTGGCACTTTTCCTCCCCCAGCATCCAGGCCTTCATGTTTTCCCCAGGCCCTTCTAGAAGAGGAGAAAATAAATTGGGTGTTCACCGTTTTAGAAATCCCTTTTAGGAAGACCTCCTTTAGAGAGGCCTACAACAGGCTAGGCTAACCAGAAGAGATGAAGCGTTAATGGATTCCAGCCATTCAGGCCCTCATTCATTCAACAAGTATACTAACAGCTGAATGTGCCCGAGCACCGTGGCAAGCTGTGATTCAGGTATAGTTCCTGCCTTCAGGCCGATTGCTATCTCGAGGTAGCCGATTTCCTTTGAGCACTGGCCCTGTGTTATAGGTGCCTGTGTTACACGCTTTTTCATGCCCTATTTTGTTTAATTGCTACAACCCCAATGAAAAGAAACTACTGTTTTGTAGGTAAAGGAACTGAGGCTCAGCGCTGGTAAAGGGTGAAGCCTTTAGACTCAAATGCTAAATACCTTTTCCTGCATTGCCTCTGGGTGCGGCAGGGGAGGGAAGTTTTCCAGTAACTGACATCTGTTCCCGAGTCTAGTGGCCTCCAGCACCACCTAGGCCCCGGCGGCGGAGGGGGTGCCAGGGGATTGGTGCAGATTCTCTCCCAGGCCCGCCCACCCCTGCTACGCTCAGCCTCCCCGGTCGCAGGCTCCGGGGGCGGGGCCAGAAGCTGTTAGAGCGGTAACCTGCAGTCGGCAGTGCGCCGCAGCCGGGCCTCTGATCTCTGCGCTGGTTGCTGTCTTTTCCTTCGTGTCTGGCTCTACCCGTTTCCCTGTTGACTACCTGGATTCCAAGCCACTGGAGAGTCATGGCCTACTCTCACTTCCCGTTAAAGTCACGGTCAGACCAGCTTTGTCCCCAAAGCCCTCCCTTACAGGAAGCACCTCTGCTTCCACTTTACGATCACCATAAAAATAATGCTATTTAGTTAATCGATATTTCAGGCCACTACTCGGTCTGGCCTTGTAGAGAATGACCCCTGCCCTTAAGGTGTTTACAACATGGTTATAAAAAAAAATGAACTAATACATAGAGTATTATAATAGATCACATTTGTAGAACACTAACTGCGTGCCAGGTGCTGTAGCTTTTAATAAAGATTAGCTCATTTAGTGTAGGGCAACATCAACACATCACAGCAACTTTTCCCCTGCAACATATAGCAGAGGTGGGAAGAGCTAGGGGAATGTCGTCAGAAGAACTTACAGTTAAATTTAAATCAGGCCCAAATGCTAGCTGAACAATGCTTGGAAGTTACCTAACCAGTCTGAGCCTCGGTTTTCATATCTGTGAACTGGTAGTGTTTTATACCCTCCGGTAAAGAGCTATTTGTGAGGGCTAAGTGGAATAATGCTTATGAAGCACCTAGCACGGGACAGAGTAAGTGCTTCTGGGTATATTTGGTCATTTTACAAATATTTAATGAGTGCCAGGCACAGTTCTAGACACCAGTGATATAACAGCACAACACAAAGCCACTCACCTGTTACAGCTTATTGAATCTTGGTTTCTTCTTTTCTGCCTGTGTATTCCCATACAGTTTCATGTTGATTAATTCATTTAAGTAGATACATTTATTTACTTCATGTTTTCATCATCCTGGTCAAGTAGGGATAAAAGGATTAACTCCATGTGATGGATGGAGAAACAGAGGCCTAGAGAGATTAGATGATTTACACAATACATCTGTAACAAAAGTATCACCACAGATTGGTCTCCTGTTTCCAAGCCTGGTCTCCTTTAGGAATTCTCTCTTTTAACATATATTCCCTATAAATTTGAGGTGGGTGTACTGCAAGCTTTCCAGAGAAAGTTCCTGCAGAGAGATCACTGCTGGAGGTTCTAGCCTCTCCCTCCTTCAGTCTCTGTCTACACTGGAAAAGTAGAGTGCTGAGCTTTAGGGCACAGCCCTCCAGCAGCACAGATGGATTCATCCATTGTGATGGGGAGGATAAGATAGAGAAGGAGGTAAGTGGTGATGGAGTACTCCTTACTCCCAGCCTATCTAGCACCTAGCCCACTTTGGTTCTTTGCTGCTGTGACTCCTCCCATCCCTTCTTCCAAACTCACTGAGTTGATGCAGCAGAATTCTATGCAGAGTGGGTAAAGCACTATGTCTTGTTTGGATGTACAGGGTCAGCAGGTAAGAAGACTAGTGTTTAGTAAAGCTGACCCTCACATTTATTAGTATGTAGCAAAATTTATCCTGAGCAAAAGTCAAAGGAGTGGGCAAAGATGATATACAATCCTGTTTGTTCATGGAAGAACTACTTAGGGTTGCAAAACATTGTCCATAAGTTCAACAATAGGGTGCTTATTGAGTGAAACTGTGGCTTTCTCTACTCTGGAATGTTAGGTAGCCATTAACAATTTTACTGCAAAATAATATTTCCTGACCTGGGCAAATAGCTGTGATAGATTGCTAAAAGGTAAAAAGCATGTCAGAATATCAGGGAAAGCCTCCAGGAAGAGGAGGCCAGGTCCAGCTCTCTGTTACCAAAGAAAACCCAGTCTGATTTGTATGTTTGTAGAGCCATGTCTCAACCACCTATGAGAAGTCCATCTTCTACAGAGGGTTTCAGACACTGGTTTCAGATTCTCCTTCCTCCACCCTTCCTTTTTATCTTATAACTAAAATCCTTGATGTTTCCTAAAGCCCAGTAGGAGAAAATCGTGTTATTTCCCTCATCCTCAACCAGGGCCTTTGCACAAGCCAATCCAGCTGAAGGAGCCAATCATCAAGCATATATTCCACCCCTCCCTCACCAACGAACACACTCCCCCCAGCTCTGAGCTTAGTTCATTTCATCTGGGCCACCTTCCTTGCCTTGACTTCCCTAACAGTTCAAGGGTACATCCTCTCTGATGTATCCTCACAGCACCATGTACTTCCTTCTCCTTTGTTTACATTTATTTCTGTAATGATCTGGTGAGTGTCTTTTTCCATCTATGCTGTCTCCCTCCATGACAACAAGGATGGTGACTGTGGATGTTCTCTACCCTCTTTCCCACTCAGCACAATTCTTGCCAGAGAGACTCTCAATGGATGTTGGATGCATAGACAGATGAACAACCAAAGAAATGGAGGGATAGATGAGGCTGTAGGATCTAACCAGCGGGAAGGAAGGGGAGTGATTACAACAGATGCCACCAGGGTGGGGTAGGCTAGCTCTGTACTTAGAGAAGTAGGTGGCAGTCTGTAGTGCAATTTCAGGATCACTAGGAAGATGCTCCCCGACCTGTACTCCAATGCTTGATATCCTTTTTACAAAAGGAGACAAAGCCTTTTGTACCCTACAGTGTACAGAGCTCAGGCATGAATCCCACATTCCTGGAGAAGTGAGAGGTGCTCAGTGGCTTTCTTATATTCGTGCTAAGAGGTAAATGACTAATAGAGTCTTTCCTAAGAGCAAATTGTGATGGGAGGTGGTGGGAGGAGGAGGGGAGAGGAAATTAGGGAGCCGGGTTGGGACCCAAAATGGGGAGAGGACACAGAAAAAGGAGTCTTAGGGCCTGACACCAACCTTGACCCACAGAGTCATTTTGCCTTTGCTACACGCAGCCTGGTCCTACTGGGTATTAACAGCCTTTTTGGTAAATCGGGTTCTGCAAATATTTGATGCCTGGAAAACTTTCAACAAAGATGGCGTTCGGAAGCCTGGCTCGGAGGCCCCAGGATGACAACCTAATTACGTTCCTTTTAATAGCTCCTTCCCAAGTGCTCAGTCAGGGACATCTGCTCTGCCGCGGTTGCACCTTCAGGGAGGAATATTTTTAACACCGTGATGCCACAAAAGGAAACTTCTGAAGGCTGGATGAAAATGGCCTCTGTGTTTGGAGTGCCTCAGGGCCCAGGTAGGTAGGGCCTAATGCTCTCCCCCTACCCCACTTCCACCACCCCCCCAAAACAAGGCCAGGCTCCTTTTCGCAAGCAGAGGAGGTGTTGGATTACTAGGAAGTGGTTGTTGTTGTGTGTGTGTGTGTTTTAAATATTCCTTTTTCAGCTTTCACAGAGGTACATTTGATGTGCCAGGCCGCCTCACCCAGCTTCCATATAAGTGGGGTGTCAAAAATAACAACCAAGAACACAGCAGATCCTCTGACGCCAGCCTTCTCTGCATGGTGCTGGGCCCTGTCACTGCTTCTACTAGTTAACTGTTCTAACTCCACACCCCAGCTGAGGAACCCCCAACACAGATGCTGGTTATTTTTTATTTTTTTTTTATTTTTTTTTAATTTTTTATTTATGATAGGCACACAGTGAGAGAGAGAGAGAGAGAGAGAGAGAGAGAGAGAGAGAGAGAGGCAGAGACACAGGCAGAGGGAGAAGCAGGCTCCATGCACCGGGAGCCCGACGTGGGATTCGATCCCGGGTCTCCAGGATCACGCCCTGGGCCAAAGGCAGGTGCTAAACCGCTGCGCCACCCAGGGATCCCCAGATGCTGGTTATGTCAGAGGAAGGAAAGGGGGAGAAAAATAAGAAAGAGCAGGATTTCTGTGGTTTATCAGGAGACTAGCTTGCTGGGAAGGCCAAAGGCTGGCAGGCTAAAGATGACATGGCTCAAGGGTCCCTGGGATCAATGAGAAAAGTGCAAGGAGTCCAAGAGATGATCAAATCTGAATTCTCTCCTCCTTTTCTACAGACAAATTACCTGAGGTCCAGAAAGATAAACAGACTTGCTCAAGGAGATAGCTTTTTTTTTTCAATTTTTATTTATTTATGATAGTCACAGCGAGAGAGAGAGAGAGAGAGAGAGAGAGAGAGGCAGAGACATAGTAGGCAGAGGGAGAAGCAGGCTCCATGCACCGGGAGCCCGATGTGGGATTCGATCCCAGGTCTCCAGGATCACGCCCTGGGCCAAAGGCAGGCGCCAAACCGCTGCGCCACCCAGGGATCCCAAGGAGTTAGCTTTGATGCCTGGGTTGGCTCTCCTGTGTTTAGCCCAGAGTTTATTTTGGTGAGAGCTGCTCTATTAGTTCATCAAATCACATTGGCAGACTCTTGATTAAAGTGTGGCCTCTTTGTCTAGGAAGCTAGTTCTCTTTGACAGAGGGACTACATGGATCAAAGAGGAGAAAGGGGTTGTCCTTCTGCCAGCCAGATCACCTGATCTGCCCTGGCCCAGACACTCATAGGCGTACCAGGAAGGAGCTACTGGGCATCTGAGGGGTGTACTATGGTGTGTTTGCACTAATATGTTCATCCCACAAATTGTTTGTTTTAATGGGGACTGTTTTTCATTAGAAGTGCAAGCGCATCATAAAAGTGTTTATGGAGATTTTGTGTTTATACTTCCTTCAAGCCCCTTCTAAGCTTCTAGGGAAGACAGAGGAGCAGTATTTCCACATAAGCAGCAAGGAAAGGCAAGTGGTAAAAGGTGCTGCTCTCCTACTTCCTTAGCAAGAGATCTTCAGCTCAGGGCAATTCTTTCACTGTACACTGAAGTTTCGTTGCCTCTTCCCTTCAGCTCTCACTTGACCATCATGGGCTTCTCTGGTTCCCTCATCTTTCAATTTCAGCCTGGTATGCTAACCAGCTGCCTATTCTTTGGGTCTTCCTTTATTCAAATTCTGGAGAAGGAATCTGATGGACTCAACTTACCTGTGGCTCCAAATGGTCTCCCTTTGGGGTGCCATTGTCTGGATGCACTGGTCTTGCGTCAAGTGGAGCTTCAGGGCTAATCCTTGTGCCCTTGGCATAAGGAGGAGCCTTGCTGCTTGCCTGAGGGAGCTCTGGGGCCTGGTGGACAGCCCACTGCTTGGCCTGGCCCGTATTTACCAGGCTGGAGATGTGGTGTTGGAAAGACTGGGGGATCTCTATGATGTGGCAAAGGCAAGACAAGACCTTGGTGATGGGGCCGAGCAGTGGCTCTTAAAACCAGAGAAACAATTAAGTGCTCAACAGTCATCATGATGGAAAAAAATCTAGGGGGTATGTAAGGGGTGTGGGGGAAGAGCCAGTGCACAGTATGCAATAAGGTTGGTAAGTATGGTAAACTTGCCTTATTCAAGGCCTTGACAAATAAACACTGCTGCTCCTCCTCCTCCTCTTCCTACTAGCTAACACTTATTCCACACCAGACTCTGTTCTAAGTGCCTTCCAGCCATTAACTCATCTAATTCTTTTTTTTTTTTTTTTTTAATTTTTATTTATTTATGATAGTCTCACAGAGAGAGAGGGGCAGAGACACAGGCAGAGGGAGAAGCAGGCTCCATGCACCGGGAGCCCGATGTGGGATTCGATCCCGGGTCTCCAGGATCGCGCCCTGGGCCAAAGGCAGGCGCCAAACCGCTGCGCCACCCAGGGATCCCTAACTCATCTAATTCTTATAATGCCCTCTGAGTAAGTACCTTTCCCATATTACCTATGAAGAAACTAAGACTTAGAACAACTATGTGAAGCCAAGGTTATACAGCTAATAAGTAGAAGAGCTGGGATTCCAACCCAGGAAGCATGTGTTCTTAATGACTTGGCTATGCTGCCTCCCTGATAAAAGCAGGTAGCCACCTCTTCTATGCTGTTTGAAGGGTACCATTTGGTCCTATCTACCCCAGGATGTCTCCCTTGATTCTATCATGCTTGCCATCTCCTTTTGGGCTCAGAAATTCTTACTTTCAGTTACTAATATAGTGGAAGATATGATAACCTCGGGAGAGCCCTTTGTTCTCTCCCATTTGACCTTTGGTCCTGAGCGGATGCACAATGAGCATGGTGGTTTCACTATGAGGAGTTAGTGAGTTATCAAAGCCTGGTGGTGAAAGGAAGTGGCAAAAGTGGAAGAGATCACTTAGGCAGAGAAAGAAGCTTATACATGGTGTATTGCCTTTTGAGAAGCCTCAGGGAGGAAACCCTCTACCCTAATACCTATCATTCTACCATTATAGGCCTAGAGCAGCACTGACCCACACAACTTACTATGATGATGAAAATGTTCTATATTTGTGCTGTCCAGCTTGGTGGCCCCTAGCCACAATGTGGCTATTGAGCACTTGAAATTTGGCTAGTGTATCTGAAGAACTAAATTTTTAATTTTAAGTAATTTAGATCTAAATTTAAATGCTACATGTGGCTGGTGGCTATCATAATGGACAGGGTAGTTTTTGATGCCTCCTTGAGAATATATATATATATATCCTCCTGGGAGGCTCAGACCTTAAGCATTTCTCTGCCAAACCTTAGTTCAGGGAGTACAGGCTAGGGATAAGGGTGCCAGGCAGATGCATTTCATTTGGCCAACATGAGGCTCTGGAATCTTTAATTCAAATGTCTTCAGCCAGACAGACATCTCCAGCCTCCATTCCCCCTGGTTTTACTCCAGGGCCCAAGTCACATACTTTGCCACTTCTGAAGGAGCTTAGTTGTGACCTCAACCTTGGTAAAAGCCTTCAGTGATTCTCAACTTGATTTCATTTGCTGCTTACAGCAGCCCCGAATAGAAGTAGAGTTGAGGTTGTTATGTCCATTTTAGGGGTAAGAGAACGAAGGTTTCCAGAAAGGGCTATTCTCCAAAGCCAGCTCCACCTTTCCTGTCTCATTTGAATAGACAGACACTGGAAGTCCCGGTTTATGGCTTACATCTGGGGTTGACGTGGCCCTTGCTGAGGAACCTTGCCCCGCCCTGGCTGCTGGCACTCGCAGTCCTCAGAATGCTTCTTCCCCAGCACTCCATTCTTGTTTTCATTCAAACATCATCTTGATTCATTTTTAATGCAACCCAGCTGCTGTCCTAAGCCTTACTTAATACACTGCTTCTACTCACCCCTGTGCCTGCCTGCCTGTCTGGACTTCCAGCCTCCTGTAGTTCTTCCAGAGCTAAGCATACTTGGGATCTATCAGCAGATTCATCTGGGTAAACTGGGAGGGAAAGAATTCAACCCTCCAACTACCACCAGCCCAAGTCTGCACCCTAGGCCTTCTCTCTACATGGAACCTGATCCTAGCCCCATCCCAGTTTTCCATCAGCAGGACACTGCTTATCTACAGGATTCTGGAATTTAACACCTGCTTGACCTATGCCCTGTTCCTGAATGACCGCCTCTGCTCCTCTCAGCCACCTATCAGGGCCCCCACTCAAGTTTCCTGTCTCCCTGAGTAACCCACACTGAATTCTATCTGCCCCTCTGGCTTTCCCACCACTTACTTTCCCTTTCTGGTACTTCATGTTTACACTACTGTATGACAGTGGCCAAGGAAAGAGCCCTGCCTGCAATTAGGAGGTGCAGGTTGTGGCCTTCGGCAAGTATTTTGACCTCTTGGGATCTCAATTTCCAAAACTGGGATTTTTCAGGGATTGGACCAGATTAAAACAGATTTTTTTAAAAAAAGATTTTATTTATTTATTCATGAATGACATAGAGAGGCAGAGACACAGGCAGAGACACAGGCTGAGACACAGGCAGAGGGAGAAGGAGGCTCTCCGCGGGATCACAACCGAAGCCAAAGGCAGAAGCTCAACCACTGACCCACCCAGGTGCTCCTAAAACAGATTTTTTTGAACTGTTTTTCTTAGGAGGATTCCTCAGAGACTGCTTTGCTAGATGGGAGCAGGGAAGGGAGGGGAGTCAAGTGGATAGGAACTTCAGGATTTCTTCTATCCTCTTCAACCAGAGAACACACTTTGAAATGATTAATGGACAAATTCTAAAATGCTGCAGACAGAGAGAGAGAGACAGAGACAGAGAGGGACAGAGAGATTGAAAACTCCAGATTATTCATAATTAGATGATCCAAAAGCCTTTTACAGCTCTAACAAGGGGTTGAGGCAAAGTCTTCTCCCCAGTGAGTTATAGGCCCCTTGGGGGCAGTCTGTGGGTAGACCACGCAACAGGAGTCTGATCAATGCCTGTGAAATGAAGGAAGCAACACCAGATCCTCTCTTGTCCTCTTCTGTGGTGTGCCACCTGTATCTCATCAGTCAGACTGAAAGGCCTTATTCCTACACTTTCTTTTTTAAAAAGACTTTATTCATTCATGAGAGACACACACAGAGAGAGGCAGAGACACAGGCAGAGGGAGAAATAGGTAGAGGGAGAAGCAGGCTCCATGCAGGGAGCCTGACGCAGGACTTGTCCCGGGTCTCCAGGATCACGCCCTGGGCTGAAGGCGGTGCCAAACCGCTGAGCCACCCGGGCTGCCCTATTCCTACACTTTTTTTTTTTTTTTTATTTCTACACTTCTTGAGCCTTCTTCAGAGAGCTCTAGCATAGGGCCTGCAGTCTGGCCTCAAACCTTTTTCCTAATTGAAAAATGGGGACATGGGGTGAGGGAAGGACCAAAGCTCTGGGTGTGAGCCCCTCCTCCTTCACTGTCTCCATGGGTTATGACTGGGGACCTCAGTCCCTTTGAGCCTCAAGTTTCTTAGCAAGGTAATACTGCCTATGATTTGTTTATTATTTTGAAGTCAGACCTTATATCTAGACCCCTCCCTCCCTCTTGCCCTGAGGTGTTGTACTGTCCCCTGTGTGGGAGGGTGGAAGGATATATTAATTGCTTCTTCGGAGTCCACTGGCCCAAGGTGGAAACCACAACTGAAAGGTTCAGAGTTGAGTTGTGAGAAGCAATAGCTTGCTAATAAAACCCACACAGTAAGATGAGTCTTATAAAAACTACCACAGAGAGATAGAGGCTAGAAGAGCTGCTGGGGGGCGGGGGGAGGGAAAAGAAGGAGTTGGTTCCCAGAGAGAAGCCATGACCCTTCTCCGTCACCAGCCCTTAGCCCTTAGCACATGGAACCGAGCCATGGGACCTGCCTGGCCTCAGAGCTGTCTTCCTGTCTCCCAGAACCTGTGTCTATAGATAACGACTGGCGGAGACCAGGCATACAGCATGTACTGGGCACAAAATAATGAAGTCAGTGAGGTTTGTCCTCAATATTACTCCTCTGCTTTCTGTGCTCTTTCCCATTTTTCCATCTTCAGAAGCCTGAGCCTCTGGGACAAGAAATAAAGAGTGTGTTGGAGTAGCACTCTCCCCTGGAGATGTTAGGGACCCAATGTGAGACCTCTCTCAGAGGGAGATGCATTTCCAGGGGATCTTGGAGAGAGAAATTCCCAAGCCAGAGGCCACGTAGGACCCATAGATGCTTGTGGGTTTGGTCAACATCATGATAACCTCAAGAGTTTTATTTAAAAAAAAAAGGGGGGGGGATCCCTGGGTGGCGCAGCAGTTTAGCGCCTGCCTTTGGCCCGGGACGTGATCCTGGAGACCCGGGATCGAATCCCACCTCGGGCTCCTGGTGCATGGAGCCTGCTTCTCCCTCTGGCTATGTCTCTGCCTCTCTCTCTCTCTCTGTGTGACTATCATAAATAAAAAATAAAAAAAAAAACAGAAAAATTTACATAAAAATTTAGATTTCTGGCTTCTTCTAGAAAATGGGAAGAACTGAAAGTACCGGCTGCACATTCCTACCGGGTAAGAACTGGCTGAGCTGAGCAGTTGTTGCCCTCTTTAAAGGAAACCTTTGCTCCCTGGCTTGCTGCAGTTCTTACCAGTCCCTTTCTCTCCCTATCTGGCCTCCTTCTCCCATTTATGCCACTGTCTGGCTCCTGTAACATCTGAGCTCGTGACCTTTGACTTCATCCCAAGAAATTACACAGTAATAGCAGAAGCATAGAGACCCATAAAGGCAATATTTCTGGGCAAAAGAACATCTCCTTGTTCATAACACCATTCCACTTGGGAACTGCCTCTCCAGGAAGAGGTGAATCCTGCTACACAGCCTTGTGCGGAGCATTAGGCTACCAAAGGATTTGGGAAAAAAGTTCCTATAGATCTGCCAGCGCCCTGCCCCCATGGTCTGCCCCCTCCAGCATCAATAGCTGCCTGTTTCATCCTCATCCCCAGCGAGTGTAGGCCCAGACTGCTCATTCTCCATGACCAAGGATAGAAGCAGCTTTGTGCCTGAGCCCAGCCTGAACCTGTGGCCCATCCCATCATCACAGACCTTTGGTTTGTGCCTTCTGACCACCGGTCTGGGGTCACCCTTCGCCAGAATGTCTGCCTTGTCTTCTTACCAGCCCTGAAGTGCTCTGGGAACTGAGTTCTGTCCTGTCTTCCCAGGCAAGGTCTTCACGTCTGAGTCCCTAGAACACCAGCCACCAGGGTCCTTGAGCTGCAGGACTTCCTTCCTTCTTCCACCTGTGCCTATCCCCGAAGCTGACCTGCCTGGACCCCTTAGGAAGGTGGCTATGCTAACCACTATACCACCAACGCTGCAGCTGCCCTGACCCCTCAGGACAGGCCTCATCCTATTGCCTGCCCAACCCTGTGCACAATTTGCCAACACAGGCAAAGGTTTCCAGGGAGTGGGGTTCAGGTGGGATTTCCACTCCCACTGGCCCCCTCAGGCAGGCAGCTTTGTGCACAACTGCACATTGATTCTGAATGGGTTCCCTGGCTCCTGAGTCCTGCCATTGCTGTTTGACTTCATCCTCTCACTGGTCCAGCTTCATTTCTGATACATATCCTTCAGTTTCTCAGCACTTCCTCTCCCTCCCTGTCTGACACCTAGTCTTCCAGAAAGAAGTGATATATATATAATGTCAATATAATGACAATGTACATATTGAGATTCTGAGAATGGCAATGTGTTCTTATATTGGATTCTCACAACCACCGTGCTATCCCCATTTACTGGATGAGGAAACTGAAGCATAGAGAGATTGAGGAGTTTCCCCAAGGCCCAGCAATAATAGGTGACAAAACCAGGAGTCAAACCTTGGTCTGTCTGTTACCACAGCTTAAGCTTCTAAACCATTCAACTTGGCTCCCCAAATCAAAGAAAGCTAGAAGGGAGGCTCAGAGAAGCCAATAATTTGTCTAAGATTACACAGTTCAGTGGTGGAGCTTGAACTCACACCCACGTAGATCTTTTGTCTCCCAAGTCCAGAGTCTTCCACCTGTTGCTGGTATTCTTAGGCTGCCTCTTTCAGTGCTCAGTTTGCCTCTCAGCTCCTGGCAAACGATGGTGGGAGGTGTTCAGTAAACAACTGCAAATTGAAGGACTTGCCTCATTTCATTTGATATGCCTTATTGGAGTTGTTCTCTCATAGATTCCAAATTGCTTTGATATCAGCCAGGATGGCTTTGTCCACAGACCAGTTTGATCTTAGCTCTAACCCTATCCCCTCAAAACCAGAGGGCCTGGATTTCCACCAAGGAATATAATTTTCCTAGAAAGGGGATAGAAGGTTTTAACAGTTGGATGTAAGGTCCTGACATCTCAGAATAAATGAGGTTTTCACAAAGTTTTCTAAGAGAACCTGGGCGTATGAGAAACTAAAGTTCTGACTGAGGGTAGGTTGGGAGAGGACTCGGGCGAATTTGGTACAGCAGCATATGAAGACAAATTCTACTTAAAGTGATTTTCCAGGGATCCCTGGGTGGCGCAGTGGTTTAGCGCCTGCCTTTGGCCCAGGGCATGATCCTGGAGACCGGGGATCGAATCCCACGTCGGGCTCCCGGTGCATGGAGCCTGCTTCTCCCTCTGCCTATGTCTCTGCCTCTCTCTCTCTCTCTCTCTCTCTCTCTCTGTGTGACTATCATAAATAAATAAAAAAAAATTTAAAAAAAAAAGTGATTTTCCAGAGATCAAAGCCTCTTGATCCTGTTTCCTTGAACCCTGTATCTCGGTCTGACTTTGTCTTTGGGCCCCATGGAGCCCTGGTCCAGGCTCCTTTTCCTAGCTGGGAAGGTTAGCTCAGATACCCCTGGTGAGAACCTGGGCAGGCAGATCCCTAAGAGAGGGCCAGCAGAAATGCCACCTTCACAAAGCAAGGCTTCGCACCTGTCCCCTTCTAGTAGTCCTAGGCCTGGCCATCGCCCCTGGAAATAGTTTTGCCAAGCAGCTGGGCTTGTTAGCAGCTTTAATGGACAGTAAACTTTGTGCAAGGCTGTAAGAGCTTTGGATTCCCAGGCTGCCTGGTGAAAATAGGTTTCTTAGAGGCTTGTGCCAAACTTAGCTCTTGATAACCCAGTCTGGATTAAGGACTTGCCAGAGCCTTCACTCAATTCAATTTAAATGAGCAAGGATTTACTCAGCCTGTCTGAGTGCCAGCACTGATTCTGGACACCGGTGTAGGAGACCCCACTAACCCTTCTCCTATCCCAACCCCCTTTTATAAAAAAGTCTGATAGTAGCTGAATTTTCTTCGAGCCAGTGTTTTGAAGTAAGACAGACTTGGGTTCAAATTCCTCTGCCACCCACTAATTGCTTGCCACTTGCCATCATTGAACTTCAGTTCTCCACCTGTAAAGCATCAACCTCATAGGGCTGTACATAAGAATTAAATGAGACTATGCATGAGCAGGACACCTGGGTGACTGAGTCGGTTAAGCATCTGCCTTCAGCTCAGGTCATTATCTGGGGTTCTGGGAGCCAGCCCCGCATCAGGCTCTCTGCTCAGCGGGAAGCCTGCTTCTCCCTCTCCCTCTGCCGCTCCCCCTGCTTGTGCTCTCTCACTTGCTGTCTCTCTCTCTCTCAAATAAATAAATAAAAATCTTTAAAAAAAATTGTGCATGAGCTTAGAACGAGGGCCCATTATCCAGAAGGACATGATCAGTCAATGGTAGCAATCAAACCAATAAGCAAATAAAAGCATAAAGTCTTGCTGCTCTTATCAAACCTTCCTTTGCTCAGACACCTCCCATAATTCACTACTACCCATAGGACAAAGTCCTACCTTCTTTTCCTGGCACTCAAGGCCTTCCACATAGGGTCACATTTCAAGTGCTTAATAACTAACTGTATGTGGCCTGTGGCTGCCATACCGGACAG
Organism: Canis lupus dingo; assembly: GCF_003254725.2. NCBI lineage: Eukaryota > Metazoa > Chordata > Mammalia > Carnivora > Canidae > Canis > Canis lupus. The sequence goes on along the minus strand of NC_064252.1, from coordinate 50,220,709 downwards.
CACAGAACAGAACATCTGATGGTTGTAGAATGTCTACTGGGAAGCTCTGCTGTAGGTGATATTATAGCTGGGGGTGGGGGAAGCAAGTGCAGAGGGGCAAGGGGCAGCAGGTGACTGTTCATCCTGGATGTTTCCATCCTGGTATCTCTTTATTTTACAGGGAACCTGAGCCTGTGGCCTCTCAGGTGTCGGTTCTGATTCCTGATGAAAGGATCTGAGGTGGGGGCCCTGGTGTCCTGGCCCTGGTCAGGTTTTCCAGTTGCTTTGAGGTCTCAACCTCAGCTCGGTTGGGCTGAGAGCATCGGCCTCATGGGCTGGGGAGCCATCTAGTCCCTCCTGGGCTCTCTGTTTTCTACCTGCCCAGCCTATACCTTCTTTCCTTTCTCCTGGCTGGAGCTGCTCCTGCTCTCACCCTCCTGCAGTACCTTGATTTTCTCATCCCTCAGGGCTCTTTGGCTTCCCTAGGCCCTTCTCACCACCTGGGCCACAGGGTGACCTTCTGCTGTACTATATTTTGCTCTAGTTGTTTCAGAGGCAGTCTGGTCCCTCTGGCTACAATGCCAGTCCGAGGGAGCGAGCTGTTATCTTCTATTGATTTCCCATAGCACCAGATTAAGAATGAACGAATGAATGAATGAATAAATGAATGGGTCTGATAGGCAGTGAACCCTTCCTGTTTCTACCTGCCACCCTCTAACCCCACCAAGGACTCTGAGGCAAGGTAAGAACTGTGAGGGATGGTCTTCCATCCCAATTTAGGCCAGCCCCTCCAGGCAAGAGTCAGCCACAGTGACACTATCATTCTGTCTGTCTGTCTGCCCATGCTGGGAGAGCTTTGGAGACTGAATAATTTCTGTCTGGGAAGGGTAATGGGCATTCAGGAATTCTGGAGGTTGGGGTGGATATTGAGAGAGAACTGAAGAGAAAGAGAGGGAAGTGGGGGCACAGTAGAAACAAGGAGGTGGGGGGTGGGGAGGCACAGAAAAGAGGGTGGGAGAGAGGGAGAGTGGGGCACAAAGAGAAGGAGAGATCCTTGCCCTGCACATCTCCTGCCCCCTGACATGGCTGTGCTGATATCCCAGCACTAATTGCTTCAATTAATAATACTGCTCTATAAAATTTCAGCAGCTGAGAGCAAGTGCAAGGAAAGATGACATAATGCATTAATAATGCAGGCAGCCAATGGAGCTGGACTCCTGGGGAGCTCCATTAAGGAGCCACTGCTGTAGTCCTCCTCCTTGTACCAGCTAACACTCCAGGAGGAGCAGTGAGTGTCCTTGGGACTCGGCAGACTGCTGGAGCTTCTGGGCTTCAGAGCTGGGGCCACAGGGGCAGCGCCAATGGACAGGAGGCTGGGGCTGCTTTAGCCTTCCCATAAACTCTGGAAAGCACTCCTCCCCCATTCTTTGATCTGGACAATTGATGCTTTCTCAATCTTATGTAAGTGCTGCACACATTTTCAAGATTGCTGCCCTAAATCACCCACAACTGCCCCTTCTCAACCTGTTCAGTTTAGCAGCCCTTCCCCACCTCCACCAATGGCTGAAGTTCCTGGGGCAGCTCTCCTGATTGTTTGTTATCTCATTCTCATCTTTCTCTCTGCATCTAGATCTCTGTCTTTTTGTCTCTTTGTCCCTGGATTCCTAAGACCTCTTAGGGAAGTAATCCTCTGTTTCAGGACAAAGAACCTGTCATCCTAAACATGTTCAGCTGGTTTCTTTATAATCAGCATCACCCAAAGCCCTTTGAAAGTGTCTGCATGTGCACACAGTCTGTGCCCAGGCCAAGGGCTGAGTGTGGAGCCGGGAACAAATGAGCCAGCAGATGACCAGATCCGAAAACTGTAGCTCAATACATGGTTTTATACCTGTGCAAAGTTAGCTCTTTTCCCACTTGCCTGCAATAACCAGTCCTGGGCCATCCCAAACAAACCCTCTATGTCAGAGCTTCTCATTCTCTGGCTTCTCTAAGAAGCTGTTTCAGAGTGTTGCAGAATCCCTGGTAATTATATGCAATAATCTTTATACATATGTGCATTTCCCTGATAAAAATGTCTACAACATTCTCCTATTCTCTAATGGGTCCTGAATCCCATGAACCTCAAGAATCCCAAAGCATAGTTCTAAACTCCTTGGGGAATCAGGCCCTTAGATGGGCCTTTAGATAAGGGAGGTATTTATTTATTTTCTCATTTATTTATTTATTTATGAAGGTTTTATTTATTTATTTGACAGAGAGATAGAGAGAGAGCAGCAGGCAGAGGGAGAAGAAACAGGTTCCCTGTGGAGCAGGAAGCCCAATGCAGGGCTCTATCCCAGGACCCTGGAATCATGATCTGAGCTGAAGGAAGACGCTTAACTGACTGAGTCACCCAGGTGCCCCAATAACAGAGGTATTTAGATGGATGGATCTTTCATTCCATCTTGCATCTATGGCTCTAGATAAGGTCTCTGGAACATCTCACTTGGATTGCTATAGTCAAAGTTGATGTCAAAAGGGCCAAGGGTTAGAAGTAAAGAAGGCAAAAAGAGGCCCAATATTCATCTAAGACTCAAGTGAGAAGGAAAACTCATGCTTCAAGTCTTGGCATGGAAGCATAGCCTGGTGCCTCTCTTTCACAGTAGGGTTGAAGTTTGTGTTGGCAACTCAAAGTGTTCTCCAGAACAGGCTTCCTTTCCAAGGAAGAAAGGTAGGAGACAAACATGTGTTGGGCACTTTTTATGTGCAAGGTTCTGTCCCAAACAGTCTGGTGTGATCCTGATCACATTCCAGGAAAGCAGATCCTCCAGTCCCACTTCAGTGAGGAAGAAACTGAGATTCCAAGAGGTTAAGAAACTTGAGTAGTGGAGTCAAGATGTAAACCCAGGCCTTTTTGCCATTTAAGTCTAGCACCTTCTATTATATATAGCTCTTAGGGGGCATTTTCTGGGAACCAGCCTGGCTAATTTTCACCTCCATGTCCCCATTTCTCACTGCCTGTTCTCCAGGTGTGTAAATCCTACCTTCTTTTTTTAAAAAAATTATTTATATATCAGAGAGAGAAAAAGAGAGAGAGTGCATGCTTGGATGGTGGTAGAGGGGCAGAGAATGAGGGAGAGAGAATCCCAAGCAGACTCCATGTCACTGAGTGTTAGCCTGAGGTGGGACTCGATCTCACAACCCTGAGAGAACAACCTGAGTCAAAACCAAGAGTTGGATGCCTAACCAACTGTGCCACCCAGGTATCCCAAGTCCTACCCTCTTAAAAGAGACTTCCACCATCAAGCTTTTTCTAGATCGTTTTGACACAGAGTGACCTCTTTGTATGGGATGAATGGTTTGAGTAGATGTTTACAAAGGGTGGGCTGCAGTGGACATGTTGATTTTTAGTCAACAACCATTTTCCCACTTATTCATGTCTAACATCCTGATTTCTATGGGATATTTACTCCTTTTTCACGCAGTGGATAGTGACCCATCTTAGCCTCAGGAGGGAGTTGCAGTTGGTTTAAGCCAGTCACAGAAATCCTACTCCCTCACCAGTGGTCAGCCTGGAAAGGGGCACGTGACCCAGTTCTGGATGGTGAGATGATGAGAGAGATTGCTGGGAAGCTCCTAGGAAAGAGACATGGGACAAGAACAGTATCTCACTCTCTGGTGGGATATTTCCATGCCTTTAACATACAGTATTTGTACTGTTTGTCTGACACATATCACATCAATTGTCTTGTCATCTCTATTGTGTTGTTGTCTTATGTTGTTATTTAATTTTTTCTGTGTCATATCTTGTCTGTGTAGACTATACCAGCTCTTCCAGCCCACATAGATGTTCTCTGAATTCTTTTTTTTTTTTTAATTTTTATTTATTTATGATAGTCACACAGAGAGAGCGAGAGAGGCAGAGACACAGGCAGAGGGAGAAGCAGGCTCCATGCAACGGGAGCCCGATGTGGGATTCGATCCCGGGTCTCCAGGATCGTGCCCTGGGCCAAAGGCAGGCGCTAAACAGCTGCGCCACCCAGGGATCCCGATGTTCTCTGAATTCTTATAGAGCTTTCACATAGCAGCCAAATCTGTCATCCATTCACTCCAGAAATATTTATCGAGCCCCTATTATGTGCCAGATTCTGGATAAGAGCTGAGGATACAGTAGGGAACAAGGCATGGTCTCCATCCCTAGCGATCTTATAGTCTGTTATGGACTGAATGTACCCCCCCCCCCAAAAAAAAAATTCATATATTGAAATCCTAACCCCTAATGTGGTGGCATTTAGAGGTTGGGCCTTTGGGAGGTAATTACATCATGAGAGTGTAGCCCTCTCAAATGGAATTAGTGCCCTTATAAAAGGACCCTAGCCACCATGTGAGGACACAGTGAGAAGACTGCCACCTATGAACCAGTTAACAGGTCCTCAACAGACATTGAATCTGCTGGTACTTTGATCTTGAACCTTCTAGACTCTAGAACTATGAGAAATAAATATTTGTTGTTTTAAACTACCTCATCTATGGTATTTTTGTTCTAGCAGCCTGGATGGGCTAAGACAGTTTTATTGGTCACCTTAGATGTTAATCAGATAACCTCAGGAATAAATCTAGAATGACAGTTGGGAAGATGACTGGAGTTACCCAGAGCTATGCTGTGGTACAGTATGGGCCCTCGCACTAGCCTGGAGGTAGGTAAGACAACTCAGAGAAACTGAGGTCTGAAGGATCCAGGGACCAAATTGGGTAAAAAATAAATGGGGAAATACATTCCAGGCTATGAAAACAGTAAAACCTGTCCTCTCTTCTCCATCCTGACTCCCATTGACCTAATGCAGGCCCCCATCACTTTTCACATGGACTACTGTTATTGCTTCCTAACTGGGTTCCCAGCCTGCAGCTGTGTTCCTCTCAAGTACATCTTCCTCCCAGCCATGAGAGTTAGCTGTTAAGAACCCTTTAGTGGCCTCTACCAAGACAAGGCTGATTTTCTTAATTTCCTTCATAAGGCTCTGCATGATCTGACCTCTTTTAGCCTCTCTATCTTCATTTTCTGCCTTTCCCTACTTCTGAGAACTTCTTAGCTGTAGTTTTCAATCATACCAGACCACCAGAGTTTCCTATACCATTCTCTGTGCCTATAGCATTCTTCCAACCTTCCTTTGGGTGCCTGCCCTCACTTATCAGGTGTTGTATCACCTGGATTGGGCTCAGTGGCTCTCCTCTGTATTTCCACAGCACCCTCTGCATATCAAAGTTGTCTACTAACATGTGTCCCCTCAACTAGAACTGAGGGTTCTCAGTCTAGGAACCATGTCTCAGCTATCTCCATACCTCTTAGAACTTAGCGAAGCCTGGCAAAGCATTTTCTCAGGAAACATTTACTAAACTCCACTTTAGCACTTACTGTCTTACCACACAATGTAGCACTGATCATATTATATTCCGCTTGACTGTATTGTAATCCATCAATTGTTTCATTTGTACTAATTTTGACTCTATATCTAGATTTCAAGGTCCTGGAGGCCAGACCTTGTCTTATATTTCTCAGAAGTACTCACAGAACCTAACCTAACCCAGGTAATCACAAAATAAGCATTCAAAAAGTGCTAAATTAATGAAGGGATGAATGTATAATTGGACAGAGTTAAATAAATAGTTAAGTATTTTTCCTTCCACTTCTCCAGTTGGGAAATTACACATGAATCCTTGTCTTATTGCCAGCATCCTTGCAGGAAGGCCTCAGGAGGAAAGGCTTCCTAGACAAGTGAATGTCCATGGGGAATTCCCTGAGTCTCTACCTTCCCAGCAGTGCCCTGACACCTTTACTGCCAAAGCTGGCTTCGCTCATCCTGGCTGAAGGGACTAAGGAGGGAGATCTCGAAGTTTCCAAGCACACATGGCTCTGAGCTTTCCTGACCGGAGCCCTACCACTCCCTCCTCCCTGACTGCACCGCTTGGTGGCCAAGTAACTCTTACGGATTAAGGCCCAGAAGGTCAACCCTTCTCTTCTCCTGGCATGGTGACTTCCTCTGGCCAGGAGACCGGATGTGCTCCTGCTAATAATGGTCTGGAAGTGCTCTCCCTTGCTGGCCCAGACTCCCAGGAAGTCTTGAGAGAGGCAATCATCTGGAGAAGTTGGGAAACACTGAGCAGGCCTATGCGTGAGGTAGTCCAGATGACAGTCAACAAGTTGTGCTGAGGATTCTCTAAGTGGGCTGTTATAGCCCAGACCCCAGGACACAAGCTGAGAAAAGGAACAAAGGAAGCAAGCACTGAGTCCCCTGTGATGTGTCTCCTTAAAAATTGATCATCCAGGCCTATTTGCCAGGTGGGAGTGAGGCTTTGCCTGCTGCTGGATACAGAGTTTACTGAAGGGCCAGCTTTGTCCCCAGACTTACATCCAGTATTTGAATGTCAGCCAACTCTGAGAGTGACTTGGACTGTTCCTATCTCTGAGCTTTCAACTGTTACAGAGAACAGGATTGGCTATGTAACTTGTGGGGCCTAGTGCAAAATGAAACTGTGGGGTTCCTTGTTTGAAAGTATTGAGAATTTCAAGATGGTGATAAGAAAGCATTAAACCCAGCATATATAGTATCCATCTATGCACTAGGATGTGTGTGACTGTATGACTGCCCCTGTGAAGCCGGCCTTGCAAATGGGTTACTTGAGAAAAGTGTGAGTGGGCTTTAGCCAGGAGGATCTGTACCAGCAACTCCTCTCGTTAACCTACTAATCTCGGGTCTTGAAGGCAGGGACTTTATATTCCTTGGGTGTCCTCCCTGGGACCCAGAGGTGCTCACCACTGACTAGGTGAGAGTTGGCCATGGGGTAGAGACTGCCTTCCTGTGTGTAGTGTGGATCTAGAATGAGGGAGGCTTCAGGACCTGGAGCCTAGGTTGGAGGTTACAAGGCCAAGAAACCTCAAGGTGGCTGTTAGTCCCAGTGCCTTTCAATTTAAATTAAGGCAGTTTAACTTATATTCTAAAGGGGCTCCCTCACTACCAAGAAAGAGGGAGCTCATTACCCCCTTAGTAAGAGTCTACAAAATCTTTGGCAAATGAGCCATCAGAGGAGGTGGTTCAGAGCCAATATAGAAATTTTAAAAGTACTTGAACATCAGGGCTTTATTTAAATGTAAAAAATAGTCTAACTTGAATAGAAGGACTCAATCTTGCAAGAATGAAAAATTTTCCCTAAATAAATCTGTTAATTTAATGTGAGCCCAATCAAATATCAACAGGATAATCTTTTTTAAACTTGGCAAAAAAAGGGATACCTGGGTGGCTCAGGGGTTGAATGTCTGGTTTCAGCTCAAGGCGTGATCCTGGGGTCCTGGGATCGAGTCCTGCATCAAGCTGTCTGGGAGGAACCTGCTTCTCCCTCTGCCTAGGTCTCTGCTCCTCTCTCTGTGTCTCTCATGAATTAAAAAAAAAAAAAAAATCTTATTAAATAAACTTGGCAAAAATTGTACTAAGATTTATTTGGAAAATAAACATGGGAGGAGAACCAGGAAAATTTTTTAAAAAATTAAAATAAGAGGACAGGACCTCAGACATTAAAATACATTTTTAAGAGCACATTAAGGGGCCCCTAGGCCCCTTTTCAGCTCAAGCAGTTCCAGTGCATGTTCCTCTCTGCTCCTGTAGCCCTGGCTGCCAAATCCTGGGCCAAGCCTTGAAGGCTGTTCCTCAGATCCCAGGCCACTCAGGGTGCTCTGCTTAGGGGCTGGTCAGGCACAACAGGAAGGTAGTGGAGTTGCCCACTGCCCATTGCCTCCGGTTGCATACACACAGGTGGCTTTAACTTCTTGAGGGGACTTGTTGCAAAACCCTCCTCCTGCAGATTAGACTCATAAAGAGTTCCCAGTGCCTGCCCTCACTTGTCACTCTTAAGAGTAGGTGAGTCATCGGGCCAAGAAAGGTCTTAAACAGGAAGGCAGCCTACTAGCTCCTCTCAGTTATCAGGGGTGGTATATGCACACAGAACTGTCCAGAACCCTAGTATGGCATTGCTTCTTTCTACTGGTTATTACCTGGGTCCTTGTGCTTTGTCTTCCTCGAGTGTTTCCACCAATATTCAAAGCATTAATTAAAGGATAAGGAAAAATTAAGATCAACACTTGGTTTAGAAGAAAGCTGAACTGACTGAAATTGGGTGTGATGTTTCTCTGGGTGTTGGGGGCTTGCCCTCCTTCATCACTCTCCCCAGCTCCCCTTCATTCCCAGGGATAACTGAGAGTGGAGGACTATTCCAGAAAGCAGGGGGATCCAGACATGTGGACATTTTTAATCCCTCCCAGAGCATTCTTGGTAGCCCTGGGCTCTGTTCCCACAGGGACACTTGCTTCTCTGTGAATTTGCTTTGGGGGCAGATGGTTTGGAGTGAGCGGAAAAAAAATCCCATGGCAGCAGTTTTTCCCCTTCCGGAAACCATTGTTTGTTTTTGCCAAACACTGGGCATTCAAAGCAAGTTACCTTTTGTCTAAGCAGGGAGCATGGATCTTATGGGGCCAGAACTGGATTTTTCTTTTCTTTTTTAAAAATATTTTATTTATTTGACAGAGAGACAGAGCTTAAGCACAAGCAGGGGGAGTGGGAGAGGGAGAAGCAGGTTCCCCACAGAGCAGGGAGTCCTGTGTGGGACTTGATCCCAGGACCCAGGGATCATGACCTGAGCCAAACGCAGACACTTAACGGACCGAGCCACCCAGGTGCTCCAGAGGTTGATTTCTAATCTTCCTCTGCATCTGACTCAGGATTAGTGGTCCTTTTCCTGATTAGAGTCATTGCAGAGGTCTGGGAGAGAAAAAGCAAATTTGTCAGGAGCCTGAATGGGGTCTAGTGTGTTGACATTCACTGGCTGAGACTTAGATCAGCTGTCACTGCAGACAGACCTGTTTCTTATTTTAATACTGCGGCATAAACTGAGAAGCTGCAAGTACAGCTTCCAGCAGGAGCTGGAGCTCAGGGCACATCGGGTTCTTAAAAGGTCCTTAGAACAGTCTTGCAGAGGCCAGCTTCCTGGGGGCAGGACAGGCTGAGGGCCTGGGGCCCAGCACCTCACCCCTCCTCCCATTCTGTCTGCTGCATTGCGCCACCGATTCAGTGAAGACATCATCCTCACCCCCTTCAGAGAGCTGCTTGCTGCTCTGCTCTGACAATTAGACTGGCTGCCGCAGAGAAGTGCTCATCCTCACCGACATATGGCTTTTTAAAGTGATAAATTGCATTAGCAAATTTCTTATTAGCTCTGCTGTCAGGAGGGAGCTCCTGCCATGTTAGGTTGCAGAGGCTGATGCATAACTTCCCGGCCATTAATTACCATGCCAAGGGCTAAAGAGACTCAGAGGCTAGTGGGTGGAGGCCCTCATTCCCTCTTCTCTCTCCTCCCTCCCATGGGAGGTCAGGGGAACTGGTCTTGGTGTTCAGCTATCTTAGGTCTGACTCAACAGTAGGCTCTGCTCTTTGGGCTCCTGATCTTGGTAGGTAGGGTACAGGATGCCCAGACACCATCTGGGTTGGTTTGGGCTGGGTTCTCCCTTAGGACCTCCAGGATCTGGCAGCTTGGAATCTGCACAGCATCTCTTTTAGAACTGTATACACAAGGCAGAGCCTGGACTGTGTCCCAGAAAGGTGTTCTGGGGCTCTCCCTCGGGGTTCAAGGCCACTGATTTCTCCTCCTACTTCCTCCCCTCACTCCAGACAGCTGAAGAGTCTCCTCCCTAAAGGTGACATCATGTCTCCTGCTCAGATCTTCTCTTGGTGACTATCCAAGGAACTGCATATTCAGGATGTTCAACCCCTGCTTTCTATGGGCCTAGGCTTCCACTTTACATGAGGAATTGCATAAAACACATTGATTGGGGAGCGAAATGAGAGAAGGAACATTTCAATTTTTTTTTGTTTTATCTATTGGCCCACTAGTAACCATTTGAGTGGAGTCTCTAAATCTTCTGAGAATCAGACAAAACATATTCTCATCCCCAGGAAAACACACATATTTACACTTGCGCATTCAGTTTCAGGGCCTTCCCAGACCCTCAGCAGCCCATTAATAACCCATATTTTATAAGTGCCCTTCCCAAGTCCCTCAGTGCTGCTGATCCCTGGGAAGGGACCATATCAGCAGTCTCCTGCAACAGGAAGTGAATTAGCCTTCTCCTAGAACAACAGCAGAGATGGCTCCCCAGGGCAACCCTGGGCACCCTTTGGTGAAGACCACTACATGCAATTGCTTCATTTCTTGGGTTATATTAGACAGGTTGAGTCTGAGAAATGGGCTCAGGACCGCAATGATTCTGGTCAGATCTGTATTAACTCTTTCTGAGAAACCAGTTCTGCGGCTGGGAGGCTCATATAGTAACATTTTTTTGTCCTGGTGTGCTCCTGCTAAGAAAAGAGATGGGGAAAAAAAAAAAAAAAAAAAGAAAAGAGATGGGGGGGGAGGAGGCAGAGACTGGCAGAAAAGGGGAAGATTCTGAAATGGGTGTGGGGGAGGGTGTGTGTGTGTGTGTATGTGTATATATAGAGAGAGGCAGAGGGAAGGGAGGGGAAGAGTGCAGAATTTCCCATTATTTAGCTTTAGGATGCTTTTGAGATGGATATTGGATGGATTTGCCTTCTTCACACACATGGCCTCAAATTCTGCATTGTCTTGAGCTCTGATTGGCAATAACGCTCTGCTCTGTGAAATTTTAAAAAACACACTACTTTCTTGTTACCTCTCAAAAGGCTGGGCTTGGGATGCCTGGATGTCTCAGCGGTTAAGCTCTGCTTTTGGCTGAGGGCCTGATCCTGGAGTTCAGGGATCCAGTCCCACATCCAGCTCCCTGCATGGAGCCTGCTTCTCCCTCTGCCTATGTCTTTGTCTCTCTCATGAATAAATAAATAAAATCTTAAAAAAAAAAAAAAAAAAAGGCTGGGCTTTAGGAAATGCCCAAAGGAGGGTAGAAAGGTGAAAAAGGTCCTCTAAGCGAGGAAGGTGGCTACCAAATCATTCTCCAGGGTCTTCAGTTGTTACCATGACTCTCTGAGGGAAGCAAGAAGGCAAAGGTGTTGTAATAAAACCGGACCCAGCCAGGGTTCCTCGGAGGGATGGAAGGCACAGATAAGCAGCCCAACAAGAATTGCTCCCTCCTCTGCACTTGGGATAGGAAGTCCAGATCCCAATATAGCCTCTGGCCTGTAGCTGGTCAAGGCCTATACTCACCTTCCCCTTCCCACTTCCTTTAGGTTGGTGCAGGCATGAGCTGGACTCTTACTCCTACCCTTCCTAGCATCTGCCTACTTTCTTAAGAATCCTTTTAGGATGGCACAGCTTGGGATCTGGCCCCACTGGTTTGACCTGCTCACAATCCTCTTTGGGTGTGCCCAGGCCCCAGCAGGTTGGCTCGTATCCAAGGAGCCACTCATTGGGCTCCAGCTCTATACCACAACTTATCCAGTTTGACCTGGTGGATCTTCATGATCCAGAAACCAGGGCATGACAAGCCATCCTACCAGCATCCCATTTGCTCCTCCCTGACTCTTAGGACGAACACCAATTTGGCCACTGAGGTGGGAAAACATATGCTGAAAGGGCCCAAGACTATGTGAACTGGGGAGACTACTCAGGGTGACTTGGTTCCTCTGAGGACTATTGGGCCTGGAATTAAATAGGTCTTCTGCATAACCAAAGGCCAAGAAAGGGTAATGAAGCAGAGGGGTCATTCCAGAGAAAGGACACTGTTGGCTGCTAAGAGGATGATATTCTGCAATGACTCATGGGTGAAGGGAAAGAAACCCATCCCTGAAAATTATCTCCAAACTGTGTGTCCTGTACGGCCGTGGCATTTTAGCCTTTCCAGCTCTGGAATACAAAGTGGGCTCTGCACTTTGGGCTCCTGATCCTGGAAGGGAGGGCACAGGATGCTTCATACCATGCCTCTCACTTAATCCCCACTGGAATCAGGTTAGGCTGAGTCCAAAGTTAGGGGTCTTTCCCTTGGTCTTGGCCAGGAGCAGCATCAGTGGCCCAAGAATGTTGGAAGCAAGGGATATGTTTTTCTAGGAAGTCAACTTACTTTCAGGAAAGGATTTGAAATGCAGGAAATTGAAAAAGCTCCTAACTCTGTGTCCTGAGACCCCTGCACCCCTACAACCCAGAGGTCCATGGAGAAGGGAGAAAACAACTAACTAAAGCAGCCTCTCCACTCCTCTCCATCTCTTTCTTTCCCATTTATGTGTTTGATTTTTGTCACAGCACCTATCACAATTTTGCATTTTTTGATGTATTTGTGTCCTAGATAGTGTCTCTTTCTACTACTCCCTCTTCCGTTACTCCATGAGAGTAGGCCTTTGTCCATGCCCACTTTCTCAGTGCCTAGGAGAGTGTGTGGCTCACAGTAAAGGTGTGCTATTTGTTAATAGGGTGGAATGGTTAGGATGTGGAGAGGAGGCCAGGACCCAAAAGGCCATCAAGGTAGGAGTAAAAGGGACATTTGCCACTATCCTTTTCATTACCCTTCAAAGGTAGGTGGCTAGGTAGGTAAAGTCCAAGTTTGTCATCCTGACAATCCATCTTCCTAGGCTCATTTCCTGCCAGCTTCCCACCTCCCACCCCAGTAAGCCTCCAATGCTTCAGCTTCTCTAAACTGCTAAGTGTCCTCGCATTCCAAAGTTCCCTCCATGTATTCTTTTGCATATGTGCCTACCTGGAATGCCTTTTGTCTATGCAGTTAGGAACTACGATACCTACTTCTTACAGTGACTATGAAGTTTAAGGGTTGTGGTATAGAACAAGTTCCTAGCTCATGTTTTGCTGAGTCCTCACTAAATATTTCTAGCATCCTTCTCCTTCCTCTCTGTCTGAGGAATGTATCAGCACAGGCAGCCCCTCTTCTGAGATGCCTCAGGCCACAGTGCTTTGTTCTTCCCAGTTAGAGGACTGTTAGGGGGTCTGTGTCTCCAAGCTGATCCACAGACTGATCCTCAGGGCTATAATAGTAGGTGCTAAATGTATGTTCCTGAATAACTGGAACTGAGGGCCTGTGAGGCAATGCATTGCTCATCTTTCCAGAGCCAGAGCATGCACACTCATTGATATTGCTGAGCAGGAAGTTTGGGATCTGTGCTCTGCTGGGCTGAGAAGCCTGGGGTGGGGCCTCAGTCACCCTCTTGCAGCCTAATCAGCCATCTAGTCCACCCAGCCCTGAAATCAGAATCCACATCCCAAGCACCAGAGCCACATCCAATTTTCCATCAATAAAATATTCAGCTGCTCCACAGCCACTATCTGCTCTGTGTTGGGAGGGCCCTGCCCTCTCAGTGCGTGGATCCTACTCTTCCTGGCACACATTGTCCCTTAATCCCTGGATCAGCCCTTCATTATCCTAGCTCTGTGCATTTACTAATGCTCTCTACCCCCATCACCCCAAAATCAGAACTGCTCTTCCTCCTCCTCCTCCTTATCCAACTCCAATCCACCCCTCCCCAAGGCCCACCAGCTCTGTGAAGTCTTCATTGGAAGTGATTTTTGCCTGCCTTAAATCCCAGATGTGCATCTAAACAGCAAACCCACATTTCACAATCCCAGACGGATGGGATTAGTTCTTGAGTGGATTCATCCTAGTTCATATGAGATAAAGACCCTTGACTCAAAATGATGATTTACTGCTGCTGTGGATTCCCTTCCACAGATTGGGGTTGGGGTACTTAGTTGAAAGCAGGGATGGGAATTTCCAATGAAAACCCATGGGAGCTCTCAGGGACCTCCACCTGACCTGGAACCCTAAAGTTTCCCTACTTCAACCAAGGCTTATTCTCTGGTCTTGTCCTTATTCTAGGATATGTGCTGCTGAAATGAGCACATGGTCTTGTCCTTATTCTAGACCAATTACTCTGTATAGGGTGAAGGACAGAGTGCTCTCTGGCCACAATATGTTGTTTCTGGGTGCACAATGACTGCTGTTTAATGTGGTGAGTTTGGGATGTTGTGAGATTGCCAACAGAGCAGTGAGCTGAAAGCAGTGCACTAACTAGCAGATTCTGGGAAGAAAGGGCATAGGTGTGGGGACCCACAGCCAACCTTGTATAATCAGAGCAGTTGGGTCCTGCTTTATGCATCTTGAAATTAGGTGTAAATAAGATATTTGAAATCAACTCTAATTTTAATTTTAATTTTTTAATTTTTATAATTTATTTTTATTTTTTTATTTTTTAAAAATTTTATTTATGATAGTCACACACAGAGAGAGAGAGGCAGAGACACAGGCAGAGGGAGAAGCAGGCTCCGTGCACCGGGAGCCCGATGTGGGATTCGATCCTGGGTCTCCAGGATCGCACCCTGGGCCAAAGGCAGGCGCCAAACCGCTGCGCCACCCAGGGATCCCAACTCTAATTTTTATAACAATACTCAGATGATTTAGATCAAATGTTTCTTATAAGGGGATAAGGGTTGACCTATTGCCTGCAGAATGGGCATAAGATTTGGATTTGGAGTCAGGCAGATGGGGCTTGAACTGGGTTCTGTTCATTGTTTGGCCAGAACTTTACCTTCCTGGGCATGCATATATACATATATGCATTTTGAGTATATGTGTGAGTGTGAGTGTGAGTGTATGTATGTGTGCAATATGTTTAGCTCTATACACACACTTTTTTTTTTTTGAGAATTTTAAAAAAGATTTTATTTATTTATTTGAGAGAGAGAGCACACAAGCAGGGGGAATGGCAGGCAGAGGGAGATGGAGAAGCAGGCTCCCCATATAGCAGGCAGCTGATGTGGGGCTCAATGCAAGGCTCTGTCCCAGGACTTGGGGATTATGACCTGAGCCAAAGGCAGATGCTCAAATTGACTGAGCCACCCAGGCACCCCTTTGGAGCATTCTTTATGTGCTAAGCACTATGTCAAGCATTTTATTTTCAATGCCCCATTTAGCCCTTATAACAGCTCTGGGAAGAGTCATGCAAGAGTCAGGGAAGAGGCAGAAGGACAGGGAGATATGTATATATATGATAGGATATCGTATATATATCTTCATATATACAGAGATATGTATATATACATAATATGTATATATAATATAGAAATATAGGTATACTTCTAAATCTATGTAAAAAGAGGAAAAGAAAACAAATGGCAAAATGTTAACACTTGGTAAATCTATGTGAAAGATTTATAGGTTTTTCTGTACAATCCTTTCAACTTTTTTCTGTTTGAAAATTTCCCAGTAAAAATTGAGACTTGAGCAAACAGGTTTAAAAGAGAGGGCAAGTAACTCACCATTAAGCACATTTATTAAATGGCAGATCCAGGAGTCAATGTATGTCACATTAACTAAGGAGAGATAGCTGTTTAAAGGAACCTAAAGCTGAACACTTTGTATTTAGTTTATTATTATTTATTATTTTATTTATTTAAAGAGTGTGCATGTGCGAGTAGGGGATGGGGGTAGAGGGAGAGGGAGAGAATCCTAAGCAGACTCTGTGCTGAGCATGGAACCTGATGTGGGCTCAATCCTACAACCCTAAGATCATGACCAGAGCCAAAATAAAGTCAGATGCCAGGCCGACTAAGCCACCCAGGCACCCCGAACACTTTTATAATATACAAGTATCTCCAGCAAATGTATTTCTTCATTGATTCCACTTTTAATCACTGGGGTAGCTAGTTCCATATAGTCCCAGGATCTAAAGCAGCTTCTTCATTCTTGTGCAAGAAGGACTCTTGTAGTTGAGTTGTTGTTGAAAGCTGCTTTTCCTTTGGCTATAGTGAAGTCAAAACAGTTCCCTGTCCCAACCTCCAGGTTTCTAGGAGACAAGGCTCAATGTCCTTGCAGAAGCTGGGAACCCTTTTTGGCTCCATGGTTTCCATGATGCAAACAAAGCCCAGGTTTACTCATTGGAGGGACAAAGCTGGTGAGAAAAGAGCCTTTAGTAAATGTGCCAGTGGGCCACCATCAGGGTCACCTGAGGTGCTTATTTAAAATGCTCTGCCTCCTGAGGCTGGGGCCTGGGAACCTTCATTTTAACTAGTACCCCAGGTAATGCTGCAGCACACCAAGGTTTGAGAATCCACAACCTAGCTTAAAATCCAGGCCTCTATAGCTGGCATTCAAGGCTTGCAAAGCTTGGCTTCTCTTACTCCCCAGCATAACCTTCCCCTCTAGCCTGGCTAGAGGTTAGGTTAGTCCTCTAACCTGCCCTCCAGCCTGAGCCCTTTGCTGTCTCACCCTTCCCTGGAATCTTTTCTTTCTCCCCGCAATCCTTATGATGCCAACTGAGCCTCAAGAATGAATTCAAGTCTCACCTATTCCCTGGAATCTTTCTAATCACCCCAGCCCATGTCCCAGGAGTTGCTCCCTTTCTGTCTTCACTCAATGTTAAATTGGTGGCACTTGATGTAATAAGTTATGACATACTATCTATTATGATTTTTCACTTGCTTTTTTTTTTTTTTTTTTCACTTGCTTTGGTTGAGTTCATGTCATTCTCTTGACCACCTGTGAAATTCCTGAGAGCAGAGTTCACATCTTTTTCTCTTGCATCCTTTTTAGTACCAAGGATAAAGTTAAAGTCCTGGGTAGGTCATTAGAACTAGGTTGCTAATAACCGAATTGAGGGAGAGATGAGAGAAGAACAGCATAAAGACAGGGTGGAGTGGACAAGAGGGAGAGGATTAGTTATGGCCATGGTAGTCATTGTGCAGGGCACAGGATCTTTTGATTGGATCTGGGATTCCAGGCTCTGTGGATGGGTGTTGTTAGGATGACCATCCTTCCCTCCCCCATAAGTATTTGCATTTGGGGCTGGGCTGCTTTGGGGTCTCTGCCTCCTCATGACAATTTGCATCCACAAATTTACATAGAAGTGAAGGAGCTTCCTGAGAGGGGAGACAGGGCTTTGCCATATTCCTTATTTGTTGTTCAAAGTCAGGTATGGTGAGCCTGGGGCTGTAGGTATGAGCAGTGGAGCCAGGCTATAGGGTAGTATGGCTCTCCCTGAGATAGTGTTTGGATTTCTCCCTGAGGCTTTCAGTAATAACCCTCTGATGACTTTTTGGTGGCCTGCCCTGCATTCTTCCAATGATATCTGCCCAGCTATGCTTGAGGCAGTTAGAAACCAGTAAGCAGTGTCATAGGGCGGCGAGGGCGGGGGGGGGGGGGGGGAACGACATCATGGATATTTTGTCATAAATGTAAATGACACCTCCCTTGTTGGCCCAGGAAGGTGAAGCCTGATACATACATGCTGTTCCCAGATCCCCTTACATTGCCCCCTCTGCCTAGAATGCCCTCTCCCCAGGTCACTGCTTGATAAATTCCTCAGGGGGACCTGGCTAGAGACCCAAGGTGGAATTAGATTCTGTTTGGAGGCCTCTGTGAACACCTCTGCCTCCCAAGTAAAATGGGACCATGACTACCTCCCAGGGTGGCAAAGAGAAAAGATCATATTCAGGCTAAACAAAGGGCTTGAAATTGCTTCTTTACTTCTCCTCACATCTCCTCACATTTCACTGAATAAAAGCTGGCAACTCTGGGTACCCCCCACCTCAGAGCACCTTGATTAGGGGGTCCCCTAGATGGTGTTGAGTGGTTGCATACTGCACAGAAGGACAGCTTAGAGCCCTGTGTGATGCTTCTGAGCCATGAGTTGCCTTTCCCCACCCAGACAAAGGATGTACTCAACCACGGGACAAAAAACAAGGCAGCAGATGGAAGAAGAGCCACAAAGATAGCAGTCCTTGGAGGATCAAGGAAAGGTCAGTGACCCTGTGAAACATAAACACAGTTTGGATGAGGAGAGCCAGGAACCACAGAGTGGGCTCCTAATGGAGGGAAAATGAAAAGAGAAAAATCAGTGATGCAGGAAGCTTCTCCTCACTCACATCCTTCAAATGGCTGCGGGGGGGGGTGGGGGGGAGGTGGGGGGAGGTGGGGGGGGGGAACAAGCTGGAGCTGGGAATATATTAGCTGCCTGATCGTGTTACCGAGGGAGTTGTGGAGTTCCAGTGCCCAGAGGCCTCTCAGGAGATGGTAGATAATTATGGATGGGTCTCTGGTTTAATACAGCTCTGCCACAGGGTAAGGGATGGAATATATGACCCCTTCAAGGTCCCCTTATCTGTACCAGAGCAGGTTACTGCAAAACAAAGACAATTCAGGAGGCTGTCACATAATCATTTGTGTTGCATGCTTCCTTCAGAGATTTTTTGAGAAATCTCCTGATGAAAGTTCTAAGTGCTCAAAACCAGAATGAATTCAGGGATTTCGTTACCCCCGCTCCAAATCCCTGCCCTGTCTTTTATTTAAAATAATAATTAAAACTCCAATCTCCTGAAATCCTTAATACAGAGGTTTTACAGTCAACTGAACAAGATCTTTAGCTTTCATTAGAAATGTCTGCATTTCTCTTTGGTTTTAAGGGAGGTGGGGTATATTGGAATATTAATGCGGAGCATTTACATGAGGCTCTTAATTTGAAAAGAATGTGAGAATTAATGCTTGAGTTTAATCGCAGAGCCTGAATCATCACAGATAGATTTTTACCCTCTTTTCCTTAATCAATTTCACCCTAATTAATTCTTCTGTGGCTAAGTCTTGTTACATTAGATAGTCTGCTGATTATTTCCACAATCAAGAGACTGTATATTCATGCATTTTTAATAAGGAACGACTGCATCCTTTTTCATAAGTGATCCTGCTGGTTGGCAGTTGCAGCCGCTAAAATAATTATAGAGCAGATTACTTACTTTTAAAGCATTGTTTGCTGTCATATTCATCCTAGGTGACAATTTGGAAGAGCTCCGAGGCTGCTGTAATCGGGCAGAGGAGCAGGGTATTTAGTGTGGCAATTTTCAATGTCAAGTGCTGTTTATGCATAGGTCAATGCCTTTAAAAAAATAATAAACACAGGAGTAATTTGGTCCTGCTGGCTGATGAAGCCATGTGCTATAGACTCAAAGGCCATTCTGTGCTTAGTTTAAAACCCTGGCTTGTAGAAGAACTTACCTGAAGGCTGCCCAGCACCTTCTGCCTTCAACTATGACTGGTCCAGATATGGTCATTGGTGTCTGATTATTACTTATACGATGGGGTGCTCTCATATCAGACCCTGATACCGCTGCAACCTTCAAGAGGGCTTGAAGCAGGGGATGCAGTAATTCCAAAGCCTCAGCTGTTTTCTGGTTAGCAAAGAAAGAAGGAAAACCT
Organism: Canis lupus dingo; assembly: GCF_003254725.2. Lineage (NCBI taxonomy): Eukaryota > Metazoa > Chordata > Mammalia > Carnivora > Canidae > Canis > Canis lupus. Next base: position 50,201,550 of record NC_064252.1, on the reverse strand, counting down.
ACCTACAGGAAAAGACTGTTTTTGTTTTGGGAAAAATACTAGGCTTTTTGGTTATGCAGAGGAAAACTCAAGAGCTGATTCTAGAATGGACATATTGAGATAAGGGGAAATAAATGGCTGTGCATACTAATATGGAAGGCTGTCTTTTCAGTGGGCAAAGCTACTACTCACTGCAGAAGTTCTTCCAGTGTTCACTTGGTGGAGGAGTTTTCCCTTCTCTCTTAGGGAAAACAAAGAGTTGGGGCCTGGACTCCAGGTAGGGCAGTTAGGCCAAGGGCCGTCCTGTCTGTGAATTAGGTTAGCTCTACAGTCAGAGCATGTCTGAAGGCTGTGGAAGGAGAAGGCAAGCAGGGCACGCAGGCCATGGGGCAGTGGGCTCCAGGAGAGTCTATAGGCAGCTTCCAGCTTAACAGTTTTTATTCTATAATTGTAACTCTCTTTTGCCAACCCCAAGCTTTTAGCAGTTTTGTTAACCCTACAGCCTTAGGAAAATAAGCTATAGCCACACTTGCAACTTAGTAGGACAAAGGAGTGTGATCTTCCCTTAGACTCCCTCCCCTATAGTCTGTTCAAGGAAGCCTGGTGGTCCTGGAGCCCATGTGAGGTGCCACTGATTGGCCCTGGGGAAGGAAGAGACTCGTGACAATCCATACGAAGAAAGAGACTCAAGTTAAGGTCTTGCTCAGGTGGACAGGTATAGAAGGAGAACGAAACAAACATCCTTCACCATATATAGAGAGAGACACCTTCAGAAGGAGAAACTACAGTGTGCAAATTAGACGGGCCTGGGTTGTTGGCTAGCAGCCATCTGGGTTGCCCTTAATATACGCTGCAGTTGGCCAGAGTCTCAGAGGTTGTCCTGCCCTCCCTACTCTCCACACCAGCTGTTCAGGGAAACAGCCAAACTGTAGCAGCCTCCAGCTCATTTCCCAGGAACATCACTGCCAGCTGCTCTGCAGAGCCCTGAGCCAATAACTGGAGGTGGCACTAAACCTTAGGTCACTGCTCCCACCCCTGGTGCAGATGAGGAAACTGAGCAGTTCTGGGGTACTTACTGTCTATAGTGAAATGATAAAAAGAGGTGTCCTTAGACTATTGAAGTCATGGAGGAAACTGGAAGGACAAGACCTGAACAGGTATTTGACAACACAGTATATAAATGGCAAGCTGGCTGGGTGTCTTGAGGCAGCCCTCCAACCTCTGTTACACTGAGTGGGAACTTAGGCTTAGAGAAGTAATGTGACTTGTTTAAGGTCACTCTATTGATAAGGAACAGGTTCAGGGTCTCAGGTAACCCAGCTCCCAATTTAATGCTCCTTTTGGACAGCCCAATCCTCAGGTGAATTTCTTTTTAGCTAGAGACAGGGTGGGGGCTGGCTCTCATCCCTTCAGGGTATGCATGTCTAAAACACATTTAATCTTCATGGATATTTCTAAGACCTGTTTTCAGTTTTGTCTGAGATCTGTATCCCTGAAGTAAGATAAATGGTATTCACTGGAAGGTCAGCTGCTGGGGATATTGGGTTCAAGGAGCTAAGGAAGTAAATCATTTGGTGAGTGAACTTAGAAAGGCCAAGATGTTAAACTCCAAGCCAACCAGGATTTAATTTATTTGTTACTGAGGTCAATGCCATTTTTACTGCACACTAAAGAAGTCTGAGCTCTGTTGCCAAGATTCAAGAGAAATCTTAGTTGTCATTTTCCCCTCTACTAGAAAGAAAATGGAGACTGTGTCAAATCTGGGAAGCCTGGAAGAAAGAGAATAAAGAGAAAATACAAAACATTTCTCCCCTCTTCTTGTGTGCACTCTCTGTTGCCAGGACAGATAGAGCCATCTCATCTTTTTCATCAATGTCTGCTCTAGGAACAGAGATCCCTCCCTGGGGCCAACTTCCTTCCTTGGATAGCCAGTGCTTTGGGCCAGAAGGTGGGCAGCTCAGTGTTCTGGCAGATGTAGAGCTCAATACAGGAGGCTTCCCCTATGTCTAGAGCCTTGACTTCCCTATCCTCACTCATCTTAGCCATCTCTTGCCCATCCTCCTTTCATAGAAAAACCACTACCAGCTCCACATGTGCTCAGTTCACTTTAGTAAGTCATTAAAAAAGCTTTTCTCCTCCTGGAATTTCCTCTCTAGTTCTCACTGTACTTGCCTGAGATTACACAGATTGTGTGCCCTAAGACCATACTTTATAGGCTATTCCTATGCTCCATTAAAGAACTGACAAAGCTCACAGACTGGTGAAAAATAGCCAAAATAATATGAATAACAGCAATAAACCTAACCATATATTGAACAGCGACTATTTTTGGGCAAGGGGCTTCACACAGCTTCATTACCTCACAGATTCCTCATCGCTACCCTGGAGCCCTGCAAGGTAACTTTTATTATCCTCATTTTGTAGATGAGGAAAGATATAGAAAGGATGAGTAGTTTGAACACCTTGCCCAAATAAGATTAACAGTAGCCAAACACATTGTGTTAGCCAACCTGGAGAAAAGACATGTGGATGGCAGAGGCAATGGGGCAGACTCTTCAGCACTACCTCTGGGGAGCAGCCTCGATTCACAAACATCCTGGACTGGCAAGCAGCCACTGTAGACTTTTGTGGGGTCACTACTTGGGATCACTTCGTCCCTTGCTCTGGCTCCTTATTTACCATGCAGTCTTTTGACCATAGCTCACTTCCCTGTACAGTGTGCCTGCCGGGAAAAGGTGTGCAGGGCCGCACAAGCAGGGGGATCCCAATCTGTTAGGCAGTTGTTACCCAGGACTATGCCCACTTGCTGGTCTCTTGTCTTGGAATGCCTTCCTTGCCGCCTCACCTTGGCTCTGTGGAGATGGCTTCACCTTGGCTAAGTGGCCCCCTGCTCCTCATATTCCCCACATCTAACCCTAAGTTTCTTTCATGATGTCTATCATTCTCTGCTATTAATTATTTACATAGATTTTTTAAAATGCATACTTTATTTTTTTAGAGCAGCTTTGGGTTCCTAGAAAAATGGAGCAGACTGTACAGAGTTCTCCCATAAGCCCTCCTCCTCCCCCAACCTCTTCCACGCACTACCACCAACCAAGGTCCACAGTTTACGCAAGTTGTTCCTTTTTGTTGTACATTCTATGGATTTGGATAAAAGTATAATGACATGTTAGCCATCATTATGGCATCATGCAGAGTTTCACTGCCCCCCAATCCTCTGTGCTCTGTCTATTCAGCCCTCTCTCCCCACTAACTTCTGGAAACCACTGATCTTTTTGCCGTTTTCATAGCTTTGCCTTTCCCACAATGTCAGGTAGTTGGACTTACACAGTATGGAGCCCTTTCAGATTGGCTTCTTTCACTTAATAATATACATTTAAATTTCCTTCACATTTTCCATGGTTTAACAGCTCATTTCTTTTTACTGCTGAATAATATCCCACTGTATGGATGTACCACAGTTTATCTCTATCCATTTACCTGCTGAAGGACAACTTGGTTGCTTCCAAGTTTGGGCAGTTATGAATGAGGCTGCTATAAACATCTGTGTACAGGTTTTTATGTGAACATAAGTTTTCAACTCCTCTGAGTAAATATCAAAGAGCACAATTGCTGGGTTGTATGGTAAGAATATGTTTAGTTTTGTAAGAAACTGCCAAACTGTCTTCCAAAGTGGCTGCACCATTTTGCATTCCCAGCAGCAATGAATGAAAATTCCTATTGCCTCACATCCTTGCCAACATTTAGTGTTGTCATGTTTTGGATTCTGGCCATTCTAATAGGTATGCAGTATAATTTTGTTGTTTTAATTTGCAATTCCCTAATGACACACTGTGTGGGGCATTTTCTCATATGCTTACTTGCCATCTGTATTTTCTGTGGTGAGGTATCTCTCTGTTTAGATCTTATGCCCAGTTTTTAAGTTGTTTGTTTTCTTATTGTTGGGTTTTCGGAGTTCTTTGTATATTTTGCTTAACATTCCTTTTCAGATAGATCTTTTATAAATATTTTCTCCAGTCTGTGGCTTGTCTTTTGATTCTCTTGAAAGATGTTTACTTTTTATCTTCCCAATGAGAATGCATACTCTATGAGACTGGAGACTGTGTTTTATTTATAGCTATCTGGCACATGGTAGGCATTCATTAAATATTAGGAAGAAAGAGACAGAGATAGAATTAGCATTCTGGTCTATATATCAGTGTTTTATTACTTTGGTTGATGTTAGTCTGTTCCTAAAAGACAAATCCACCCTCACTCAGCCTGTTGACCATATTGAGTTTGGGAGCCTGATGGGGGAACAGCCCCAGACCTTGAAAAATTTATCAAGGTATGCTATGGCCTTGGGAATCCTCTTGGGAATTAGCTGGCACCTCTCTCTTGCTATGCATCTTCTTCCTGATTGTATTTCCTGTAAGTGATGGTGAGTTTTTGAAACTGAGACCCTCTCCCAAGTATTTTGCCTTTTACAAAGGGGTGTGAAGTCATGTCCAGCTTTGGCAGTCCTGTGTCAGAGCACCTGTGGTACTGCCCTGAGGAGACTACTAGCCACTGGCACTACTCTGTGGACCATTTGCATGCAGTTCACTTGGTGCCAGCCACTCAGCTTTCCCAGCTTCTGCCCTTTCCCCTCAGCAGCCTCTGAGCTCCAATGGCCTGTGAGAGTTGATCTGGGTCTGGAATTTGTTACTCTAACACTTTCCCAGAAGTAGGTGTCAGTTATTACTGTTAATCCCCCAGGGACCCTTATTCTCTTTGCAGCTGGGAGAAAGGGTGGTTAGATGCAACGAGATGAGTATGGTGGTAACATTCTTGATAATGGCTAATTTCTTGAGCAGTTAACATCCGCCAAGCCCCATGCTAAGCACATTACATATATGATCTCACTTAGTCCTCACAAAGTTCTGCAAGGCAGATATCTTATTACTGTTATCCCTGTCTTTCAGATGACCAAACTGACTCAGAAAGGGTAAGTACATTTGTCAGAGTCAGAAAATAAACGGCAGAGCCAGGATTCAAACTCAGGACTCCATGTCATGCTTTTGACCATCACAATAGCCCTCCCTTCTCCTGCCCTCCACAAAATATTATGTATCTCTTTTTTACAACTCTTCTTTACAAAATTGGCCCTTGGGCAGCCCGGGTGGCTCAGCGGTTTAGCACCTGCCTTCAGCCCAGGGCCTGATTTTGGAGACCAGGGATCAAGCCCCACATTGGGCTCCCTGCATGAAGCCTGTTTCTCCCTCTGCCTGTGTCTCTGCCTCTCTCTCTCTCTCTCTCTCTGTCTGTCATGAACAAATAAATTTTTAAAAATAAACAAATAAATAAATAAATAAATAAATAAATAAATAAAATCTTAAAAAACAAACAAACAAAATTGGCCCTTAGTATCTGTGATTCAGGCTGCCCTGCCTGCACCCTTGCATTTTCCCCAGGGCCACTCACCTCCTGGCAATCTTTCCAGGGGCTGGTGCTCCCAGCCCTCTTCTTCCTCCAAAGGAAACCTGTAGCTTTGAGGCAAAGGTGCTCTAGCCTCATGCTTCAGTCCTCCAGTCCTCTGAGACTCTTATTAGCAGTATCTTCCCATAAACCATTCAAGGAGACTTTGTGGGTTCCAAAATAGAGTCATTTTAATGGTTTATTGCTTCATAAACACTGTTCTGCAAGGACGCTGTAGGCCCATGTTGATAGAAACAGTCAGTTCCTGTATTTTCGGGTTCGGATTTACCTTTCCCGGCTGCGGGTACTTCCTTATTCCGGGCAGGCTGACCTTTGGAGGAGCTTGGAGGTGGGGGTGGGGAGAAGGTTGATGTACTAGGTTGGCTGAATGCCCCTCCTGCTTTCCCAGGCCTACGTGATGAAGAGCCAGTGAAACATTCTTCCTCTCTCCTTCAGTCTGAGCAAGCAGGGTTTATCTGAGGGGAAGAAAGTCTGAGGGAAGTGGGAGAACAGACAGGGAGACCTACAGAGTCTGCAAGTCTCCATCCTGACAGCCCTAGGGTGGAGCGTCACCCAGGATAGTAGCAATGGGAAACCGTATGCATTATCCTAATACTCACAGTTTCTAGTATCCTGTCCCTGCGATGAGGAAGTGGAGCCCAGACATGGACTACCCTGGGTTTTTATGCAGCTAACAAGTGACTATATCAGGCAGGTCCCAGTAGGGAGTAGGATCTGCTGAATATGTTTCAAATGAAGGGCTGCATTTAGAGAGGTTAGGCAGGATTCAGGGATAAGCAAAAGCTGGTGAGGAACCCAGAGAGGAGCAACAGCAGGAAGCTCTGATTACCCGCAAGCCTAAAAGATCAAGGAGTGGAAAGAGTGAGACCAGAGATGGGTGAGAGAACTGAACCCATGGGGGCGGACCTAGAGTCACAGAGGAACACCGCCACCGCCAAGCAAGAGGCAACAGGGGAGAAATACCTTGGCTTTTCTTCTTTCCTGCTTTCCCATCTTTTCCATGCCTCCCATCGGCTGAACCCAGCTAAAACCCAGGTGATGCAGTCTAAAGAGGTCAGTCATGTGGGCACAGAGCAGGAGAGAAAGAGAGGGGACAGGTTGGTAGGCAAGGGGCACAAATGAACCACAACCAGCACAGAGGTACAGCTAGATTTTGAGCCATGTTTTTTTTTTTTTTTAAGATTTATTTATTTATTATTTATGAGAGAGAGAGAGAGAGAGAGAGAGGCAGACACACACAGAGAGAGGGAGAGGGGCAGAGACACAGGAGGAGGGGGCAGTCTCCATGCTGGGAGCCCGACACGGGACTCGATCCCAGGACTCCAGGATCGCGCCCTGGGCCAAAGGCAGGCCCCAAACCGCCAAGCCACCCAGGGATCCCCTGAGCCATGGGTTCTTAAGAGTGCTTATCCCTTGCCGAGGTTCTTTTTAGCTGAGATGACTTTCCATCATGCAGCACCCTTGACATCTGACACAAGCTCACTCAGAGACTAAGGCTTGGGCACAGCTCATCTATTTATTAATTTGAGTGATCATTTCCTCACTTCTTTCCTCCTCCCTGTTCCTGTAGGAACCTCTCCCAGGGAATGAAATTGCCTGGACCCAGGCTTCTGGCCAATTGGATCCCACCACTGGTTCTGTTTCATTTCATTTTGTTTGCTTTCTTTCTCTCTTCCTTCCCTCCTTTTCCTTTTCCTTTTCCTTTTCCTTTTCCTTTTCCTTTTCCTTTTCCCTTTCCTTTCCTTTCCTTTCCTTTCCTTTCCTTTCCTTTCCTTCCTCCCCCTCCTTCTCCTTCTCCTTCTTCTCCTCTCTTTCTTTTGAAGGAGGAGAGCGCTGTGATTATTTGGGCTAGTAATTGTCCCTAGAGAAATCTTCAATTTTTTACCAGGCATCTCCCCTCCCCATCCTCTACCTCTACCAGTTCAGTGTTTCTACCTAAGCCTTTTGCATTATTCTCTACAGATGGTGCTGCCCTTAGCAGCCTTTGGTAGCATTACCAACACCCTGTCACCATTTTTCTGGGCAGGGACTGATTGCTCTGATCAACCAGACCAGAAAGAAGCTCAGGCTGTATTGATTCTCTCCGATGGCACCCAGATCTAGTGTGAGCTGTGACTAAGCCACGAGGGGTGATTGACTGCAAAGTGTTGGAAGGTTGAAAGGTGGCCTCTGTGATATATCAGGGAACCACCTTGAGAGATGGAGGGATGGGGAAGAGTTTATCTTCCAATGTGTCTAAGGGGTACCAGCAAGGTATTGGATAGAAACGTGGGAACTTCTGGAAGGGTCACCATATAGCCTGTCAAACTGTGTATTTTCCATCCACATACTTTCATCCAGGTTCATCTAGTTGTTTTTCCCCTGCAGCTATGAGACTGGCTAAAGGTGGGGTCTGGGCTCAGGATGGTCAAAAGTTTCCTTCACAACACTGTTCCTTGGGGTAGTGGAACTTCTGGGCATTCCAGTCAGACTTGAATTCCTGACTTCTCACTTATGCCCCTCCATCTACCCAGAGGGATGCGGATCTCTACTATCTGTCTGCCTCAAATGATGATGATGATGATGATAATGATAGCTAACATTTCCCACTCTTTAGCTACTGTTCCTAATACTTTACAAACTCCAGATGATTTTGTCTTCACAACATTATTATTATCCCCATTGCACAGATGAAAAAGCAAGGCTTAGAGAGATTTTATGACTTGGCCAAAGTCACACAGCTAGTAAGTCATACTTAGAGCCTAAGTCCAAACCTGGTAAAGTCTTCAGAGCCCACATTGTACCCATGAGCCTGTATTGCCTATTGATGGGAGTGGTGGGTGTGTGTTTTTCTTCTCCTTTTTCAGGAAAGGCTTTGCTGAATTATAACTGATATACAATTAACTATATACTTAAGAATACAATTTGATGAGTTCTGACATATGTATACAACCATGAAACTGTTGCTGAAATCAAGATAATGAATAAGTCTATCACTCCCCAAAGCTTCCTTGTGCATCCCTCACTTCTCCCACTGCCACCTGTTCCTAGGCAACCAATGATCTGCTTTCTGTCCCTATAGATTAATTTGCATTTTCTAGAATTTTATATATGGAAACAGAGAGTAAGTAGCCTTTTTTTGCCTGACTTCATTTGGCATAATTATTTTGAGGTTCATCCATGTTGTTGTATGTAACAATAGTTCATTCCTTTTTACTGCTGAACAGTATTTGATTGTACAGATTCACTAAATTTATTTATCCATTCACCTCTTGATGGACATTTGACTTATTTCCAGTTTTGGGCTATTACAAATAAAATTACTCTGAACATTCAAGTACAAGTCTTTTTGTGGACATAGGCTTACATTTACTTAGGGTAAATACCTAGGTGTGGAATGACTGGATCACATAGTAGGTGTATGTTTAATATTACAAAAAATGACCGAGCCATTTCCAAAATGGTGGTGCCATTTTATATCCCTGCCAGCAATGTATGAGGAGTTCTAGTTGCTCCCCTTTCTTGCCAACATTTGGTATAATTAGTCTTTTTAATTTTAGTCATTCTAGTAGGTATATAGCTTTCTTTTTTAAAAAATATTTTAGTTATTTGAGAAAGAGAGAGAGAGCCACTGTGGGGAGGAGCAGAGGGAGAGGGAGCAGACTCTGCCCTGAGCCCAGAGCCTGACACAGGGCTCGGTATCACAACCCTGAGATCATGACCTGAGCTGAAATTTTTTTTTTTAATTTTTTTATTTATTTATGATAGTCACAGAGAGAGAGAGAGAGGCAGAGACACAGGCAGAGGGAGAAGCAGGCTCCATGCACCGGGAGCCTGATGTGGGACTCGATCCTGGGTCTCCAGGATCACGCCCTGGGCCAAAGGCAGGCGCCAAACCGCTGCGCCACCCAGGGATCCCCATGAGCTGAAATTGAGAGTTGGATGCTTAACTGACTGAGCCACCCAGGCCCGCTTATGGTAGTTTTTCATGGTGGTTTTAATTTGCATTGACTAATGACTAATCATGTTAAGCATCTTTTCATGTGCTCATTTGCCATCTATCGACACTGGTGAACTGTTTGCTTGAATTATTTGCCCATTTAAAAAAAAGATTGGATTGTTTATATTATTATTATTGAGTTGTAAGAGGTTTCTGTGGTTTTTTAAGATTTATTTATTTGAGAGACAGAGAGAGCATGTGGGGTGGAGGGGTGGAGGGAGACAGAGACCTAAGCAGACTCTACACTGAGCACAGAGCCTGTCGTGGGCTCAATTTCACGACTCTGAGAGCACCACATGAGTCAAAACCAAGAGTCAGACACTTAACCAACTGCACCACTCAGGCACCAAAGTTATGAGAGTTCTTTATATAACCTAGAACATGTTCTTTGTCAGATAAGGTTTTGCAACTTTTCAGATGTCTCACCTTTTCATTTTTGTAACAATGTCTTTTTAAGTACAGAAGTTTTATATTTTGAATTTTCTTTATAGTGTGGGTTTTTTTCCCCTAGCAATTGCCTGGAGGGAAAATATTTCCTTTCTATTATTGTAGTAAAATATACATAACATAAAAGTTACCATTTTGGCTATTTTTAAGTGTATAGTTTAGTCACATTAAGTATATCCACACTATTATAGTTCATACTTTTTGAATCCTTTTGAGGGATTTTTGGCAAACTCAAGGTCGCTAAGATTTTCTCCTGTATTTTCCGTTAAAGGCTTTATAGTTTTAGCCTTATGCAGACCAATTTCAAGTCAAATTTGGTGTATGGAATGATCAAGGCTCATTTTTGCATATGGTTAAAAATTTGTTTCTGCATCAGTTGTTGAAAAAAAATTATCCTTTCCATGGGATCCCTGGGTGGCTCAGCGGTTTAGCGCCTGCCACTGGCCCAGGGCGTGATCCTGGAGTCCCGGGATTGAGTCCCATATCAGGCATGGAGCCTGCTGTTCTCTCTGCCTGTGTCTCTGCCTCCCTCTCTCTTTGTGTCTTTCCCATTAATAAATAAATAAAATCTTTAAAAAAAATTATCCTTTCCCATTAAGTTACACTGACAGTTTGGTAAAAAAAAAAAAAAAATCTATTGGTTGTTTTTTGACTATTTCCCTGGTTTGTTTTCAATTCTTAACTCTTGACAGATTACCTTCTAATGTTCATTTGCTGTCTTCGGGGATAAGATCCCCACACTCATCACTGCACTGATCTGGATCCTGACCTTTCCTGGTTGGCTGATAGATTTTTAGTGACATTTTCCAGGCCTAACCTAATCCCTTGCCAATCCCATAATCTGCAATCAGCCTTGCTTCCACCCTCCTTGTCTGGGCTCTGTGCCTGGGACCCAGGACCTGCTGCTGCCCATAGTCTTGATACTGTCAGAGTCCTGGAGGGCAAGAGCTATAGATGCATCCTTCTCTAGAACATAGGATTTCCCAGCCAGTTACTAAGGAAATCCTTGCATGGGAGACTAGAGACACAGCCTTCACAGCAATGACATGGCTACCAGACCTGACCTTCTCAAGACCTCACTGGTTATTGGCATCAACCCAGTTGTGAACCCTAGTTAGATCAGAAATAAGATTTAAAGAAAAATATTGATGGATAAAACTGAACAAGGGAAATGCAGAGCCTTGCAGATCAGTGCTCTTCCACAAGGAAAGAAAATCCTTTTAAGGATAGAACTATTGGAGTCTGTGTATCCATGTATGACCTAGAGGCAGAAGGACCACAATGCCTCATCAGTCATAATCTCTGGTTAACAAAACCTGGGAGACCCCTTGGAATGACTTTCTTACATTCTGTGGACTTCTCTACCAATATGGATGATGGGAAATGGCTCAAGTTTGCTGGGAGACATCACTCTGTACCTATCTGGGTGGACCCAGGGAACGTTAATCTCAGCAGGGGCTGTGCAGCTTGCCTCCCAGACTGGTTCATGTTAGGGCCTCAAAGTAGCCTGCATGAGTGGAATATTTTTTGGAAGAATTTTATTTCTAATTCAGCTGAAAAGGGTTACTGCACAGAACATTCAAATCAAAGATGAAGCTTTATTATGTAGCAAAAACATTTTCCACAAGGACTAAAGAATCCCTTTAGTTAGCACATCCTCAGGGGAGCACCTGAGAGAAACCGTTCCTAGCACAATATCCCTCCGTTCCCAAGAGGCTGAAAGGGCAGGCACCATGAATACACATGTTGTTTTACATGGGCACTGGGCCCTGTGTTGTTTTTCCAGCCACTACATTTATGAGCCAATAGCTCTAATCTGGGAGGTGGTCAGACATGGGGGCAGAGAGTTTTATTTTAGGGTTGTTCATCTCAGTTCATTCATTCATTCATTCATTCATTCATTCATTCATACTGAGTCCTAACCAAAGTCCCTATGATCCCTGGCAGGAAGTCACACACCTACTTTCCTGGAAATGCACACAGTCTGCCTCCCTTGTGGGCTGTGTCCAATGGATAGACTGCATGGGTATAATTGTTGGGGAAATACAGGGAAGGGGGGAGGCATGGATTAGCATCATCACAGACTCATGAGACACTTAGCCACAGGATTTATCCTAGAAGAAAGTAGACTAAGACTCATCCCTTTCCCAGGTCTGCTTGGGAACAGAAGTGAATCAAAGAGGCTTATGGCTGAGGCTCGACTGTGACATTACAGGACTTTAGGGACTTTTATGGCTTCTCAGGCTGTCACTTCCCTGACATAAGGTGCTGTGAGTACCATGTGGGAAACATAACCTCTGCTGCTCTGGAAAATGATGAGGGTAAGAAAACAGGAAAGTTTCTCATAGTAAATAAAGTCTTATTTAAAATGAAGACTTTGGGACGCCTGGGTGGCTCAGCGGTTGAGCATATGCCTGTGGCTCAGGGTGTGATCCCTGTTGGGGGATCAAGACCTGGTGGGGGGAATCAAGTCCTGGTGGGCGGATCAAGTCCTGCATCAGGCTCCCTGCAAGGAGCCTGCTTCTCCCTCTACCTGTGTCTCTGCCTCTCTCTGTGTGTCTCTCATGAATAAATTAAAATCTTAAAAAAAAATGAAATAAAATGAAGACTTTTAGGACATACTTCCCTATATGCCCAAGTTTCTGGCCAAACTCAGCAGATTAAGCTGAGGCTTTTGTGTTTTGAAATACAAATCATGTTATGAGAAGAGCACATCTTTAGAGTTAGACATATCTGAATTTAAGTCCTAGCCTTGCAGGTATCATTTGAGTGAGTCTGAGAAGTCCCTTACCTTTGTTTATTCATCTATAGAATAGAATATTACCTATCTCATTGTATTGTTATGAGGGTTACTATTTTAATAATACCTACTTTAAATCAATTATTTATTATGTGCAAACTACTATGTTAAACTACTTAATCTGAACTCATTATTTAAATAGTATAATGTTTGCAAAGTACCCAGTACAGTGTAAAACACAAAGTTGATGCTCAGGAAATGGTAGTTGCTGCTACTGCATTATTTCAGTGATACTGTTGTTCCTCTTGCTTCCCTCCTTCCCAAACTATTGATGCCTAAACTTGAGAAATGTGGCTGAAAACAGAGTCATCTCTGGAAAAGAGGAAACACTGGCATTGAAATGAATCCCAAAGTATAAATGACTAATGATGGAAGCTTTTCTGAGAAAGGGAAAGGATGCAAGGAACGGTAATGGGACAGGAGTGGGTAAATAAGATAAACTATGCTGGCCCTGCCTAATTCACCCACCTGCAAGGGAGCTAGGGAGATTCAAAATGAGTTTTCACAGGCCAACAGGGGACTTTCTGTACATTTGCTTTTAAGCTTGGTTGAGTGGAGATGAAAGGGCGTGTCACAGAGAGCCCAGAAGAATTCTGCATTATTGAATTTTGAGGAGCATCTGGGATGAGGGAGATGGAAGTCCCTGAATCCAAGTGAACCTCTGTAAGGGCTGTTGGGGCAATGAGCATAATCTATCTCAGAGAGGTCTCTGGCCGTTTTAGTTCAGACTCACATCCTTCCACCCTGGGTGACTCCACAGTTTGGGGGACGCTGAAATGGACAGAATTATCCAGTAGTGGAGTCCTGAAGAGATTCCAGTGGGTATACAGCTGGTTGGGCTGTCCCTCAGGTGCTTGCCACAGGCCACAAAGGCTGAGCTTCTCATAAAAGTATTCTGGTAGTCTGTTTCCATAACTTATAGCAGCAGCTTCTAGGAAGCAAACATCTTTGAGGGCAATTATAGAAAGCCTGTAGAATTCTCCATTGTAAGGCAGTATTGAAGCAAAGTGAAACACTTCTGAGAAAGAGTTCTAGGAAGTTTGTGTATACATCCCCCAAAGATCTTATATTAAAATAAACTTCTTCCTGTCAGCCCATATGCCTAAGAATGCAGGCCCCACAAAGGTTATAATGTTTGAGCTTCTATCACTTTAGGAAGATAGATCCATATGCTTATGCATTTTTATTTTGTTTTGTTTTTGATTGTAAAATTACTATTTTTTATATAAATCTCAATACACTCTGAGTGCCACTTTCAGAAATGAATATAAAGAATCATGACCTATCAAATAGTCAAAATCCGGAACACAGACAACACCAAATACTGGCAAGGACATGGAGCAACAGGGCCCCTGATTCATTGCTTGTGGGAATATAAAATGGTACAGCCACTTTGGGAGACCATTTGGCAGTTTCTTTAAAAACTAAACATACTCTTATCATACAATTCAGCAATCATACTCCTTGATATTTATCCAAAGGAGTAAAAAATGTATATCCACAAAAACTTATATATGCATATTTACAGCAATTTTATTCCTTACTGCCAAAACTTGGAAGCAACCAAGATTTCCTTTGGTAGGTGGAGAGATAAGTAAATTGTGGTACCTCCAGACAATGGAATACGATTCAGCATTTAAATTTAACATTAAACCACAAAAGATGTGGAGGAAACTTAAGTATATATTACTAAGTGAATAAAGCTAATCTGTAAAAGCTACATACTGCACAATTCCAACTATATGACATCTGGGAAAAGATAAAACTATGATGACAAAAAGGTAAAAAGTAAAAAGATAAGTGGTTTCAGGGGTTAGAGAAAGAGAGGAATGAATGGGTGGAACACAGAGGTTGTGGCAATTAAACTACTCTACAGAGTAGGATACCCTAATGGGAGCTACATGTCATTATACATTTGTCCGAACCCATAAAATTTAAAACACCAGGAATACACCCTAATGTAAACTATGGACTTTGGGTGATTATAATATGCCAATGTAGGTTCATCAATTGTAACAAATGTACCACTCTGCTGGGAGAGACTGATAATGAGGGAAGCTATGCAGGTGTGGCGGTAGAGAGTATACAGAAATTTTTTTTAAAGATTTTATTTATTTATTCATGAGAGAGAGAGAGAGAGAGAGAGAGAGGCAGAGACACAGGCAGAGGGAGAAGCAGGCTCCATGCAGGAAGCCCAATGTGGGACTCGATCCCGGGACTCCAGGATCAGACCCTGGGCTGAAGGCGGTGCTAAACCACTGAGCCACCCGGGCTGCCTGAAAATTTCTGTGTCTTCCTCTCCGTTTTGCTGTGAACCCGAAACTGCTCCAAAATATAAAGTCTCTTTAAAAAAAGTGATTGTGGTCTTCATGGTTACAATAGTAATAATAAAAAATAACAGACCCCTTCAGTGTTAAAACCATCTGCCCAAAGTTCCACAAGTTGCCAGAAGATCTGTAGGAAGGGGGTAGCATTGCTGAGGAAGGAGGAAAGATCACCAGGCTGCCCAGTTCATATCTGATGGTTCATTTCCTCCTTTCCTCTCTCCCTCATTCATTCCTTCATTCATCAAATCCTTAGTGAGCAGCTACTTTGTGCCATGCATTCGGCCAGGTACTAGGGATACAGTAATGAATAAAACAGAAATCCCTGTGTTCTTGTGGCTTAATTTCTTGTGAGGGAGACAGCATGGGCAGAGGGCCTAAGGTGGGAATGTGCCCTGGATGTTGCAGCAACCGTGAGGATGTCGTGTGGCTGGGCCAGAAGGGTCACTGGGAGAATTGGGGAGTGACAGGAATGAACCATGTGGGCCTGGCAGGTCACTATCAGAGCTTGGCTTTACTCTGAGTGAGGTGGGGGAGCCACTAGGAGGATGTGCATGGGGAGTGACTTGGTCCATCCTGCATGATAAAAGAGTGCCTCTGGCTGCTGTGTGGAGAATAGATTTGGAGGGGGGGCATGAGTGGGAGCAGTGCCTCCAGTGAGTCTGGGCCAAAAATGGCATTGGCTGGACCAGGATGAAGGGCAGTGAAGGGACTAAAAATGTTGTTCCAGTTCAGGACATGTGTTTTGTTTTGAAGATGTATTTATTTTAGAGACAGAGACAAAGACAGAGTGGGGGGAGGGGCAGAGAGAATATTCCAGCAGACTCCCCACTGAGCATGGAGCCCGATGCAGAGCTTGATCCCACCACCCATGAGACCATGATCTGAGCTGAAACCGAGAGTTGGACACTCAACCAACTAAGCTACCCAGGGGCTCCAGTTCAGGACATGCTTTGAAGGTAGTGCTGTTAAAATTTGCTGACAGATGGAATGTATGGTGCTACCAGGACCCAACTTGGTTGAACTGAGTTTTCATTTAATGGAGAAGACTGGCCCTCTAGATTTTTGGACAGCAAGCACCAAATCCCACGTACACAAAACTACAAATTGGTATTTTTCTGGAAGTGTGTGCAGACCAGAAGGAACTGCTGTATAACTGGGTTTTGAAAGCATGGGGGCTGGGATCTCAGTATAAGAAGCTATCCTTCAGATCAGGACCTATTCATGGGTAAAGAGCTCCAGCAGTCTCAACTCAGGACTCAAATTTTAGTGACATAACAAAGAATAGGCCTACCTTGGGCCACAAGGTCAACTGTGGACAGCGCCCCTCAGACGAATGGTGGGGGTAGATACTTCACTAGAGTCAAATTGGGTTTTGAGATCAAAGAAACAGGGGGAAATGGGTGTTCAACAGGGAAACACCTGAGTGGAATCAATCCAATGCTTACACCTGATTCTAGCATAGAGTTTATGAGGTGAAAGGAATAGAAGCTCAGGTTTTGACTGACCTAGCAGTGGGCAGGGAAGGATCAGGTGGCTTCAGAGTGCTGACCTAATCTGGGCTCTGCTGTTCCCTAGCTGTGCTGTTCAGGCCAGTGATTAACCTCCTTCGGCGCAGCCTCATGTGGACTACAACAAAGACTGTAAACCTTGTCTTTACCACTTAGGTAGTTTCTTCTACTACCTCTTCCCCCCAAAACCCACATAAATTCATAGCCTTATTCGTAAAGGTGTATAATGTGCTTTAGGTTTCTTGAAATTTTGAAACGAGCTGAGGATGGGAAATGCAGATGTGGTGTCAGAGGGGGCTGGAAGTGAGGAGTGACTGAAGCAGACAAAGTATGAGGAAGAACATAAATTGCAGGGCACAGAGAGAATGCAACAGCATTTTATAGGCAGGATTAAGAGAATCTTAACATTCTCTCCTATTGTTCACTTTCTGCCTTTATTAAGTCCAAAGAATCTGCGTCCTCTGGAAGGTTTGATCCACCTGGTATTTTTTAAGCTTCCAGATACAGTACCAGTTGCTACACTGTCACCTTGAATTCCCCATTGGGGGTGCTGTGCAGGCAGCAAATTGCATTGGATTTCTCCCGAATCCACACTGAGCACTCGGTTCCTGGAGCGCCCCCCTCCTCCCCAGCACTTATGCCCACTTACATTTCATACCATCCTATTTAGCACTTGATTACATATTGCCTTGAATTGTTCTCCAGCCCACTTTGATCAGAGCCTCCCACCTCCCAGCCCGCCTACTCCTACCTCCCAGTATGCTGGGTTTTCAACCTTCTCAAAACCTAGTCTCTCCCTTGCCATTTTCTGTCATTGCATCAAATCACCTTTCTTCATTTCCCTCTCCTTTTAGCCCAAGCTTCCTGAAGCATCTCCTGTCAGCCCAATCCTGCTGCTGCTCCTGTCTGGCTGTACCCTAGCCTGATCAGGCCGGCTCTTCCTTCTCTGACATCTGGGCTCCTGGGCTCTTGAGCTCCGCTGGAAAAAATCACAGCCCACGCAAACTGGCGCTACTACAAAGTCATCATCTGCAGCCTCAGCAGGCTGCTGAGCTGCCTGGAAACCCTTCTTAGCATCCCCAGCAGCAAACTCTTCCTTTCCTCAGAGTGGCTTTTCTAAGCATCTCCCACCCCTTGAGCTTTGCTGAGAAAATACAGGCCATCAGGTAGGAATTTCCTCATCTTCACATACCCACACTTCTGCCCCAGCAGGAAAAATATCTTTCCCTCCTTCATCGTCCTTGCTTCCCCCTGTCTTGGAGGCTTTGGGATCTCCTCATCTGGGCCAAGGGAAGCCCTCCCAAATGCTCTGTAGCCTTGGCACCACCTTGGCTTCCCCAGATCCCCCAAGCCTGCCTTCTGTCCCCATATCATCCTGTCTTTCTCCTGAGCACACAAACATGTTCCCTCTCCACCATGCTGAGATTCTTCTCCTTCCCAGCCAAAGTCCACAGAAAAGTATGCTCGTTCAGGCCATAGTCCAACATGACTGCAATCATGTGCAAAGGACATGAAGGACCTTCTCATGTGAAGTCCATGGCCACTACTGCAGCCCATCTTACTTGACCTTGCTGAAGCTATGACACTATTGATGCTTCTACTCTTCTTATTTTTTTTCCCTTTTCTGGATTATCAGCTCTGGGCTAATACTCTGTTCTCCTGCTTCACACCCCTCCCCCCATTTCAATATTGTTAGACTCTGCTTCTCCTTGCGGCTGCTCACCTGCAGATGATCCTTCAGGCACTGGCCATGAACTGTGGTATGAAATTCAGGTTCCTCTGGACAGCAGCCAAGGGCTTTCACCATTTGGCTCCTGCCTCCTCTCCTTCTCCCTATCACATGATTTATCTCCTCCTCCACTGGCCACATTCTCCAATCTCTGTACCTTTAGTGCATTTCTTTTCTCCTTTCTTTTTGCCTCACCAGCAGAACTTCTATTTATCTTTTAGGGATCAGCTCAGGTGTTGTCTCATTTCTTATGTCCTTCTTTCATGATCACACCTCATCTAAATTTCCAGAACACTCTGAGCATGTCTTAGTCTTAGCAGTTATCACATAATATGGAAATGATCTGTGTCTGCTCCACTAATCTGTCAGGGCCTTAAGGCTGGAGACTGGATCTCTTAGCCCCCATATGCTTTGGCATATCTTGGCATATAATGAATGCTCAATTCATTTATGTTTGTTGAATGAGTAAATGAGTGAATGTATTAGTTATTATTCTCAACAGGCTACTATAGGGTAGTGAATGTGATCAGTCTCCTCAGAGCAATTGACAAATATATAAGAAACACAGACATACACACATCCCATGTATAAATACAGTTGTAGTAAAACACCTATAACATAAACATTTAAAGTGTGAAATTTAGGGACATTTAGTACCTTCACAATGTTGTGCAACCATCATCACCTTCTAGTTCCAGAACATTTTTATCACCCCCAAAAAGGGTTCCTGTACTTATTAAGCATCATTTTCCATTCCTATGTCCCTCTAGCTCCTGGCAACCACTAATCTGCTTTCTGTCTCCAAGGATTTGTCTAGTCTGGATATTTCATATAAAGTAAAATCATAAAATAAGTAGAATCATTTCATATAAGTAGAGTCATATAAGTATCTTTTGTGTCTGGCTTCTTTCACTTAGTGTAATTTTTTTAAGGTTCATTCACATTGTAACATGTATCAGCACTTCATCCCTTTTTTTTTTTTTTTTTTACTTCATCCCTTTTTGTGACTAAATAATATTTCATTGCACGGCTTTACCACATTTTGTTTATTCACTCATCAACTGATGACATGTGGGTTGTTTCCACCTCTTGGCTATGGTGAACAGTGCCGCTATGAAGATTTATGTACATGTTTTTTGTTTGAACACCTGTTTTCAATTCTTTTGGGTATATACCCAGGAGTAGAATTGTTGGGTCATATGGTAATTCTATGTTTAAATTTATTGAGGAACCACCAAACTGTTTTCCATAGCAACTGCACCATTTTACATTTATATTTATATTACCATTTACATTACATGAGGGTTCCAATTTCTCCACATTCTAGCCAACATTTGTTACTTTCCATTTGTTTTTTTGTTTTGTTTTGTTTTGTTTTTTTAGCATAGCCATCCTAGTGGGTGTGAGTGGTGGATATATTTTGAGGTATATGCTCAGCTTAAATGATTTCTATCTATAAATGCCTTATTGCCATCTGTAGAGGGTGGCTTTCAACAGCTGCTCATGACTAATGGGACCCTGACCCCTGGTCATAGTTGACTGGATCAGGGATGGATTCCTGAGCCAATTTAAGCTGAAAGAGCTCCTTCCATGGGAGTTTGTGTTTGAGAAAGAGGAATGGGGAGAGAGAGTTGGTTCATATGGCTGGAATATGAACTTGGGAGCTGTGGGTATCTGCTTTTGATCTCACATGGGGACAGAGCAGAAGAGGGAACTCTTCAGAAAAATATGGGCAAAACACTCCGGAAGAGAGATCATGGAGAGAACGCACATCTTCTGAGTTTCTGAAGGTCTGCAAGTTCCCAGTTCTAGTTTTTCCTTAAGCCAGATGTGATTTTTACCCATAGGACCTATAAGACACCTTCCTATTGTAGATAAGCCAATGCCAGTGAATTTCTATTTCTTGCAAGCAAAGCATCCACCAGGGCAACAACCACTCACTGGCTCTTTCGCAATCTACTTGACTTAAAAGAGGCCCTCAAACTGTACGCTAAAGTAGCTGTAAGGCTACTTCTATTTTTTTAGGCCTCAAAAATCATTGCTTGTGACCTCAATGACCTTACTCCTGCCCCCCAACCCAATGCAACTTTGGAGGCAAATCCAGTGTATTAATATCATCAAATATTCATGAGGCATCCTCAAGGGCAGGGTGTCCAGCACTTTGCTACCACCTTGATGTGTCTTTTGGCATCTGTTCTAGATTTTTTTCCCCTAATGGGAGAACTCTTTTTTTCAACTCTCCAGGTGTCATGTTTTCTTGTTTTAGTTATCACTGTAAATTTTCCCACTCTTACAGAGTTTTTCAAGGGCAGAAAGGCAACATGGGTGGAGGAAAGGACATTCAACTGGGAGTTTTGAAGAATGAAATCCTAGTCCTACTCCTGCCATTAGCTTTGCTCTGTAATGCTGAGTCAGTTGTGAGACTCTCTTGATCTGTTTTCCCATCTGTGGAAGTGGGAGAGAAAAATAATACTTTCTCTGCCTACTTCACAGAGATGCAAGCTAAAATTAGGTCATGGATGTGAACATTTTATGAGGCAAAAATATATAAATTGCTATAACCATAATGGTAATGAACCCTCTTGATTTCTATCCCACTCCCAGACAACAAGTTCAAGGTCTTCACTCAATAATTACTTGAATTTAACTCTTGCTTGCTTATTTCCTTCTTAAAATGTGGCTTTGTGGGGCACGTGGGTGGCTCAGTTAAGTGCCTAACTCCTGATTTCAGCTCAGGTCACGATCACAGTGTTGAGCGATCAAATTCCAAGTCGGGCTCCATGCTGGGTGTGGAGCTTGCTTAAGATTCTCTCCCTCTAAAAAAACAAACAAACAAACAAACAAATAAACAAACAAAAGATTCTCTCCCTCTGCCTGTCTCCCCCCCGCCAAAAAAAAGTGGCTTTGTATCTTCATTCATTTTTCTTTTCTTAAAAGATTATATTAACGGGATCCCTGGGTGGCGCAGCGGTTTGGCGCCTGCCTTTGGCCCAGGGCGCGATCCTGGGGACCCGGGATCGAATCCCACGTCGGGCTCCCGGTGCATGGAGCCTGCTTCTCCCTCCGCCTGTGTCTCTGCCTCTCTCTCTGTGACTATCATAAATAAATAAAAATTAAAAAAAAAGTAAATAAAAGTTTATATTAATTTAAAAAAGATTTTATTTATTTATTTATTTATTTACTTATTTATTTATGAGAGACACAGAGAGAGAGAGAGGCAGAGACACAGGCAGAGGGAGAAGCAGGCTCCATGCAGGGAGCCTGACCTGGGACTCTGGGTCTCTAGGATCAGGCTCTGGGCTGAAGGCAGCGCTAAACCGCTGAGGCACCCAGGCCGCCTTCATTTTTCTTGAACACTTATGATAAATACTTTTTATTTTTTTTTAATATTTTATTTATTTACTCATGAGAGACACAGAGAGAGGCAGAAGGAGAAGCAGACTCCCTGCAGGGAGCCTGATGTGGGACTCGATCCCGGAATCCCGGGATCCTGGGACCCCGGGGTCATGCCCTGGGCTGCAGGCAGGCACTAAACTGCTGAGCCACCCGGGCTGCCCAATAAATACTTTTTAAAATGTGGCTGGTGCAGTCAGCTAAGCGTTCAACTCTTGGTTTCAGCTCAGGTCATGGTCTCAAGGTCCTGAGATCCAGCCCTGCATGTGGCTCCACACTAAGCACAAGTCTGGAGTCTGTTTGCCCTCCCACCTCCCTCACCTCACTAGTGCACACACACACACACTCTCTCTCTTTCTAAAATAAATAAATAAATCTTTTTAAAAAATTACAAATAAAGGAAACACAAGATGTGCATCTTATACTTTTTAAGGCAGGCTAATTTATTGCCATTTCTTAATGACTATACTTATTTTCCTTTAACTAACATGCCTAACATGTCTCCACTGTGCATACTGCTCATTACATAGTTATTCCCAATCTTGTCTGTTCCTTGGAATCAATGAGGAACACTGGAAATTTCTAATTCCTGTGTCCCACCTTAGAGATTGTGATGTAATTGGTCTGCAGTGTGGCCTCGGGCTTTGGAAGTTTTAAAAGATCCCTAAATGATTCAAATGTGTAGCCAAGTTTGGGATTCACTGCCTTTCGGGTTCTTCTTTTTTTTCTTAAAAAAAAAATCTTATTCTAATCATTTGAGGATTAATTCCAAGCTAGGCTCTCACCTGAAACATTTCCTTTATAAATTGCTATAGGAAACAACAGGGGATTAATCCTAAATCCAGCTCTTCTTCCTACTGAGACTGCCTTGAACCTCATCAGGCTTA
Source organism: Canis lupus dingo (assembly GCF_003254725.2). Lineage (NCBI taxonomy): Eukaryota > Metazoa > Chordata > Mammalia > Carnivora > Canidae > Canis > Canis lupus. The sequence continues at coordinate 50,179,044 of NC_064252.1, read as the reverse complement.
TTGAAACCCTTTCTGATAAATGCAGTGAAGCCATTAATGGAGGCTTCACTTATCCACATGCACATTTCCTGTTCTGCTGCAGTTTCCTCCAATAATTTAGTTATAATTTGCATGACACCTTCCGCCTCTCCTCACTTTCCCCAATTCAAATGGCTTTTCATTGTCCCTCAGTAGCTGGCTGGGTCTGTCTACCTGCTGTCTTCACTTCTGGATAGACAAATTTTTCCTCTTTCCAGTTACATTATCTCCATCTTCTGCATCTAGCCAGCCAACTCAGTGAGATTATTTCACGGGTTGCTTGGCTATACCTTAGACTGAGATATTTCACAATTTGTAGTCAAACTTGGTAAAGCAATTATGCACTTCTATGTTTATCTAATCCTGCCTGACTGGGGGTTAGATCGAATCTGTTGATTCTGTAATCTAAGCAAACTCTATTTGAGACCCTCTGATGATGATGACTGATACTGTATCAGCTTTTGTAAGGAGCTAGAGCAGATTCAAACCTGAACACAAATTTTCTTAGGCCTTTTGGGCCACTCCCTGACCCAAAGTAGAATATGAGTTTCATCTCAACATGGATCTGAATTCTAAAGTAAAAGCTATGATTACTTTTTTCACCATGGCATTTTCCCCACTCAGGAGTAACTGTCTTTTATCTGCCTTGGCCCTCAGGTCCATCTGATTCCAGTTTGTAGGGGTGACAGAAGAATGGACACTTTCAGTCAAACAAGCATTACTGAGTCCTGATCTGTGTTAGTCCATGTGGTGCCAAAGCTTGTGGATGGTCCTCATTTCCCTTTCTTCTTTTTGTTGTTTACTACTCCTCAACAGGATAGAGCCAGCATTCAATCCTGACCAAGGGTGAGAGTTCAAACTCACCGATGTCATCAATGGAGGGCCAAACATCACTCTCTCTCAAGTTTAAGAACTTACTTATTTTAGTTGTTTAAATTATTGTATTCTTTCAGAAGAAAATAATTTTTATATTAAAATATAATTGGAGGCATTTCAAAGAAATTTACCATTACTTTCAATGACTAAAACATAATGGCATTTCCCCTCTTTACCTTGCTTCAGGAACCCATAAGAAGTCCAGAAAGGTGTATGATGCCTAAGGCCATAGTTGCTTCTCTAGATTAGGGCAACAAGGATGACTTGACTTATGTATTATTAATAGAGTATCATTCTTAATAATAACTGACTCTATTGAGTATTTATTGTGTGCCAGATACTATGCTAAGTCCTTTCCATAATTTATTTAAATTACTCCTTGTCCCATTTTATGAAATAGGCATTATTTATTACCTCCATTTCATATCTGAGAGTACAGAAGCTTAGGGAATTTAAAGCTTATGCAGCTAGTAGGTGGTGGGACCTTCTAGAACTTGAACCTACTCTAACGAGTCAGAGTCCCTGCTCTTAACCTCTAAGTCTTCTGAGGTGGTCTCCTTTTAAGGAAATATACTTAAGTCCTATGAACACAGCTTTTTCTGATTTTAAAAGCTAAGGCCTGTATGACTGTTGGGATTGTAACTATGAAGGATCAATAGTTGAATGCACACGACAGTCACTTGAAAAATAATTATCAATAGGTTGACTGACAAATAGCATTTTATTTGCCCAGATTCTGGAGAGGAGTCTGGATGGTATTACAAAAGGATGGGAGGGGAGCTGATGTGTACAGCAAACCTGCGGGAGGTTTGTGCAGATGGCCTCTTCAACCATGCCTGTGTCCTGTCATTACTCCTTTCATGTCTACTCTAAAAAGCTCCTTATTTCAAGACCTAATATAAAAGTGATAGAGCTGGTTGACAAGGCTGAAGACTTTGAAGGGTCTTTTGAAGGAAAAGACAGCTATTTCAGAAAATGAATTCTGTGATTCAGAAAGAAATCAGCTGAATTTAGGATCATTTTGTTCTGTTCTATTTTTTTTTTTTTTTTTTTTTAAAGAGAAGAGAAAAAAATTTTGTTCTCATCACAAAGAAAACAATTTCCTTAGGCCTGGAGAATTACAGTTTATCCATGAAAACTTCAGCCTTCTGAGATACCTAGATTTTTAGAGCCAAAAGGGACCTTTAAAGATAGCTTTTGCTGAGTGAAGTCAGTCGGAGAAGGACAAACATTATATGTTCTCATTCATATGGGAATATAAATAATAGTGAAAGGGAATATAAGGGAAGGGAGAAGAAATGTGTGGGAAATATCAGAAAGGGAGACATAACGTAAAGACTGCTAACTCTGGGAAACGAACTAGGGGTGGTAGAAGGGGAGGAGGGCGGGGGGTGGGAGTGATTGGGTGACGGGCACTGGGGGTTATTCTGTATGTTGGTAAATTGAACACCAATAAAAAAAAGAAATTATAAAAAAAAAAAGAAACAATTGTTAATCCAAAATAAATAAATAAATAAAAATAAAGATAGCTTTTTCATCTGAGTCCTGAATTTCACAGAAAGGAAACTGAGGCCTGAGACACTGAGGCACACAACTAGTTAGTGAAAGCTGACTCTCAGTTTTCCTCCCTTCTCTATCCCATAGCTTCAGGGATCCCTGGGTGGCTCAGCGGTTTGGCGCCTGCCTTTGGCCCAGGGCGCGATCCTGGAGTCCCGGGGTTGAGTCCCATGACGGGCTCCCGGCGTGGAGCCTGCTTCTCCCTCCTCCTGAGTCTCTGCCTCTCTCTCTCTCTCTCTCTCTCCCTCTCTCTCTGTGTGTCTATCATAAATAAATCTTAAAAAAATTATATATATATATATATAAAAGAAGGTGTGGGATATATATATATATCCCATACCTTCTTTTTTATTTTTTATTTTTGAATGACAGGATACTCAAAGACCACTGAGAGAGAAAAAAACAAGATAATTTCTGCCTCTTTAAGAAAGGTCAGAAGAGCTCCAAAACTTCTAGAAAGAAGAGAGCCAATTATTTAATCTAATTTCAGGAATAGTCTTGATCTTATTAGCTTAGGGACTGAATAAGGAGGCAGAGGCCCCACAAAGCAAGATTTATTACTGCTTTCCATGAAAGCAGAGGGAAAATGAAAATTGGCTTAATGGGGATTTGGGCCTATAATGTAATTCTTGTCTCAGTTTAGAAAAACAATCCACAGACAAAAGGTCAATAGATCCTAGTAGTGATCTCCTGAGCGAGTGAAGAAAGGGGTCACCTACTATTTCTCCTGAGGCCCCTAGGATTAGAAGTTGCCTCTGTGGTAGGGAAGCCTAGAAAGGAAGAAATCCACTGAACTCACATTGGCCTAGAACATGTGTTTATAGTGCCACTGCTTCACCAGACCAGTGAAGCAATGAATAAGATTTTCCTAGAGGGAAAATCTCTAGCAAAGATATGGCCAGTGATACTAATATTAGCTCCTAGGGGAAGAATTTTGGAGTTGAAAATGGAGAAAAGGAAGGCAGGTGAGGGCAATATCAATTCAAAAAGCATCTACTGAATGCTAACTATGTAGTAGACACCAAGAGATAAATTAAACCTTCTCTGTTCCTGGAAATGCTTGCAGATAAGTAGGAACTAGCAACCACAGAAGAACTTGTTCCCAGGATTGAGACACCAATATTCAAAACTGCCCAGCATCCCACAATTCATTTCCATTCTGAGACTCTTTTTCTGTTACAATTATTAGGCAATACAGCTCACTCCTATGGGCTACAAAACTCTCCAACTAATTAGCAGCTCACAGATGTTACCCAAGCAGTTGGGTGCTGGATGAGGCACACATAACCAGTCAAAATCTGACGGTGCTTAAAAGAAGAAACAGAAATTCAGAGTCAACTGAAGCACCCAGTTCCCTTCCTCAGATGTCATCAGTGCAGATACCCAGCAGACCCTGCCCTAGTCCAACTCAGAAATTCAGCTCTCAGGGGCCACCTTACTCCATCAAGTCCTAAGTTATTGTGGAAAGGGACTGCTTGCTTGTGCTTAAAAAAAAAAAAAAAAAAAAAAAAGCATTATCCATCATGGGATCTGATCCAGGCCAATGCCAGTTGGATCAATCAACCTTTTAAAAATCTTTTTAGGATAAATATTCAGCTACAGTCATGAATTAAAGATGTGAGGGAGAGAAAAATAGTACACAGTTTACAGTGGTTAACACTGGGTTTAAAACCAAAGTGTGATGCTGCATTAATCTTTTTTTGAGGCCTCATACAAACTGAGTAAAATTTGTTTTAACCATTCCTATTCTGGTAAACATTAAAGATGCTTGAATTCTGTGGAAAGTAAGAACGGGAATGATTTCCCTAGGAAAAGGGGAGGTAGGTCATGGCTAAACCAATCTCCAAACAATAGAATTTTCTATCAAAACTGTGTAGCTGGTAGCTAAACATTAAATAAGTGCTTTACTGGCCAATTTTATTCATCTTCTTAGAGATCTGTTTCCAAGTCATGAATCCTTGTGCACATACAAAATAGTAGATGAGGTAAGTGGTAGTATCCACAGCCATTAGGGTAACTCTATGAATCTCTAAGAGATTACCCATTGTTCCTCTGTATTTTTACAAGTCAAGTTATGCCAAAGGTTTTAGGACACAGGAGGCCTGGCTTCATGTGTTACTTAGGTCCTCTTACTCATAAGGGCCCCATACTTGGGGTTTGATGCTCAGCATTTGCCATCTTGAAACTGTCAGTAATTTAATTTTCAATCTGTGTTGTGTAAATGAAGTCTAATGGAACAATGGAGCATGTGCCCAGGGGCTTAGAACCTTGACTCTCCTGCAGTCCTATCTTCCTACGTCTTCCTGCCTCCTGGCAGAGGGGGGGGGGGTGGGGGGATGGGGATGGGATCTTGATGGTCTGTTCCCTGTCCCTCAGTGACCCATTTCCCCACCCCTGCCTCATGATTGCTGCCACCCTTCACCTGGGATTGTGACCCATTCGCATCAGTGGGGGGAGGCCTATATGCCACTGTTGCCCTCTGTTCACGGCATGGTCCTGGGCGCAGGTATGAGGAAGATCAGGTTAAATGGAATGCTCTACCGGGGCATCTCATGGTAGAGCAAGGTGGTAGCAATTCCTGTCTTGGGCTGGCAGTGCCATTGTGCATCTGGTCAGTAATTTAGAAGCATCCTCTGGTCTAGGTACTGAGTGCCACCAGCATAGAGGTTATAATCTCCCAGGGAGTCACCTATTGATCATGGGTTGGTGCAGAGGGCCTATGGGAAGGAGATTAATTTCTTCCCCACTCCCAGATGGGGTCCTATATTTTCATTTTGCAATGGATCCTGTTGGCAAATGGTCAACTTCAAAGACTGAGGGAGTAGGGAGAAGCCTACTTCTTAATTAATATAGTTTTTTATTTGGCATCTAGCTTGGTACAAAACCTGTTGGTAAATACGTTACAAGAAGAAAAAAATAAGGGGCCCCTGGGTGGCTCAATTGGTTAAGCGTCTAACTATGGCTCAGGTCATGATCCTGGAGTCCTGGGATGGAGACCCACATCAGGCTCCCTGCTCAGTGGGGAGTCTGCTTCTCTCTTTCCCTTTGCCCCTCCCTCTGGTCACGTTCTCTCTCTCTCTCTCTCTCTCAAATAAATAAAATCGTTAATAAAAAAATAAAAAAAAAGAAAAGAGGGGCACCTGGGTGGCTCAGTGGTTGAGTGTCTGCCTTTGGCTCAGGTCATGATCATGGGGTCCTGGGATTGAGTCCTGCATCAAGGCTCCTTGCAGGAAACCTGCTTCTCCCTCTGTCTATGTCTCTGCCTCTCTCTGTGTCTCTCATCAATCAACACATAAAATCTTGAAGAAGAAGAAGAAGAAAGAAGAAAGAAGAAAGAAAGAAGAAGTTGTTCCTACCCTCAAGGAGCTTATTATCTAGTTGAAAATAGATGAAACTGACATAGATAAAATAACAAGGTTCCACAAAGGATGTGGAATTGGAGAGGGATCCTGAAAGTAGCATTTAAGTCTGGAGGGGAGGGAAGGGGATACTTGGTAAATGTGCTCCAAAATGTAGGGAGTCTAGTGCAATCATACAATGGACCTTGACTTGATGATTCTTGTATGTTTCTAGTTCTAGGTCACTCACTCACAGTGTTCTAGGGGCAGCACCATCCTGGTATGAGGGGAAGATGTAGGAATAGGCATGGTTAATGTGGACGATAGAGGAGAGGATCCCAGAGGAAAGAAGAGAAAATGGGTTCAAGGCTCCCAGCTGTGTACACTGAGGTACACAAAGCGGCTGCTACTACTTAACATGCCAGGCCACGGAAAGTTCTTCCTAGACCAGCAAAGACAGAATAAAGGGAGCTGACCTTATGTTTAAGCAAATGACAGAGTGAAGTCAGGTTTCACAGTGAGCTCTGTTTTGATGGAAAAGCAAATATTCTCTGGTGAAGGTTGACTTAATTAGCTATTTTAATAATTCATGAGTCTTTAAAATGTTTGCCAGAAGATTCAGAGCTCAGATTCTGCTTCTGGTATTTAGTTCTGGGTTTTCTCTCTCACAAATTGTGCTGCCTCACAGAGCAATGGCAGGAACAAGTCTAGGAATGTGAGGTTTGGTTTGGCCAGGCTGTGTACAGTTCTTAACCTTACCCTTTTGAGACTTAGAACCTGTTTGAGAATCTGGTGAGAGTTATAGACCCTTGGCCTAGGAAAATGTATGTAAATTCAGAGTCCTACAGACTTCTTGAGGTCCTCCCTTGAACTCCAGCTTAAGAATTAGTTTAGATGATCTCTAAAGACTCTAGCATTCTTTTTAACTTACTTATAAGCTAGCTTGTCAATATGTCACCTGGAAATGTGACTCTTTGGGCTTGCAGGCAAGCAGCCTCATGTGGATATTTGCAAAGTGAGAAATGCATAATGCAACATTTGTTCATTAGGCTGCAGCAATGCTAATGCAGAAAAGAGGACCGAATGAATCAAAAGCCATGAGTCAGCTCCCTCCCCACCACCTGCCAGCAAAGCAGCCTGCTGAAGCTGAGGGGGGAGTGAGCCTGGAGTCAGACAGCCTGGGGCCCTCAAATCCTGGCCCAAGCACTTTCTGGCTACGACTTGGGGGACCAAACTAACCTCTCTTATCCTCAGTCTCTTCATTTCTAAAATGGGGCTAATAAGATGTCCATGTTCTGAGGAAGAACTTTGTTAATTAGGTAAGTTCTGGGCCACTGTAATGCTCAGTAAAGGTAGTTCATTCCTCTAATCTCACCCACGAGGAGGAGGGGTGCTGTGAATTTAATGCTGTGGGAGGGAACAGGCTGAGGAGTGCCTGGGAGCTCTGTGAACACTGTGGATATGTGGTCCTCCTCCTCGTCCTCCTTCGTTCCCCTTAGGTCTCCCCTAAAAGAATGTGGGCTGGGTTCAGCTCAGGAGGTTGGGGAGGGACCCTGTGTCACAGCACTGGTCTGGAGCAGCTCCCCGTCTTCTCCTCTCTGCTGCTGCTCAGGAGTGTGGAGGCTGCAGGAAATGATGGGGGAGATCCTGGGCTTTTTCTGGCTGCAGGCCTGACTGCAGCAGAGAAGAGAAAGAGGCGGGTGGGGGAAGTAGTCTCGCTTCTGAGCAGACAGTCTGTGTGTTATTCAGGAGCCCACAGTGAAGCTGGGGCTGGTCCTGGGGAGCATTGGAGCTGGGCAAGATACAGCTCCTCCTCTCAAAGACTGTACAACTTTGACATAAAATAAGACAAGCCTCAGGAAGGAGAGTGGAAGGCCTGCATCACTGGATACAGAACATCCTATCCAATGCGGGGTCCAGAAGGGAGGGGGCATGAAGGCAGGATGGTGGCAAGAATGTTTGGGCAGTGCCCACCACCTGATGTACACTGGGTCTCACTCTCACATCACCCTCCAGGGTATGTGCTCTAATCCTCTACTGTATGATGAGGAAACTGAAGCTCATAGAGGTAGTGACTCATGGAGGCAACAGCTGTGATGCGGTGCCAGGGCATTCAAACCAGGTCTGCTGCCTCTGAAATTCTTTCTCCCCATTCCCCATCCTGGCCAACCAGGTGAAGTGAGAGGCCTCCAGAGCCCTCACTCTGAGGCTTGCAAAGCCATTACCAGTTGTGTATGATGCTATGCGCAGAATCCAGGCTCGGTAAATATTTGCCCTGTGAATGGGCAGGAGAGAATGCTCTAGGCAGCTCTAGGCCGTTCACGTGCACTGTTTACCTTTCTTCTCACATTCTCCCATGAGGAATCATCCCTTTCCTCAACTGAAAACAAACGCAGAGTGGAATGAGTGAAGTGCCTGGATTAAACAGAATCTGTCCTAGACACAGTGGATCTGCGAGAAGTAGGTCTGCAGTGGGCAGCAGTGGGGAAGCTTCAGCTCAGCCTGGGCCTCTGACGAGGAGGAACCCTGTCATCCTAGGGAATTTTCTGAGCAGAGTCTCCTAACCTGATTTGTAACTAGTGATGTGACTATTACCTAAAGCTGGGTGCCAAGGAGAGAACAAAATGAGACCACCTCTCCATTCATTTCCAGCCACTGATTCGATGATGTTGATAAACTCTGAGTTTCAAATGGAAAGGGCTTTGTCATCACGATTTTTCAATAAAATTCTAGCATAGCTCTTTATTTCCTGACCAAAGCTCTAGGGATCCGTTTTAACATGCTGGATATGACATAATCCCCGGGGTCGACTTTTCATTTCATTGCCCTTTTAAGAGCATCAGAGCATGTGGCTAGAATTTACCTTAAATAATAGATTTTTAGCTGGTAAGAGCCTATATTATTACTTACACTTAGTAAAGTCCCTTTGGACAGTAAGAACCAACATAATATTAATTTTCCTTGCTGTCATTTGACAATATGAATTGGTTTTGTGTAAGAACCAGGAGCTCATTGGATTGAATTTAGGAAATTGGAAAAACAAATTTGACTTCAGTAGGTTTGAATGATTACAATGTAATAAACATATAAAGGCTTGGAAGCTAATTTATCATTGCTTTCAGTTTTATTTATTTGAAACTCCTTCATGGTTGGTATAAACAGGCTTTATTAAAGATTATGAATTCAATTTCCAAATGAGTTGTAAATGGCTTTCTATAGAGAGATTACTTGATTTGTTATTTTCCTGAATAAAACATGTTTTTGCCCAGTGGGGTTATATAGCCCACATATTAATATTGGAACATCATTCTATTGAGCTTGGCATCTATGATATGCAATGTTTGATTTGTTGTCTTATCTATTTGTCTTCACTTTCTTTAATAAACACTGAGACCAAATACATAACCTCTTATGACCTGCACTTCTATGAATCACAAGAGAATGTCTGTCTGTGTAGCAGTTTATCATTTGAATGATAATTCTGGTTCCCTTTAAAAATGTTAAAGTGTCTGCTCTTCAAAATAGACTGCTGTGAAAGACATGAGGGATGCTGTGGGTCACTGATGGGGTTCATAATTGACCCTAGCTTTTGTTGCATGGTAACAGACTCTCTGGGTATTAGATCATTGTATACTGCAGAACTACCAACACACTGCCCTCAAAGGGGAAAAAAATCTGCATTTACAATTTAGAAAACTAGACATAGCAGACTCTTGTAGAAAGGCAGCCTGTCAGTAGAGCTGGAACCTCTGTGAAGATGGCCCTCCAGGGCCTGCCATACTGTAAAAGCCTGTTCAATTTCAATACTTACACAAAAGGACTATGACTTTTATAGCCCAGTGCCCACCGAAATAATGCACCGCACAAATGAAAACAATGAGAAGGGAATTAGTATCCATGTGAAGTATCTCAGAATGCTGAGCCTGGGGAGAACCTTGGGAGGCCATTCATTTTCATTGTCTCAAGGCCAGTTGGCGTATTTTCCTATATTAAAGCTATTGTCTAAAGAGCTAGGAAAGCTAATTGCCTAAACAGAATAGATTCTACCTCTCCCCAGGAAATCCTGCTTGTTATTGTTATTTTACTACATCATAAAACTCCAGATAGAAAGATACAGAGTTCTGGTAGAGAGTAAGCCATTACCCAATGTCATTTTTGAAAGAAATGATTCCACTGTTAATGACATTAGTATGTTCACATCATAATTCAAACTTTCAGGAGTCTCCAACTTTCAGGCTTGAGTATCTCAGATCAAACTAAGGTGTTTCACAGACCAAACTGATTTTAAATTTATTGTTTTTAAGATTTGAAGTCAACTCGATAATTCTGAAGTCTAGCAAAGATATATAAATAGTTAGACTATTCACTCATAAATGTGTAGCAACCTCAAGAGTGAGTCAGTCTAGCAAAAGCAGTACAATAAAAACAAATCAAATTCTCATCTTGAGGGAGTCTGCCCCTTGATGTGGAGGGTGGTGAGAAGGCTCGAAGACCACTGGTCTACTAAGTTCCTACTTAAACTCCAAACTTCCTCTCCTCTTTTAAACTACCCCAACATCCAAGTTTGTCATTTTCCACCTCCCATTGGAAGAGAATTCTCTTTTCCCAAGATGCTTCAAATAATCCTAAAGCCCAGCGCCTTCCGATCACATCAGCAATAAGGCACTGTATGGATCCCAAACCAGCCTTACCTCTGATGGGTCTGAATGTCCTGGTTGTCTTCCTTGTCTCTGATTCTTCCAGGTGTCCCTCATTGCACCTAGCATATAGTAAATACTCAACTCTTCTTGTTGCTGACAGTTAACATTATCTTAGTGGGACCTGCAAATTTGATATAAATTTATGACTGGGTATTATACTATATGTTGGCAAATCAAACATCAATTAAAATTTTTTTAAAATAAATTTATGACTTTAGCTTGACTCTCAGCATAAACCTACTTTCTCAACTCCAACTATCTTTTTGTCTGACAGGAGATTATTTCTATTATCTATCTGGAGTCCACTGTATTCTAGAAACCATGGATTGAACTCTGCCTTTGGAAAGTTTTTAGTCTATTGACATAAAAAATAATGATTTGGAATTCTTGTAACATACATGTTGCCTTGAATTGCACTCTAGTTGTTTCATGTTTATAGATTTTTTGCACCTCTAGTTAAGACAGGGACTTCTGTTTCTTTTTATTTCATATACTGTCTAGAATGGTGCTGGGTACAAGCAGGTACTCAGGGAGCAATAATGAATGGACGAGTGACTATATTCACAGGCAGAAATGTGCTGTGGATGTGTGGAAGTCAGATGAGTTAGAAATCTAATTCTGAGAGCTACTAGTTGTGACTGGGCAAATTATGTAAATCCTTTAAGCCTCAGCTATTCCATCTGTAAACTTGGATGATTGTAGAACAGGCTCTGTTAAGTCCGCTGTGAGGATTAAATGCGATACTAAATGTAAAATGGTTAGCACAGAAACTAGAATTGAATGTTTGAAAAGTGTTAGTTACTATTATTATAATCAGAAGTGATAAAAACACATACAAAGAGGTGAGAAGGGTGAGAGATAGGGGTTATTAGGTTACTTATTGGCTGGGTTAGGTTAGCAGAATTTTAAAGAGGGTGGGGGTGGAAGTCAGTTGTGTATAATATAGAAAGGACTGGTTTGGTAGTCAGGGAAACCTGGCTCTTCCTTCAACTACATGCAGGACTTTGGGCAATCCTCTCATCTTGAGGAACTAAATTTCCTCATTAGACAGTTATATTAAATGACCTGTAAAATCCCTTCCCACTCAAAACAATCTATAATTTGAGGAAATAGATTCTAAGGATGTTTCTTCCCCTCTAATCCTTACTAAAAGGGGCCTTAAAATCAAGAGATCATGTGACTGACTTGCAGTCTGAGGTCCAGAGAGGTTATAAAACTTACCCCAACATCACAGAGCAGTTGGTGATCATTTGGATAAAAATTCCTACTTTGGAGTCCCTGTACAGTGATGGGTCCTCTATATAATGACAAATGACTGGGGGATAGGGGATGGTATGGCTCAAGAGACACTTGCTGGGGTTGGGAAGTATAATGCTTGTGGGAGATAATGCCACCAGATACAGAAGGATACAGCTGAAGAAGACCTCTGGTCCATGACTAAGAGTTTTAATATGATAAAAATAATTAGAAATCACTGGTAAGTAAAATTATTCCAATTTTATCTATCTCTAAAGACATAGTAAATCCAGACAAAATATATTCAAATAAAGAAACTTAAACATGAACACAAGAGGTAAATTAACATGGGAATTTCCCTATGGGTTCATACAATATTGGAAAGGTCTTTGGGGACCTAGGGCCATAGCTACCTCCTTTTTTCTCTTCTGACCTTGAGATGAGGTCATACTGAACTCTGATTAAAGCAAAGCTCCTGCTCTGGCCCAAGTCCTCTTTGCCTTCAGGGAAGTAAGCAGGGGTGAGGATGAAAGGGTTTCTGTGGGAAGCTGTGTCCTCTCTGCAGAGGGCAGTTGCACTGCATCCTGCTGGCTGAAGGTCTTGCTTCATGGTCTTGTCCTGGCCATGCGTTTTCTAGGCCTTTTACCTGCAGCTTCTAAACAAGCTTTGTGATATTATCCATTTTCCCGTCTGATCCAGTACTCACAATTTACACCTTAGGAAATATGACACAAGTATGACCCCTTTGGAAAGGACTGAAGGAAATGCTAAGAGCTACACAGAGACAACACAAAGAACCAAGTACTGAGAGCAAGGGTCCAGAATAAAGGCACTGAGAAGAAAAACTTCTGAATATCTAGGAAAGCCACTGAAGTGCTTATGGATAGGTGGAGTACAGCAAATACAGAATGATGGAATGCCTGGGTGGCTAAGTGACTGAGCATCTGCCTTTGGCTCAGGCCATGATTCCAGGGTACTGGGATAGAGTTCCGCATCAATTCTCCACATGGAGCCTGCTTCTCCCTCTGCCTCTCTCTCTCTGTGTCTCATGAATAAATAAATAAAATCTTTTTAAAAACTCCACAAATACAGAATGATGACTTTTTACGTTTGGAATGAGATTTGCTGAACATCTCTTGAATAAAATGGCTGATTCTAGATCCACGCAGAGAGAGTAGAGTAGAAGGTAAGCTGGGAATATTTTGTGTCAGAAAGCAACAAACTACTCAAAAACTAATGGAGATCGATCAAAGAAATATAAGAACTGGACTGAACAGCAAATACTGGCTAAGTTTGGGACAACCTGAGCACCTAAACCTAAAATAAATGTAATTGATTATAGTACACTGAAATTTAAAAAAAAACAACCCACAATTAATAGTAATGCTCAGAAAAAGAGAGAAGAGGGGAGGAAGGGAGCCTTTTTTTGTTTTTGTTTTTTTTTGCAAAAAAGAGTATGGCTAATACATATGGAAGGGATCACAGAATTTGAAAAACCATTTGCAACCCTCAATGTAATTTATTATCAGACAATGATTATTGATGCATGATAAAATTGCTAGGTGAAGAGCTGCTAGAGAAAGGATACTTACATGCTAGCAGAGTATTGTTCCACAGGTTACTTACCAATTAAACATGGAAAACACACCTTAAAATGGTGAGGTCTGGTAGATGGCATCTTAACTAAGTGATCGAATTTATCATCACTAAGAATGGAATAATGGCTCTTGAGATGATACAGTATAAAATACACAACATTGGCTGTGAATTATTTTTTTAAGATTTTATTTATTTTACACAGAGAGATAGAGAGAGGGATAGAGTACAAGCAGGGGAAGTGGCAGGCAGAGGGAGAAGCAGGCTCCCCACTGAGCAGAGAGCCCAATGTGGGGCTCTATCCCAGGACCCTGGGATCATGACCCAAGCAGAAGGCAGATGCTTAACCAACTGAGTCACACAGGTGCCCCTGCCTATGCAATATTTTTGCTAAAAGTCTTCAACCAGAATCTTGTCTTTAGTCCTAAATTCTAGTTTATAGGAAATACAGGGTATAGAGCATCATGTCAAATAATACTATGAGAAAGCAATCAGACAAATCCAGAATATGGACATTGTAAAAGAAAATTGTTCTAGATCCTTCAAAATATCAATGTCATGAACAACAAAGATAGGGGAAATATCTAAATTAAAATTAAAAGTCTAAAGAGATGTAATCCTGCAAAGATTGTAATCTTGTAATCTGATAACCCCTGTCAGATCCCAGTTAGAAAAAATAAAACAACTATAAAATCATTTTGGAGACAGAAATTTAAGTATATGCTGGATCAAAGATAGTACAGAATTTTTTAAGTATGGTAACAGTGTTGTGGGTTTTTAGGAGAATATCCTTATTCATAGGAGAGATATGCTGAAATTCAGGGCTGAAGTATGATGCCTGTAACTTTCTTTCAAATGTTTCATCCAAAAATAATTTGTATTTATGAGCCTAGGTGGCTCAGTCATTAAGCATCTGCCTTCGGCTCAGGTCATGATCCTGGGGTCCTGGAATCGAGTCCCACATTGGGCTCCCTGCTCAGTGGGTAGTCTGCTTCTCTCTCTCCCTTTGGCCCTCCCCCTACATGCTCTCTCACTCTTTCACTATCAAATAAATAAGTAAAATCTTAAAAAAAATAATTTGTAGATTAGTGTGTGTGTGTATGTGTGGAGAGGGAGAAAGAGCAAATGTGGCAAACGCTAGACATTGTTGACTCAAACTGGATAGTATATGAATAGTTTGTACCATTCTTTCAACTTTTCTGTACATTTGAAAATTTTCAAAATAGAGAACTAAATTTCTGAGGAAATGTTTGGCAGTTAAAAAAAAAAAAGCAGTTCTTTTATGCTTAATCAGTCTTGTAATTGAAACAGGGGCACATCTAGGTCTCCCCCAGCCCCCACATGAATAGCAGGGGTTGTGACTCTTATTACTTTGGAACCAGTGAAAGTGGGAATGTAGCAGTAAAATAAAGAAGATATTTTACCTAACGCAACTCCCATTTTCTCATGCAGAGGGGAAGCTGACCTCCTTCCTTCCAGGAAAGACCTTGGAAAGTCACAAGAGGTGACTATTTCCCCACAAAGTATACTTTCATTACTAATATGATTTCAGGGCACAACAAATAACATGAAGAATTTAGCAAATCCAGATACTAATCCATAACTTTCTAATCAAGTTCTCATAGGGTGCATCTGATCCCATAGCCACATAGAGCTGCGAATCTTCTTTACAGACCGGCCCCTGGTTTCTGATTTCTCTACAGAAGAGAGGTCAGTGAATCGCAAACAGAGAGCAAAATGGCAGATGGGCTTCCAAACTGAAGTTGTTACCAAGAATTTCATGGAAGATATAGCAGACAGTATGATTCAGAGCACACCATAAAGAAAACTGATATGTAGGAAATGAAGGAAAGAAAGAAGGCAGGTAGCTAGTTAAGTTTAGAACATTTGGAAATATTTTTTCAAAGCAGACAATGGTTTACTCCAAGTTCTATGAGCAGAACCTAGAATTATTGGCTAGATAATTAGGTGGGGAATTGGACACTGTGAAGAAGGGAAGAGAGGACCCCAATAGTGCCCACTTTAGAGTCTTGAGGCTGGGGAATCCTGATTTTATAAGCCAAAAGATAATCACAAACCAAGCCAGGATGAAGAAAATGAAATTAAAACTTGAGGTTAAAATTTTGAGGTTGCAGAGAATTCATACCCTCATGTTGCCACTACAGTACCAACCATGACATAAATCACCCATTTTCTGTGAAACCATTCACAGTTGAAAGCATAATTTTTTTAGCTTAATTATGTGGTGGTTAATTGCTTTAATTCATATTTCATCAAGCCTAATGTAGAGTGAACAACAAATTCCTTAAATAAGATGCGAAGAAATGCAATTTAAAAATTGTATAAACAATTATTATACAATGACACAAAAAAATCTCAAGGAAGATGAAAATTACATTTGCTTAAATATATATTTAGTATTTTCAAATTGATTTAAATAATGACTTACATTAGAAGATGAGAATTGTCCTGCTGGCCACTTTCTCCCTTTTTATAATTTATAAGACAACTCACGCTTTGTAATAGTCTTCTTTGTTTAAAAATGTGTGAAGAAGGCATGTGCAAAATGATAATATCCTTGTCCATTCATCCACTTATTCATTTGACAAAATTTACTGGGCATCAACTGTGTCACCAAGTAAGGTAAGGGTGAAAACATAATTACAGTCCCTCAAGGGACTCAGTGTAGTTGGTGCCACTAACCTATAAGGATATAGTACCATAAGGTGTTATAAGGATATTTTGAGTGAGAGTGATTATTTCTCCATGGACCAAGGGGAGAGGGTGAGTGGGCTAGGAAGACATCACAGGGAATATGATGTTTGGGCCAAGGATAAGTGGATGTGCAATAGGCAGTGGGAAAGGGAAGAAGAATGTTCTAGGCAGAGGGAGCAGCAAGAGGAATGACAAGGACTGGAAAAACAGTGTAGTACACGCAGATATCTGCAAGTTGTTCAGCGTGGCTTGGGTGACATCATGAAGGGAGGTGCTTTTCAATGAAGCCAGAATAGAGAGCAGATTGGGGTGAAAATATGAGAAGTTCAGTTTTGATGTGCTTTTAGGACCTAAGGACTTCCAGAGGAGTTGCCAGTAAGCATTTTCAGGACTTCAGGACAGGGCCCTGACCTAGCCTCACTTTAGAGAGGCTGGTTGTGGCCCTCTTTCAGATGTACGTCTACACAAAGGGCCATGGGGATGTCCTACCTAGAGCCCACATCCCCCTACTCTTTTAAGACTACTCTATGTCCCTTGCTCATATAGCACTGAGGCTGCTTCCAGGGCATATGTAGGCTTCTCTCTCAGATCCACTCTCCAGAGAACTCTGTCTCTAAGGGTGCATGTCTCTAGGTCCTGAGGGATGGACAACAGTGGGGCTGTTGATGGAGCCTACTCACTACTATGCTTGTGTACACACAGGTGAATGTAAGACCTCTCAACAGTGCAGATGGAGCTGGGGTTGAGAAGAGAAATGGGTGGGCTGTGGGTTTGAGGATGGCTTCCTTATACTTCCACAATTTGGTGTGTAAGTTCAAGGTTATAAAATTGGCCATGGCCATCCAGGTTGTTATGAAAGTTTGTCAAGTTATGAAAGTTTATCTGTCAAGATAACAGAAGATATTTGTTTGTTAGCTTGATTCACAACTTTTACATATATAACATATGCTATATAATTCTCAGTTTATACTCTTGACTGAACCCACAGGTGGCCTGAGTGGCTGGAAATACAGACCAGGAGTTTAGGAAGACTTTACATCTTGCCATCCATATTTAGAGGTCATTGGCACAGAGCCAATGCTATGGGAGTGGGGAGTTTGTTCAGGGCAGGTGTCAAAAGTCACAAGCAAGAGAGCCATGGCTTAATCCTGAGGCATTCCAGCAACAGGCGAAGGAGCCAGCCAAGGAGCTTGAAAGAAACTGCCAGAGAGGTAGGAGAAGTACTTGCAAGGGGTTGTTCCCAAAGCCAAGTGAGAAGAGTGTTTCAAGAGGAATGGAATGGTCAACAATATGGACAATATATGTAAAGTGATCAGCACGGTGCCTAGCCCATGGTGAGCACCCACTCACCAGTGGCTGTGAATGTGCTAATAATGATGTTGATGATAGAGGTGACAATGATATTTCTGTTCCTCTGTGCTTCTTTTCTCTGCCTCAAACACCTTTTCCTTATTCTCCAACTCTACTCAAATTGCTATGGATCACATTCTCTAGGAAGTCCTCCCTTTGCCTATTAGGTTGTCCTCCTACATGCTCCCATGGTCTCCTATGCTCATTCTTATCATTGCACATTAGCAAATAATAGGCTACTGGTATTTATTGATTGAGTGGTAACAGCTTCTTAGGTGCCCAATCGCCCTGGTTTGCCTGGGACTGTATGGTTTAGCACTGAAAGTCCTGGGTCCCAGGAAACCTTTCAGTTTTGGACAAATGTGGATGGTCACCCTAAAATGGCATCTCAATTTTTTTGAGTGAATAAATGAATAAAAGGCAGAATGTCAATATCAAAGCTAATGACCCTCAATCTTTCCCGTGTTTATATGAGTGTAAGCCCATGCAGGATGTTCTTTCTATATTCTCTTCACCCCTTATTGAGAATGCTGTGGGCAAAACATTCTCATGACCTGGTTGGATTCCTGTCCCAGCTCTGTTTTGCCCCATAATAGCACTGAGGCTGAAGGGAGGTGCTAGAAAAGGAAAGCTTCACTTTCTCAACTAGGGCTCCTTACCTGATCCACAGAACAAGAAAATGATTTGAGCACTGGTTTCTCCATTCTCTCAAAATTGACACACAACAAATTGCCATCCGAGTAAGAGAGAGGTTAAGCAAATTGTTGATGCCTTAGGGTATTTAGGGCTTAATTCTTTCACCTGTCAAGAGTCACACAGGCCCTACAATCAAGAATGCCAGTCTGATCATCCTCTGTCCTTGTTGGTTAGGACAGCTGGCTAGAGGAAAGAAGCTATGGGAAGGAAGTCTCAAAGGATAGGACTTGTGTTATCTGTATTCTGCAAAATGAGGAACTGAGGCCTGGAGAGGAAGCACATTCTCATTTTCCCAAAGTGGACAAAGGTAGAAACCTGTGAGACCTCACTAGTCAAGAGAGGGAAACAAAGACAACCAACCACCTCCTAGGCTGTGGTGTGGTGCCTGTCATCAACTTTGCTTCTCAGCTGGCAATTGCCAAAGTTCAGGCTGCACTGTATGTCATCTTGTTGAAGACAAATGCTCTATAAATAAATTGACTTGGAACAGTCTCAAATACACATAAACCACAATGGCTTTAAATGTAAGTCTTGACTTTTTTCTCATTTTTTCTCATCTTGGAGAGGTCAGCAAGGAAGTTTCTACAAGAGAGGCTTACTGAAATTCAGCCTAGAAACCAAGAACTTTCCTGTAGTCTCTTTAACAGGCATATTTCATTACCAAATATTTGTTTAAAAGCTTGATCCAATACATACAATGCTAAGCACGCACTTGTATGTTAGACTTAAGCTTGTGCTTGTTATACGTTACACATCAATCCTTTTAAAAATTCATTTTCTAGAAGAGGTGATTATTCATTTTGTCATTCAATTTCCTATCATTAAAAATTTTATATGTAAAATTATGCATACTGATGGGGTACTGTGTGAAGAGAGAATATTTTTAGTGACTGAGAGAAAAGATTGTTGATGGGTCTTCCATCAGAGGAGGAATCATAGATAAATTTCTGAGAAATACCTTGGAAAGACTTGGGAGCTACCAGAACACAGAGTAGTGGAACTATGGCCTTAGGGCTCTTGTCTCCAGCTTCGATTCTGAAGCAGAGGTACCTACAATTAAGTAATATTCTAAATGGTATTTCATTTGTGAGATAAAGCTAATTACCTCCCCTGACCCTGCCTCATTATAGTATTAAGTTAGTAAGGATAATAGAAGCATGAGGGTCCTGAGTTCTTCCCCTTCCCCCCTCCCCCTCCTCCTCTCCTCTCCCTCTCCTCTCCTCTCCCTCTCCTCTCCTCTCCTCTTCCTCTTCCTCCTCCTCTCCTCTCCTCTCCTTTCCTTTCCTTCTTTCTTTCTTTCCTAAGATTTTATTTATTTATTCATGAGAGACACAGAGAGAGAGGCAGAGGGAGAAGCAGGCTCCATGCAGGGAGACCAATGCAGGACCCAATCCCAGGACCCCAGGATCATGCACTGAGTCAAAGGCAAACACCCAACCACTGAGCCACCCAGGCATCCAGGGTCCTGAGTTTTCATTAAAGAGTCATTCAACTGAAAGGAAGGTCACAGTGCTGCCAATACTAATTGAAAGAGTACTCACTTTATGTCTGGTTTGCATGACTGAAAGAAAGAGGATCCATCCCTGGCCTAGTAAATACTTTCAATGGTATGAAGAAATGTCTAAATAGGCTAAAAGAGGTTAAATTCCACTGAAGCTTTCCAAGTATGTGCAGATAGCAGTTACAGAATGTCTTGGTCTTGATGGGCAACCTTCTCCTCAGCAGGCAAGATTTCACCTTGGCCTGCTAAAAATCCTGCTCGCTTACATTTCAAGGCTCCACAAGCCAATGCTTTTCACTGAGAAATTTTAAGGCTTACTGTAGCCTAAGATGATTCTTTCTGGACACTAGTTCTACCAACAACCTTCTTGAGGAACTGCAGTTTGAGCATTAAACCCTAGCTCCTTTCTAACTTCCCAGCAACCCTCGCCTGTGTTTGGCTGGCTCTAGTAATGCCTAAAATCACTGACAGCTCCTCCATCATGACATGCAATCGCATGTCTTTGGGCCTCTGCTCTGTTCTTCCTTCCACCTGGAATTTGCTTCTCTCTTCCTCCTTACCTTTTGCTTGTTTCCTAGGTCATTTATTGTATCAGATTCAGTTTAGGAGTGATCTTCTTTAGAAATCCTTCTGGAACTTCTGTGGCTTGTAAGCTCCCTCTATGGTAACAATTACATTATAGTCAACATCAAATTCATACAGTAGGTGTTCACAATCTGCTTGTTAAGTATTTCAAGTTATGCATACCCTTGCTTATTTGGGGTGGGACCAAAGAGCTAATTAAAAAAAATGCATATGTGTGATAAAGTACACATAAAACTGACCATCTTAGCCATTTTGAAGTGCACAGTTCAGTGATATTAAGCACATTCAAAATGTGTAAACATCTCCACCACCCACCCTCCTAAGTCTTTTCATCTGTAGATCTGAAACTCCATACCCTCTAAACAGTAACTCCCCATTCCCCCTGCTCCACCCTCTGGTAACCACTATCTTATCTAATAATCTACTGGAAAATCCCTGGTAAACTGCTGTCTCTGATTTTAATTACTCTAAGTACCCCACATAAATGGAATTCTACAATATCTTTATCTTTTTGTGACTAGTTTATGTCACTTACCACATGTCCTCAAGGTTCATCCATGTTGCAACACCCTGTAGAATTTCCTTTTTTGAGGCTGAATGATATTCTTAAGTATGTATATGCCACATTTTGCTCATCCATTTATCTACTGACGGACATTTGGGTTGCTTCCAAGTTTTAGCTATATCGAATAACACAGCCTTGAGAATAGGTGTATCAACATCTCTTCAAGATCTTGCTTTCAGTTCTTCTGGGTACATACCTAGAATTGGAATTATTGCATGATATGGCAATTGTCTTTTAATTTTTCACTTTCGTAGTGGTTGTACCATTTCACATTCCCACCAACAGCGCACACGGGCTCCAGTTCCAAGGAGCTGACTCTTAAACATGTCTTTTAAACGTCCACTTAAATCTGAGCGGTCAGAGACCCGAAAGGGCCAATTGATTACAGGGTCCCTCGCTTGTTGGGTACCTACCTTGAGCCAGATACTTGAACGTTTCACATTAACTCTAAAATTCCTATCATTTTAATCCTTACAAAAACCTTTTCAGAGAAGTATTATCACCTCCTCCATTTTATGAGGCTCGAGAGGACTCATCCAAGGTCACACATCTAAGAAAGTGGACCAACCAACACTTGCACCCAGGTCTGACTCCAACCGAGGACCCTGTTATATTCCACGACACCAAAAGGCTATCGGGGCGGGAACTGATCCCACGGGATCCCTGATGCCGTGGTTTCTGAGGGACTTTTCCGGGAAAGCACCCCTCGTAAGATAAGGAGAACCCTTTTGGATTAGGCTCGCAGCTAAGCAGCTGCATTTTCCTTACCTAGGTTTTTATAGGGTTTTGTGAGGGAGTAAAATTGAAAAATGTGTGGCCTCCACGAGGCGGGGAGGCTGGGCGCGGGGTACAGGTTTCCGGGGTCTTTCGGCGTCGTTCTCTCTCCGCCTGAGGTGTTTTCGCCTCCGCCTGTACCGGGGAGAGGCGGGAAAGCGTGTGTGTGTGAGTGTGGGAGGGCAGCATGGGTGGGGGAGAAAGGTTCTCCGGCCAGGCGCAGGGGAAGCGACTCTGCCGCCTGGCGCAGTTGCCAGGGCAGCGCGGCCCGAGCAGCAACGGCAGAAGCCGCACCGCGTCCCGGCGGCGGCTGCGAGCCCCGAGTGACGCATTGCAGGTACGAACCAGCCAATCAGAGGCCGACTCAACAATCCTCGGCCGCGAGCCGCCACCATGATGCTCCTCCGCGCCGCAAAGTAGCGCCCCGCGGGCGCGACTCCACCGGCCGGTACCCGGGCTCGCTGAGCAGTGAAACCCACTTACGTCATCCGCTCGCCCACTTCCCTTTCTCTTTTGCTTCGTCGAGTCCGTAACAGTGGAGACAGGAGTCCGAGCCGAGCTGGAGAGGAGGGGGCTTAGCCGGGACTCGTTTGCGCTGTTCCGTTATCTGGCGTGCGGCGGAGGGATCTGGCGGAGGGAGGTGTTTATGAGGCGCTGGGGGCGGAGGAGGAGAATTAGTCCGAGCGGGGCGAGCGAGCTGACTGGTTGTGTGGCCGCTTCTCGGAGACCGGTAGCGCTTGCAGCATGGTGAGTGCGCCGCTGAGCTGCCGGCGCTCGGCCTGAGGGGGGACGAGGCTGAAGGAAACTTGTCTGGGGGGTACGTTGCTCCCCCCACCCCCTTCCGGAGTGGTCTTCGCCGGAAGGTTGGCGCGAAAGAGCCTGGGGGCGCCGCGGCGGCTGCGTCGCAGGTGCTCCCCATCGCCGTCCTCCTCCGGGAGGAGCGCTCTAGCGCTGTGGGGGCCGGGAGCGTTGCCCGCGAGGCGGCGGAGCTCCTCAGGGGCTTGGCGGGGTGAGGCGGAGGGCGGTTCCGGGCGGGGGGCGGCCCAGCACATGGTGCAGACGAGAGAGTGGAAGGGCGCGGGGAGCGGGCGGGCAGGCGCCTCGGGTCGGGCATCTCGGAAGGTCAGTGCCGGGGCCGGATTCAAAAGCCCAACGGACGGTTAGTGCTGGCGCCAGGAAGCGCCTTTGTCCGCTCGCGGCCGCCATGCGCCGAGGGGGCGGGAGGGAGCGCGAGGCCCGGGGCGAGCGCCAGCGCCGCCGTTAGCCCGCATCCCCCGCGTGCCGGGCGGGGGGCGGGGGGCGCGCGGGCGGGCGCGGCGCGCTGTGTGGGCCGAGCCCGCGCGGCGCGGGGAGCGGCGGGGGGGGGGGCGGGGGGCGGGGCGGCGTGGCCGGGGCCGCCGCCCGCTCGGCTCGCGCCCCAGCTGCTGCGCTGGCACCTGCAGGGCTGCGGAGGTCGCGGCGGCGCGGCGGGGCCGGCCGGTTGGGGATGGGTGGGGGGGGAGGGCGGCCTGGCAGGTTCCCATCCCCCTTCCCCCCCCTCCCCCGCTCCGGGTGGCGAGAAGGAAGCTCGGTTGATCCTGAATCTTCCCCACTCCATCTGGGGCCTTTTCCTGCTCCCCGGGCTGGACATTGAACAACAAATTTATCTTAAGTGGCTCCGTCGTTGGTTGAAGGGAATGAGCTTTTTATACCTGAAGTCTGGCGCATCCTCTGCGCGTCTCGTTACAGCCCTCTGCTCCGGCTTGGGTCTGAAAGGCTCTCTAGTCGCTCACCGAAGGCAGGCTTCGGCGCGACTGGCTTTTATCCTCCCGTAAGCAGCGTCTGTATTCTATGGAGGACCCACGTGCACTCCTGATGTTAACCACAGCCTTGCCCCCGCTCCAGCTCCAGCTCCAGCTCCGTGGAAAAGGAGTCGTATTTCCGTATAGAAAATGCTAGACCACGGTTACATGCCGTCCAATGCATTTGCACAGTAGTGGCTGTCAAATACTGTAGTGAAGGAAGGGTGTACCGGGGGCAGGGGGAGCAGGGGATTTTTCAAAAGCATTTTCCTGTCATCAGTTGAGACCGGAACTCCTGGTTTTTTTTTCCTGCTTAAAAAAAAAAAAATCTAATGAGGGCGGTAATTTGCAATACCTATTTTGTGTTTCCGTCTGCCAAGTGGTTACAGCGATGGGTGTGTCTAGAAGGCAAGGTGACATCTTAAACAGGAGTTGGGAGTCCTTGCCAACTGAAACCTCCAGCTTGTATGGGTGTGGGGAGAGGAGTTCACCTTGGTTAAAACTAGTGTTCATTCAAGTTTGATGCATTCATTCTATTTTGATTTTTTAAATTATTTTTTCCTGACTTCAAACATACTGGTTGGATTTACTTTCAGATTACATTATAAGCATGGAATCAAGGTTCTAAATTGTGCAATAAGTTTTTAAAAATGTTTTTAAATGAACGGTAAAATTTTTACCTAATCAGTCTCATACTTGAATCAGGAACTCGAATAGATTTTCTGGGTGATGTATACAGTTTTTAATCTTGCTTTCATGGTCCTTGCCAGTGATAAGCTTTTCTAGTTACTGTTTACATCATTGGTGCTTTGGGGGTTTTGAGTTAGTTAGATTGACAGTCATTATTAAGTAAAATTAATTTGGAAGTTGTCTTAAAGCAACATAATAATTATAAGACCTGGAGAAGATTTAAAATTAGGGCTCTTATCAAGTTTAAAGAATAAGAATTTGTCTTGGGTTTACATGTAGTTGATATTGAAAGGGCTGGGGATTGCTTCAAGAAGACTTTGGGGCCTGCCTAATAAGTAGAAGACAGGAAGAGGTAGAAAGTTTTGTGCTTGTCTAAATAATGTTTATTGTGTCAAATTGTAAGGAGATCAGTTGGTGTTACACTCAAGTATGGCCCTGTTAAATACATAGAAAGTTCTAGATTTAGGTACAGCAATCGAATTAGGCCTTTAGTAAAGGTCCTAATTTCTCTGAAGTAATTTGTCTTCATGGTTTTTCTTGGTGTAAGATGCTATGTAGTAAGTGCTATTCTGTCAGAATTAGGGTATCTGTTAACTCTACTGAAATATTCTAAAGACTGCTTTTGATAAAGGTAAAACAATTACCCTGACTTCTGAAATTGTAGAAAAAATTTTACTTAATGAAGCCTTTGTTGTATCCAAGTAGAACTTGGAATAAAAATGAATGAATGAATGAATGAAAGCTAAAAGTTTGTATCTGTTTTAAACCTGTGGATTCAAAAAAAAAAAATAAACCTGTGGATTCATACATTTATTCAGATAAGACTTTTGGATTATTTTTAAACTGCTGTTCACTAGATAAACTCCCAAGAGTATCCATATCCACTTTGAACGCTGTTTAGGAAATGTTTGATAGGTATATATAATGTATTGACTTTTCAGATCACCCATTAGTCTAGATTAATGTTTCCAGTGTTTACAAATCACCTGTGGTTCTTAAAAATGCGGATTCTGTTCTAGTTCAGTAGGTCTGGTGTGGAACCTGAGAGTGTCCTAGTGCCCGGAAGCTTTTCTCTCCAGTGATGAACCGGAGGAGGAATTCCATCAATTGTTAGAGAAATAAAGGAGTAAGAACTAGTTACCTCTCCAGTGGATTATTATTTACTTTACCGAGATAAACACACATGTTAATGAGCTTGAGTTTTCCCAAAAGTATAATTCTTATAGTTCTTCTAAGAAAATGGCACTCTCCATAGACAGAAATAAGAACCAAATTTATTTGCATGTAGTTGGAAATGGCTTACAAATTAGTGTGCTAGGGAGTGGTGTGTTTTGCTTTTAGTAGGCCTTAATCTGAATGTTGCTGGTAAAGTTTATTTTAAAACCTTGGATCTTGGATTAGTAGTAAATATAAAAACTGCTTTAAGTTTTTTGAAACATTGCAAGTAAAATCAAGGAGCGCTTTTAAGGCTATATGAGTAACAGCATTCTGTTTGATAGTTCATTCCTTAAAGTACATTTGTGACTTTTTCTGTTTCTTTTCCTTTTTGGGGGGTGGGAGGCAGGGCAAAGAGGGAGAGGGAGAGAGAATCTAAAGAAATCTCCATGCCAAGTGGGAAACGCAAAGCAGGGCTTAATATCTCAACCTTCAGGTCAGATCTTGACCTGAGCTGAAATCAAGAGTGATTTCGCTTAACTGGGCTACGCAGGCACCCCTCCTCATTTGTGAAGTTTTCTGAGATTGTGTCTGCCTAGAGATGAATGAAGAGCTGGACAAGATGTGGGACCATTGAGTTTTGGCTTTTCCAAGCAAAATTGGATGATTTTAAAGTTTTGTTTTATAGCTAACTTCCTTTTCTTCTTTCCTTCCTTCTTAGCTTTAATATAAATGCACCTTCCCAAAATCCACCCCTTCCTCCCTGCTGAGAGAACAAACCCTGTTTACCTTTCTGCACATAGCTTTCACATATACTGTGCCTTCCATACATTTAGCTTAACTAAGTCTGTAGTCCTAAACTGATTTCATCAGCTGCATCTCTCCCCGGGCTGCACCTTGTGCTTTCAGTTTATGGAAATTTATTTTCTCAGATTAAATCAAACAAAAATAACATGGAACAATGGTAGGATTGGTGTTTTAAAAGACGGTTAACAAATATTTATTGTTTTTCATGGTCTCAATTTTATATTCTGATACCTAGAAAAGACACTAGACAATGTTATGCAATGCTTGGTTGTAAATGGATGAGAATAGTAAAATTAAATTTCTATGTTGCAGTAATACATTTTAAACTTAATAACTTCCTAGAAAGGGTAAGTTTTAAATAGGCATCTCCATAATATATGATAAAAAGCACACATGTGCATATGTGTATTTTGGTCATTTTTAAGTATATCATAAGTGATCTGGTGGACAGAATGGGGTGAAGATAACTAGGATAAAAGATAAAATATGGCAAGAAGAAAATAAACTTCAAAATGCCTGCATATAATACAGTCAATATGAGATTTATAATGGGGCCCTGCTACTCTGAAGCAAGAGGTGATAATGCTATGCATGTTTGTCTTCTGTGTGGAAGTTGAACTTGTCAGGTTCATATTTAACATTGTAGGTTCTTTAATTAGTTAATATATAAAATAATTATCACTGAACTCTTTGGGTTGGCCCTTTACACAGCTTCTCATTCTGCACAATAACTTTATAAGGTAGATACTAATATTGTATGGATGAAATTGACTGAGTGGTTGAGTAACCTGTCCAGTCTCACATGGCTTTTAAGTGGCAGAGCTAGGATACTAGTCCAGCAATGATTCAAAGCCGTATGCTTTTTTTTTTTTTTTTACCTCCGCCCTGCCATGTTGCCCTTTTTTTTCTGAAATGTTAGAAGTCCTTCAAAATGGAATCAGAGTAGAAGTAAATCTTAATAGTCTCAAACAAAGTGAACATCAAGTCAGTGGATTTACTGTGTTTCAAATCTTACTCCTTAGGGAAAACAGTGTATGACTGATTTTATATCAGATACTTGGTGGAGATTTGAGATTTGAAAGGATAAAAGTAGATTTTTTTTTAACTCCTGCATTTGAATTTAATTATTGCCTTTTCAATTTTAAGTTACCAGGCCTTTTGCTTTTTTGCTTTCTCAGAATAGAAACAAGTTGGGTTTACATGGAGGTCAAGTCAAAATTGTTGAGCAGGGAAAGAAATTTAGGCTTTCTGGGTTCCTTCCCAAATTTTCTCATGCTGACCCCTAGAGAAATATGATGCTATTCTACATTAAGGTATTCTTTAAGAAGAATGAAACCAGGCAGTGTTACTCTTTCATACTAATAAGTGAATGGGTTAATCACAATTTGCTTGATTCCGAATAGGTAAGAATACTAGAAGCCTGTGTCTAGTTAGTACCATGTAAACGTTGATTTGTGGGTTCATGTATTTTAAGTGATGAAATGTCCAAATCAAAGGCCACATGAAAAAAAAGGAGCCTTGGTATTTTGCAGATGTGTTTATTATATATTATGGTACTCTGCATTTAAAACTTAAAGGCAATAATGAATACATCTAATACCTTTGTGTTTTAATTCTGACTCCGCTAGTTACTAATTTTGTAGTTCTCCCTGAAATGTAACCTAAACCTCTTTCCCTATTTATATGATAAGGAGGGTTATTGAGAAGATGAATAAAAGCATCTATAAAGGGCTTTAGCAATGTCTGGGCTTTTTTGTTTTTTGTTTTTGTTTTTGTTTTTTTAAGCAAAAACAACTTCTCTATGCTACAAACGTTAACATTAGGCACGCTTTGGGATTTCAAAAGTCAGGAGAAAATGGATGGTTAGACTTAACATTTAGTAAATAATGTAGTTCAAATGTTGAGAATCCTGGATTCTCTGCAGTTGCCTGGCAGGTGAGAAGTAAAAACTGATAGCTTTATGTTGCCCCAACTAGGACAGCTTGGATTTTTATATATAATGGGATTTTTACTTAGTGTTATGGGGTTTTTTGTTTGGTTTTTTAGGTTTGGAAAATAATTTTCATGTCAAAATAATGTATTTAATCATTAATAGGGGTAATTTTGAATGTAGTCATTGGATATTATGTTTGGTTCAGTGGAGATTTCTGATATTCGTGTGTGTTTTATCCACCAGAGGAAGTGGACTTAAGTTTAGGTATCCTAACTTTGAGAAAGGAAACTTTTTGTTGGATTCTCCCTTGCTTTAGAAGAATAACAGCTCCATTTAAATTTTCTAGTATGTCAGATTGCTTTTTTTTCCCCCAATTTGTTTGAAATTTAGACTTTTATATGTATTCTGAAATAATATTTGAGGTATAAGTATTAAACTTGGTCAGGACAGCTTAGCTTTGAAGCTAAACCTGTCTACTTAAGGAGTAAAAAAATGCATACATTTTGTTTGTTCCTCATACTAAGGAATGTTACACTAAATGTTGTTTATGGTACAAGGGGAGCCTTGAAAGTCTTTAAACTTGGTTCTTAATTTAACTGCTCATCTACATACTCTGAACTCAACTATCTCTGATCTCTTTGTAGGCTGACCAACTGACTGAGGAGCAGATTGCAGGTAAGAAATACTTAGCTAAGTGGTACACATTGGATTTTATTATAAATTGAATAGCCAACCTCAAAATAAGATACCTGTAAAAAGAATTGACTTTGATCTATGTAGTAGATAGTAACAAATGGGTGTAATGTAATCTAGTAATTGAATCTGCTTTGGCAGATGAGAAGGTACAGTTGCCTGTGAAAGATGTATGGGGCTAACTAATTAAAGGCAAGTTTTTAGGCTGTGTGAAGATATACTTTGGAAACTTGGTGGTGGTGGTGGTCATTTGTTTTTCTTGAAGATTATCTTTAAAACATGAATTCTGGGCAATTTTTAACACTGCAACTCCAAATACTCCTCATAAAAAAAGAGCCAGGTAGTAATTAATAGGTAACTTGAAATGTTGAATTGGAAAGGGAACATTGAATTTACCCCAGTTTATAGTAGCTAATATTTTGACCTTAGAATTGTATGTAGAATCAACCAGGGATAATCATTATCTCTAGAGAAAACTTAGATCAAGAAGTTACCATTCTATTTTATAAATGTGTAGTAAGTTGAATTTTGTCTTAAAGAACAGTAACAGCTGTTACTGAGCTTTTTAAGTCTTCTCTCCTTTTGTTTGCCGTGGAAATTTGTGAAATTGTTATGTAAAACTTGATGTCATGTTGTCTTTATGTCATAACATTAAACATTGGTACTTTTGATGTTATTCTAACAACTTTGAGATGGTGGGTTAACATCAACTGTAGGGTAAACCTGCTGAAGGATTTTTTTTTTTTTCCTTTCTAGTTCATTGTAATGTTGAAATGCTTTGCAAAATCTTCCTTTACTCTCCTTAGGCTTATTAACACAAGCATCAAGTAGTGTTAACTATCACAGTTTTCCTGGAAGGCAAGAAGTTTGAAGTGTTCAAAAGCACTAAAGCATTTTTTTTTTTTTTATGCTAGAAAAAATTGAGAAAGCCCAATTGGAACTCAGCTATTTATAGCCCATTTAAAGTAAGCCCCTTGCCCGCTCCACATAAACAAATTTGGAGGACTCAGCAATCACTAGTCATCTCAGATATTCATCACAAATATTATTTAATAGGACTATATAAAGTTAGGAAGCTATTAGCATGAAGGACCAAATGTAAGCAGGTTTTATTTTTTATGTGAATTTGAGTTGAATCTGGGATTTGCTTTCAAGGGTTGATACATTGCATGTATTGAGTGTTGAAGTAGTCAACCAAAACTTTGGACCTAATTTCTTTGTTCATTTATATTATTTTAAGTTTTTCAGTGAAATGTGAATTATCCTAAAACAGTTTTTTAAAAATAACATGTCCTTTAGGAAGTGATGGGCTAATTAATATATTCAGCCTTAACTTCTTAACTTCTCTAATACATTTGCCTCCCCTCTCTCTACCTTTCATTTCTTGGTATTCCCAGTCAGGTAGTTGTCACTGCTGAACACGGCATAGCATTTTCACTGTAGGATAGAAAATGTATTAAAGTATCTGTCAGAGTTCATGCTCATTATTGCTCTCCCAAACACACATACAACTATGAAAAAAAAAAACAAAAAAACAGCTTGTGTCTTTTAAATATAAAAGGGCAAAAGAAGCCAAAGCTTTTATACTATTAAAATAAAACTCTGCAAGAACAGGGGACCTTTTTGTTGCCTCTTGTATCCCCTTTGCCTCCCACATAGTAAGGACTGAAGAATCGATACACTTCTTTTCAGAGGTGTGTGACACGAAAAATGTTCCAGAACACTACCTACCCTATCCTAAGAATTGTGCCTCCCTCCAAAATCCCTTCCTTCTAAATAGGATTATTTCAGTGTCCACCTTTGAGGTGGAGGCAAATTTTCTTTATCCTGTTGAGCTGTAAGTGGTAGTCATCAGTGACATCTTAGAGTCCTTACCAAAAAAATAAAATGTCAACAGACTTAATATAACTCAACATTGAGTATAAAGTTCTTTTAAAGCTATTTTAGCTTCATATGATAATCATTACTACTTCAGATTTGTTTAGAAATAACAGCAAATAACTTAGTCTAGAAAGAATGTTTGTTTATATGAAGTTAGTAGAATTGTTTACCTAGTCTTAAAGAGCAATCTGGAAGAGTCCATTGTGACATCACTAGTAATTTTGTTGATGATTCTGCCGTTGCTTGACACTGAAGGGGATTAATAGGAAAAACCTACAAGGATTTTTTTTTTTTAAGTCAAGTGTAGGAGTAAAACTTTCTTGATAAAAGATCATAACCTTACTCGTTTAAATAGTGACAGCAAAAGTCTGATACATGCCCTTTAAGACATAATTTAGAATTTTCTAAATAAATGGAAGTTGGTAAACATACATTAGATTCAGGTAATTCCTGGGAATTACAGTTTAGAATGGAATGCATCTGTACATAAAGATTATACTAGTTCTAAAGTACAGGTAGTGAGATGTAAGGGCAGGGGAATTTAAATTGTACTTTGAGTTTATTTTTATTTCAAGGAGATTTAACAGGTATTTCTGGCTCTATTTAAAAATACAAATAAGAAATTTGGAATAAATCTTGACATTTGTTCCTTTCTTATATCCATAAACTAATAGTTACAGCATAGATATGGTCTTATTTTCTGCTTTTCACTTACTCCAGCAAGCATTTTAAAAGTTGATGTATTTTAGGGGCATCTGGGTGGTTCAGTTGGTTAAGCATCTGACTCTGGATTTCAGCTCAGGTTTTGATATCAGGGTCATGAGTTCAAGCCCTGTGTTGGGCCCCATGCTGGGTGTAGAGCTTTTTTTTTTTTTTTTTTTTAAGTTAATGTATTTTAAAACTCCTTGAAATTAAGAATACATATATAAACTTACCATGCATCTTAATAATTAAGTCATATA
Organism: Canis lupus dingo; assembly: GCF_003254725.2. Taxonomy (NCBI): domain Eukaryota; kingdom Metazoa; phylum Chordata; class Mammalia; order Carnivora; family Canidae; genus Canis; species Canis lupus. The sequence goes on along the minus strand of NC_064252.1, from coordinate 50,147,635 downwards.
GTAAAATGGTTATATAGTTACACATTGGAAGCTTTTGCACATGATGGTGGTGTTAAATAATACCTTTAGCTAAGTATTATAGCAGTGAATGTAATATAAGCAAAATCATGTTTCTAAGTGCTTTAATTTTCTCGTACCCTAAGATATTAGGTGATAGATGCCATGCGTTCATACCCTAATAGTTTATGCATTTCTAGACCGTATTTTTCCATCCTGTTGAAAAGAAGAAAAAAAAAAAAACCCACCTGAGTAAAATGGAAATATCTTCATCAAATTCTGTTTGTGGGATTTATTGATCTGTTTTCGTCATTGGATCAATCTAATTAATCTACTGTAGGCTAATTTCATATAAAATCCATCAGTAGTTTGCTACTAAGCTTCTGATACCAGAGGAGTTCCTCTGAAAACAAGTAATTCTAAATGATATGGAATTATGTTAACTAATGAATGTAGTAATTAACTACCCAACCAGTTAGTGATAACCTGGTCTAAAGCTAAGCAGTTAAAAGATTTTAAACTGAAGAAAGTAATGTGGTAATCTAAAGAGGTAATATAACTCAAGTAGTTGTGTGGTTAATTTTAAAGAACCCAGTTAAAATGCTATTTTAGGGACGCCTGGGTGGCTCAATGGTTGAGCATCTGCCTTTGGCTCAGGGCGTGATCCCGGAGTTCTGGGATCGAGTCCCACATTAGGCTTCCTGCATGGAGCCTGCTTCTCCCTCTGTCTCTCTCTCTCTCATGAATAAATAAATAATTTTTTAAAAGGTTATTGTAATAGTCTAGGCAAAAGATGATATGGTCATGAAACAAGATACTGTGTGTAGAGTTGAAGAAAGAAACAGGCAATATTGAAATGGGAGAATTCAACAGGACTTGACAGGTTTCACGGAGAAAGAATTAAATTTAGTGTCTTTTGCTTGCATTCCTAGGGTTGCTGGGGAATATAGAATTCATTTTGATAAGTCTTGCTTGGGGTCAGCCAGGGAACATGTCCTGTAGGAAGTCAGAAATAAAGGTACAGTAGCCCACCATTTATCTGTGTGAGGAGGATACATTCTAAGACCCCAGTGGATGCCTGAAACCACTGACAGTTGCAAACTCTGGTTTTTCCTATATACACACATACACAGTTTAATTGATAAGTTAAGTGCAATAAAAGATGAGCAACAATAACTATTGTTACAATTGTTTATTATACTGCAATGTAAGTTCTGTGAGTGTGATCTCTCTTACTGTACTCTTTTTGTGAGATGATAAAATGCCTCTGTGATGAGATGAAGTGAGTTGAAGGACATAGGCATTGTGATGTAGGGTTAGGCTGCTAGTGACAGGACAGTATGCCAGAAGGATCATTTGCTTCTGGACTGCAGTTGACTGGGTAACTGAAATGGCAGAAAGCAAAACTGGGTAAGAGTGGGGGGACTACTGTATTATGTTGAGAGAGACGAGTAGACTAAAGTCTTCATTATAAGTGGTGATAGATGAGATGGTCAAAAAGAGAAAAAGATAAGAAAATTGGTCACATCTATGTGGGAGAGATAAATGGGAATAAGAGAGCCTTTGGCAGTATAAGGTAGGAGGTAAACTGATGTGCTGTTGTGAAAACCAAGAGAAATTTAAGAGTTTTTTGGTGTAGTTTTGGATGCTGAAGGAAAATGAGATCTTTTTCTTGACACTAAGTATGTATTTTCCAGACATAGTTCTGAGTGCTTTGTGCTTAGTAATTAAATTCGTAAACTTAGGTGGGGATCCCTGGGTGGCTCAGCTTTAGTGCCTGCTTTCGGCCCAGGGCATGATCCTGGAGACTGGATGGAGTCCCGCTCGGGCTCCCTGCATGGGGCCTGCTTCTAACCTCTGCCTGTGTCTCTGCCTCTCTCTCTGTGTCTCATGAATAAATCAATCTTAAAAAAAAAAAAAAATCATAAACTTAGGAAAGTAGGTATAGTTACTCCTATTGAACAAAAATGAGGAAACTGAGGTAGTAAAGGTTGAGTAACTTAACTTGCTGAAGGTTACAATACTAGTAAGTAGCAGAGCTGGGATTATTTAACCCAAGCAGTTGAATTCCAAAGTCTACTTTTAGTTTCTATGCTATATGGCCTCACATACTTAACACACACTTGTTTGAGCAACTAGGTTGTTACTGGTAAACTTGCCATTTTCAACTGATGAGTTGGAGCTGGAAGTAATTTTAATAGTAGATGGTAGAGAAAGGAGTATGAGTAATGGTGCTTCCCAGGATTTTGAGAGAGATAAGGGCAAGCATGTAAGAAGATCCAAGGTTTGAATTTCATTTTAAGCTAAGAGGTATGATATATGTTAATGGCAGATCAGTAGAGGAGTAGTTGAGTCCAGACAAGAGATTATGGTGGATTGAAACTGGGATGTATATGAATTGGAACAAGGATAGAAAGGCACGAATAGCCTTGGACTATATAAGAGGAAGGAAACTATTTCTTAAACATGTCAGGTATACATTTTCAAATGTATAAATACATTGAGGGAATTTAGCCTGGGAAACTTGCTTTTGGATTTGCATGGGGACAGGGTCTGATACCTTTTAAAAAGTACCTTACCAGAAAATACTAGCTTTGTGTTACTAGCTCATTTATATGACCTTGCACTACCAAATTTAATCTCTGCATTAGTTTATGAAAAAATGGGGAAGCCAGGTATTCTAGACTGTTGCTCCAATAGCTTTCCATGTAATCTAGTGGTGAGTTAAACATAGTATCATAAGACAACTTTTAAGATGTTAGATAATACATTTCAACTCCATTAAAAGTTTGGGATTTTATGTTTTCAAGAAAGGTCTAAATTATCTTTGTTCGCAGTGGTAACAATACTTAGCTAAAACTGGCCATTCATATCTTGATCATCCCGTTGTTAATATCATTTTTGATTTTTGGTGATAGTTCCTTGTATCTCATTGTTCTAAAGTTTAAGGTTTTTGTTGTTCTTAAGTTAGTAAGTTTTTAAAGAGACTTAGTTTTAATTTTCAAGGATTACTTTGGACATAATGCATATAGTCCTATAGAAACACGTCTTGGGTACCAGTAGTCTTATTTTTCTACTCTGAGCTTCAGTAGTAAATAGAGAAGCCAGTCGTTTAGGGCTTTGATTCTTTGCCTTTTCATTGCAGAATAATTTCGACTTTTACCTGGTCTAGATACTGGAGTTCTTTGTAAGATTTTAGGTGAAAAAACTTTGCTGATAGGTCAATATGAGCAGATATTAGTATGATTAAAGATGTTTGAAATGTAAGGTTTTCCCACCTAATTCTTCAGGAATCAAAAACTGATTTCAGGTGTTATCTCCATGTATATCTTTGCTTTAAGAGTTGATTAGTACATTTCATTTAGGAGGTTATTTTTTATTGTTAATCTGTATGTTTGGATTGTGGTCTCTCTTTAAAACAGAATTCAAAGAAGCCTTTTCACTATTTGACAAGGATGGCGATGGAACTATAACAACAAAGGAATTGGGAACTGTAATGAGGTCTCTTGGGCAGAATCCCACAGAAGCGGAGTTACAGGACATGATTAATGAAGTAGATGCTGATGGTAAGTGTTTTTTAATTGGGGGTTTGGAAAAGGGGAGTTGAAGAGGGGCATTTAAATTCTCTTATAATATTTCAACTATACCATTTCAGGAAATGGCACAATTGACTTCCCGGAATTTCTGACAATGATGGCAAGAAAAATGAAAGACACAGACAGTGAAGAAGAAATTAGAGAAGCATTCCGTGTGTTTGATAAGGTAGGTATCAGGGATTGTATTAAATTTTGAGAATAAATCTTGGCAAAGGAGATGTCACTGACTTTGGGACTAGAAACAGTGATTTTTAATTAACGTATGATGTCCTGCCTTGTTCTCAATGGCAATTTATTGGCCAACTATAGATTGTTCTTGGTTGGTATGTATTTTTAAAAGTATATTTTTCTCCCTCTGTGAAGCTTGGTGTAAACTTCCTAAACTTTCATTTCAACTCTTGAGTCTATAATTTTACTTAAATATTTTACTAAATTTTCTTCTAGGATGGCAATGGCTATATTAGTGCAGCAGAGCTTCGCCATGTGATGACAAACCTGGGAGAGAAGTTAACAGATGAAGAGGTTGATGAAATGATCAGGGAAGCAGATATTGATGGTGATGGTCAAGTAAACTATGAAGGTAAGTCTTTCACTACCTCATTCTGTGCTTTGGTTTTTAAGTTAACACAGGTATTTGTTACATATTTCAAAAGTAGTGACACCACCCCACCCCCACCCCCACAAGATGAAGATGCTAATTCAGTTTTTATGTTTACAAAATTTCTGCTCTTCTGAGGGGTTTTTCTACACTACGCCAAAATCACAATCATCTGAGGACTTTTTAGAGCTGTTTATTTTAAGGTCCTACCTGTATACCTAGAATTCTTTGCATTTTAACAAGATTGCTGGACAATTTCATATGCATGTTAAAAGTTTGAGAAGCACTGTACTCCAAACTGCGCTAAAATGATCTTTGTATAATGATAGTGAAACAGTTTTAAAAGCTTTATAAACTTTTCAGGATCCTCAAAATGAAATTAAGGCGGCTTCCCCCTCCTTCATTGGATTTATTTTCCCTCTAATTAGCTTTAATCTGAAATTATTTACTTAATGCTTCAACTAAAAATTATTCCTGTTATACTAAACTTAAGAGCAAGAATGCTTCTATTTGTAATAACTTGTCTAAAGAATTAATTTGGTTTATTGATTAATAATCCTAAATAATTTTGGTTTATGAAGATCTAGGCTTGACAAAGCTTGATAGAGCTAGCCTAAACCAGTTCTCCTGTGTACTGTATATTTTTGAGGAAAGAAAGGGGAATTGGAAACTACTCCGAGATTGAGTAATATGATTGGTTTTGTCAGTCTTTTGTCATTGACGCAACTTTTTGTGTACTTCTTCTTTTTCAGAGTTTGTACAAATGATGACAGCAAAGTGAAGACATTGTACAGAATGTGTTAAATTTCTTGTACAAAATTGTTTATTTGCCTTTTCTTTGTTTGTAACTTATCTGTAAAAGGTTTCCCCCTGCTGTCAAAAAATATGCATGTATAGTAATTAGGACTTCATTCCTCCATGTTTTCTTCCCTTATCTTACTGTCATTGTCCTGAAACCTTATTTTAGAAAATTGATCAAGTAACATGTTGCATGTGGCTTACTCTGGATATATCTAAGCCCTTCTGCACATCTAAACTTAGATGGAGTTGGTCAAATGAGGGAACATCTGGGTTATGCCTTTTTTTTAAGTAGTTTTCTTTAGGAACTGTCAGCATGTTGTTGTTGAAGTGTGGAGTTGTAACTCTGCGTGGACTATGGACAGTCAACAATATGTACTTAAAAGTTGCACTATTGCAAAACGGGTGTATTATCCAGGTACTCGTACACTATTTTTTTGTACTGCTGGTCCTGTACCAGAAACATTTTCTTTTATTGTTACTTGCTTTTTAAACTTTGTTTTAGCCACTTAAAGAAAATCTGCTTATGGCACAATTTGCCTCAAATCCATTCCAAGTTGTATATTTGTTTTCCAATAAAAAAATTACAATTTACCCAACTGTTGCTCTGAATCTGAGTCCTTTAATTAACTTGAGGTTGAACAATTTTGAGAATCAGTTATGGGGGTGATTTTTACTTGATGGATTTTGGATACATTTTTGTTGTTTTACTATCTAGATTGTGTGTGTGTGTGTGTGTGTGTGTGTTTTAAGATTTTTATTTATTCATGATGGACCTAGAGAGAGAGAGAGAGAAGCCAGAGGCACAGGCAGAGGGAGAAGTGGGCTCCATGCTGGGAGCCCAACAGGGGACTTGATCCAGGGACTCCGGAGTGCCGACTCGGGCCGAAGGCAGGTGCCAAACTGCTGAGCCACCCAGGGATCCCCATGTGTTTAGTTTTTAAATTATACTTCAGAAGGCTTAAATGAAAGATTAGAAAACCTTGTTTTTACTTCTATTTGCTAATGTTTTTCATAGTGATTTTTCTTTTTCATAAGGCAAGGGAGAATTTTCAGTTGTCCTGTCTATTCAGGACATGTTTTACCAAAAAAAGGTATCTTTAGGAGTGGATTGGCAGTAACTATACCTTGTTTTAGTTCTTCTAAACCATTGCTTTCTCTATAATTTTAAGCTACTCAAAAAGTAGTTATTAGGGTTTGTTTTGTTAGCTACCTTTTAAAAACTTAGATTCCATAGCAAACCAGAGCCAAGATTAAAAATTAAGTATAATTGTTACCTGATTATTGTAGCCACAAGATATATCTTCCTAGAGAGCAGTCCATTTTAATACCATTGTTACTAGTTTCACCAGAAAATAAAAAACTGATTAGTGAAGGACGAGAGAGAGAAATGGGTTTTACAGGGAAGTTACAGGCGTTGATAATCCTGATATGATGGGGTATTATTACATATTAGGCAGGCAATCATTAAATAGAAAAACCTTGGGATCCCTGGGTGGCGCAGCGGTTTGGCGCCTGCCTTTGGCCCAGGGCGCGATCCTGGAGACCCGGGATCGAATCCCACATCAGGCTCCCGTTGCATGGAGCCTGCTTCTCCCTCCTCCTGTATCTCTGCCTCTCTCTCTCTTTCTCTCTATCATGAATAAATAAATAAATCTTTAAAAAAAAAAAAAAAAAGAAAAAGAAAAAGAAAAACCTTCATTAGTTGTAACCTTTCAGTCAAAAGGAAGGCCAGCAAGGTATCTGGTGGGAGATTAATGTGTCTGGCTGTTGAGACACAATAGTTATCAGAGTATTAAACCTGGGCTTTGGAGTTTTATTTACTTCAACAGTGTTAATTAAGATCACTGCTCTGTGTAAACTTTAAGTGGTTAATATTATCTAAACTCCAGTTGTTTTACTTGCAAGATGGATATAATTTACCCAACTGTTTATGTTTTTGTTTACTTGGCTTTTACAATATGAAGGTAAAGCACTTAGCATAGTCTGTGGCATTTTTGCAGTAAGTGCTCAGTCGATAATACTATGCTGTAAAACCCCCCAGTTCCGACTGTAAAATGAGGGGATTGGTCAAAGTCCATCTTTCCCAGTTCCGTAGTTCTTCCAGTTCCTACATTTTCAAGTTTAAGTTAACAAGGTAGAAGGGGGCACACTATTTTGGGGTATATCATTAATTGCTGATTTTTATATTCACAAAAGTCACAAAGTCAGTATTGATTTTTATAGGAAATTCAAAGTATACAGCAGGTTTTGGGGTGTTTTTAAAGGTTTGTTTTTGGGAGGGGGGTGGTGTTGGGAGAAGAGGGGCAGAGGGGAGATTGAGAAACTAAAATCTTGCTGAGTGCAGACCAGACTTGGGCCTTAATTTCATGACCTGGATCACAATAGCTGAAACCAAGAGTCAGATGCTTAACCAACTGCACCACTCAGGAGCCCCCTTGAAGTATAGAACAGTTTATGTAATTTAACTGGTCATATTGGGCACATAATGAGCTGGATTCAAATCTCAGTTCTGCCTTCTACAACGATCTTTTTTTTTTTTTTTTCTTTTTTTTTTTTAAGATTTATTTATTCATGAGAGACCTAGGCAGAGGGAAAAGCAGGCTCCTCACAGGGAGCCTGATGTAGGACTCGATCTCAGATTCTGGGGTCACACTCTGAGTCAAAAGCAGATGCTCAACCTCTGAGCCACCCAGGCGTCCCTTCTACAACAATCTTAATGGAACTCCGGACTAATTTTAAAACCTATCTTTAAATCTTAACCATACTGCCTGTTTTATTTTAGCAGGATCACGGTAATTGGTAATTATTACCTCAACTGCTATCTGTAGCACGTTTGCTCTCAGGTTATTCTAACAAAAATTGTTAGAATGCTGCAGTTAGAAATGATCCATGCTTTAGGATGTATTTTACAGAATTTTTATTAAAGATCTGATGCATAGCATAGATACTGTTGACCTCTACTTAGTGTAGTCTTAGAAATACTTTTCCCCCCTTTTAAAACTGCTGTTATAACCTGAAAATTCTAAATTTTTCTCAGTGATACTGTACAAGACTATGTTTTCTTAGGACATTTTGTTTATCCTACATGCTTAATCTGTCTTATTGGTGAAGTCCTTGAAGTCTTTGACCTATGCTGTTTCTATTTTTGAGATTCTCAAAACTATTTTCTCATCTAGATGTTCTTTTCTATTTCACACCTTGTATGGGTTTCTAGACTTCTCTGTACCTTTCATCATATTCCTTTAGTCTCTAGAGTACCAGTCCCTAGTCTGCTGAGCCAGTTTTACAGGCTCAGCCAAAATAAGAAAGTGAAATTAGGAACAGTGATGGACTTGATTTAAATCTCTTATATTTATGAAAACTCTGGCTATTAGCCTCTTTGTCAGTTGTGATTTCAAACTTGGTGCCTGCTTGGCCTCCCCTCCCCCACATTTTTTTAAAGGTTATGTTGAATTTAGAATCCCATTAAGAGAAATTTAAATGGAGTCTCACTACTCAAAAAGTCACCTACAGAATTTTAGGCCCTTGCCTCAGAATTGAATCGAATCTGTTTTCATAAGATCCCAAGTGTTTTGTATGCACACTTTTGAAAAGCACTGTGCTAGTTTATCCTCTAAAGTGGTCATTTGTTGAAATATTTTAATCCTTCTGGTTGTTCAGAAGACTCAGAATTAAGACAAAAACTTGTGTTTGGAATGTGTTTAAAAATTAGGGGAGAGGGGATCCCTGGGTAGCGCAGCGGTTTGGTGCCTGCCTTTGGCCCAGGGCGCGATCCTGGAGACCCGGGATCGAATCCCACGTCGGGCTCCCGGTGCATGGAGCCTGCTTCTCCCTCTGACTATGTCTCTGCCTCTCTCTCTCTCTCTGTGACTATCATAAGTAAATAAAAATTAAAAAAAAAAATTAGGGGAGAAACAGTTTGTCAAAATGAATCCTCCAGCAGATAGGCACAGGGTCCTTTGAGGTACAAGGATTAGGCCAAGGAGGACTTCTCAGAGGCAACTCGAGGTTTGCCAGGCTGTTGAGGAAGGGGAGCATTGTAGCATGTACAATAGCATTGTAGCATAAAGGGAGACCAAAGTGTGAAGATGCATGGGGTTTCCATGAATTACATCAGTGTGAGGTTCTAATGAGGAAAAAGGAAAGGAAATTGGATTGTGAATTTTGCTTTTGTCCCAAAGGCAATGATTTGTCGGTATTTACTGAATACACTGTGCCAGACATGGTTCCAAACATTTCACTCAAGTTAGTCTTAATCACTCTGTGTGGGTAGGTACCAATTTATTATCACCTTTATAGAAGACAAGTCACAGAAGAGAGTGGTCAAATCCTAATAATCACGGGAGGAAAGATATTCAAGAATGACGGAGTGGGGTAATAAAAATGCAGCAGTGACCAACGGGATCAGGTTTGATAGTTGAAAAGTCCCCATTGGATTTGGTGATTGGATCACTGGCTAGTTGAACAAGTGCAGTTTTGGTGGGGTTTTTTTGTTTTGTTTTTTAAGATTTTATTTATCCATGAGAGAGAGAGGAAGAGACACAGGCAGAGGGAGAAGCAGGCTCTAAACAGGGAGCCCGATGCGGGATCCCGAGCAAGTGCAGTTTTAAAAGAAAGGTGTGTACACGTGTCAGATTAAGATGGCTTTAGGGAAGTAGGAGAGGTGAAAGACCGGAGTCTCCTCTAGAAATTTGTGAAAGGGAGGAGAGACTTCATGGTATAGTGGACAGTGGGGTGCTGGAACAAGATCTGGATTTGAACTCTGCCTCTGCCACTTGTGATGCCCAGTCAACTATGTATGCTAAACTGTCCAAGTAAGCCTGTTTCCTTACTCCTAAAATGGAATTAGTATTTACCTCACAGGGTTGTTGTGAGGATTGAATTAGATTAATGTGTATGAAGTTTTTAGAACCCCGCGGGTGCTCCATAAAACGGAATTACTAAAGTTGGGGGGAGGGTTTGTTTCTGAAGATGAGAATGTTTGTAAGGCTGAGAAGCTACAGCGAAGAGAGACTGGAAGGGAAAAGGGTCTATCAGAAGGAAGGGTGGTCCGTGGTTTCACAGCTAGGGAAGCCTGCTTTGGCGAGTGCGCACTCCTAAAATCAGGCAAGAGAAGAAAACACCCCCAGAATTTCCATCCAGAGGAGCTTAGAAGCCACGTTAGAAAGTGGGTGCTAAGGCTGATTTTTGCGCTGAAGTGAAGCATGCCTACGAAGCCTACTGTCTCCCTGCTTTGGGATGTGGGGCGGGGTTCTTCTCTGTGAAAAGGCCGGTGGGGATTACGGTGCGCTCAGGCTCGCCCAAACCGTCTTCGGAAGCCTCCCTCGGCGCAGCTCCCCGCCCCAGGTTCTGCAGCGCCTCCAGGGCCCTCTAGCCTTTCCCTGCGAGGGAGCGGCCGCGCCTTGAGCCATTTCCTGTGCGCACCGGGTGGCGCGGGCCTCAGTGCGCCCGCCTCCCTCCCCCACCCCACCCCTACCTCCACCCCCCAGCTGGACACGACGCCCGGCGGTCCCCTGCGGTCCCCTGCGGTCCCCTGCGCGCGCTCCCGAGCTCGCGGGCCCCAGGCGCCTCCTGGCAACCGGACGCCAGGCTTGGCGGAGGGAGGGAGCGAGGAGGCCGCCATGGACCAGCCAGTCGCCATCACCTCCAACAGCCTCAGGGATGACCTGGGGCCTGGCAGTTCGATGGTCACCGCCTCGGTACAGACGTCCTCCCCGTCCCCCCACCCGGCCCCCCTGCCCGCAGCCATCCCCCGCCCGGCGGGCTCCTGCCCGAACTCCCACGTCTCTAATGCTGGGCCCTTGTGCTCCCCGGTTTGCCCTTCCTCCCTAACCCTGCCCTCCTACCTATCCTGCAGTCCAGTCCTGATCTTTATCTGAGGTCTACTTGGTCTTATTTCCTCTTCCCTTGCTCTCCCTCATCCTTCCATTTGCCCTTTGTCCTCCGTTTTTTCTTTCCTCCTCCTGTACTACCAGCTGCGCCGCACAGCTGCTTTGACGTCTCCCTCTGCCGAGAGGATGGGTTTTCCCTTAGTCCGAAGTGCAGGGTTTTGTGCCTGCCTCTTGCTTTCGTATTTATAAACTATTTTAAACTACCTTAGTTTACTTTTTAAATATATTTGGGCGAGGGATGTTTAGCCTATCTTTTGTAAAAAGTGATTCACCCCCTAATATGAATTTGAAGTGATAGGTGGGTGGAGTTTAGATCCCTGGCCTTGGGCAAAACAAAACAGCAGCTGCCAATTACCTTCCTTTAGAAGCAGGGTGTTTACTTCTCTCTTCTTTCCACTTCATTTGCCTGGTCCTAGGGAGAGGTGGGAGACTTGTCTTGACCTGCCTGAGAAAGTTTGATTTCTGTGACTATAAATGTGCAACAGAGAAGATCCAACGTGAATCTAATAAAGGGAACGTGTAGGAAGAAATACAGACTTTGCAGTGTGTATGAAACTGTTTTGTTTTGTTTTGTTAGATGCACATTTCATAGTGAAATTAAAGCCCAGGGGCACTCTAAGTAGAGTGGATATAAGTTGCTAAAAAGGAAGAATGAATTATATCAGTTTTACTCTAAGATTATTATTTCTAATGCATTGTTGCTTGAAATAACCTATATTTTATAGTAGTAACAAAATCATTATAAATGGAAGTACCATTCAGTGTTTTAATGACTTCATGTAGTGAAAATAGCACAAAAGGAAAAAGCTAAACAACCATGTTCTGTTGGTGGTGAGGCTGAAACAAATGTGGAATAATAATAAATGGGTATAGAGTACCTACTGTGGAAGCCAAGAGCATCCTTGGAAACTAGGGAATACCAAAATCATCTCCTTTTTAACTTGGCAGATGAGATGTTAAAAAATAAAAGCTATCATTTATTGACCACTGGTTGTGTGTTTAAGTCTTTAAATGTAGAATGCCTTATTTTTATACTCCCAAGAGGGAGTTGAGACTCATAAGGGTTCAGTGACTGGCCTAGTGCTCCTAACTGGTAAGCGGCAGAGGTGGAGTTCAAGCCCTCCTGTATCATTCTGCCTCTGTAGTGTCACAGCTGGCTGGACAAGCTGAGAAAAGTAGCTGTATCATATTTGTATGATACATATTTGATAGTATATATAAATCCAGGGAATGGTAGTTTTAAGCATTTGCCAAGTCACTGAGAATTTGTATCCCAATATCACATTAATTTGATGACTATCTTCCACCTTGAACTCCCAGCGCAATCACCTGAACCATAAACCTATTATAATAATACAATTTTGGATTTACACAACTCTTTGCTTCCTAAGAACACCAAATTTTGCCACATCTAATTTTCCTTATGACATCTCCCTGAGATGAGGATGTTTATTACTCTCATTTTTCCAAAGGGAATTTAAATGGCTAAAAAGCACATCAAGTCATAAAATAGTAATTTAAGGAAATATGACAGGCAAAATTGATCGTTACGTAGCTTTTATTTTGATTCAGGGTGACCAATTGGATACAGGTATTAATCTTTTCAAGCCAATGTTTTAGAAAATACATTAAAAAAAAAAGAAAGAAAAGAAAATACATTTGACTTCTACAGATCACCTCTCAAATGAATAAGCACATTTTATGTTTGTTAATAGAAACCAACCCGGAAGACATCATCTTTTGAAAGAGAAGGATGGTGGAGAATAGCATTAACAGTATGTGTTTTCATTCTTTCTATTCAAGTAATTTGTATTCTTATTGATATTTTAATCAGCCTTACATTTTAAGTCACTAACAATTGTAAGAAAACAGTGGACCTCATTTCCTATTTATAATTTTAGTCTCAGCATCAGACTGAGAACTAAATTTTGGATGCAGTAAAAAGTGAAACAACTCTAGGAGTCTAAGTGCTTTACAGGATAGCTAGATAAGGTCAATCTAGTTTGTGATCTGGGTGAGATTACACAAGAACAAGCCCCCAGTCTAAAAAAGGGGGTTGGGTTTCAGTTTTTATCTTGGTTAGATGGGATTTAGGGCCTGTGATAGTTCAGTTAACATGGGCAATGTAGGAAAGCAAGGTGGTAATATATGAAAGAACAATGACCAGAAGATCCCCCTTTCAAAAGACATCATTTCTATATTGTAGAAATATTTTCTATCCACATTCTTCAATAATAGAGGGGCCATGGGCCAAAGCCTTCTTGAAACTGAACTAATTTTAATGGTGGCACCAGGCTGCGTGCTCAGTAGTAAGTCAGCCATAAAAGCAACATTGACTAAACTTACAGGTCGAGCCATTCAGCCACACTGTGGTGATTTGAAAGTACCAAAGCTCTTATGGACTGATTAGACCACATGCTTTCTCAGTTCATCCCCAGCCTCATGTTCTTATTTTTTTAGCTTCTCACTTGAGGGCTAGAAAGAAATGTGTAGTGTCTGCCAAGCAGAAGTAGGCTAACTTTTTTTTTTTTTTTTTTTAAGTCAGGAAACTAACCTGAGTGGTCTCAAGGGAGACCTGACATTTATAGTTCACCTGCATTTCAAGTGTTAGTATCTCTGAAGTCACTTTTTAAAAAGTTAAAACTTCAACAATGGCCACAACCCATTTGCTATAATTCAGCAATTGTCTCAGAAAGGAAATAATCATGATTCTCTTGAAATATTGTCAAGAGCATTTACTTTATTCGATAAAATTTTATTAAACTTTAAAACAGAAAGAAATGTTCCTTAAGAGTGACTGACCCTTCTACAAATGATGCTTTAGGGGATGTTACCAGTTTACACACTGATCTGAAAAATGGTATCAACTTTCCACAGAATACTCCTATCCCTGGCACTTACCACTTGAAAACTTTCATTGAAGAATCCTTATTAAATCCAGTAATAGCAACCTACAATTTTAAAAACGAAGGAAGGAAAAAACCACCTCTTGTGCAAAGAAATGATCCAGTCCTAAATGACCTTCCCCTGTACACACCTCCTGACTTCTTGGACTTGTTAAAGAAGCAAGTGGCCACTTACTCATTTAAAGACAAACCTCGGTCGAGCCCCAGCAGGCTGGTTTACAAAGATCAGGTAAAGTGCTACTAAGTCTCTGGGTTTTTGTGGGAAAGCTACCAAGAGCCTTTGAGGAAAATATTCTATGTACTTTGAATGCATCTTCCCCAGGAGAAATTGAAATCCTTTAGGATGCCTTATTGCCTATAGAAGTCAAACAAGGGCTGCCTGATTTGCAAGTGAGGCCTTTTCCCTGTGAGGCCTCCTTTTATATATATATATATATATATATATATATATTTTTTTTTTTTTTTTTTTTTTTTTAATTTATGATAGTCACACAGAGAGAGAGAGAGAGAGAGAGAGAGGCAGAGACACAGGCAGAGGGAGAAGCAGGCTCCATGCACCGGGAGCCCGATGTGGGATTCGATCCTGGGTCTCCAGGATCGCGCCCCGGGCCAAAGGCAGGTGCCAAACCGCTGCGCCACCCAGGGATCCCCCTGTGAGGCCTCCTTAACCTTAGGAGAGTAACGTGGGGAAAAATTATTCCCTCTCCAGGCACTCTTAGCAGGATTCCTCTGACTTGGGGAGCTTCTGGGATCTTACCTGTGATTGGGCCATACTTCTGTTCCCTCAAGCAGTTTAAACCCAGTACCCTCATCTTTTAAAGAGAACATTTTTCCAGTGAATAGTGCCCTTTAATGAGAATATGACTATAACTGAATATCCTAGGGAAAGTCTTTAAAAAATTTTGTTGTAGAGGGGCACCTGGGTGGCTTAGTGGTTGAGTGTCTGCCTTTGGCTCAGGTCATGATCCTGGGGTCCTGGGATCAAATCCTGCATTGGGCTCCCGGTAGGGAGCCTGCTTTTCCCTCTGCCTATGTCTCTGCCTCTCTCTTTGTGTCTCTCATGAATGAATAAATAAAATCTTAAAAAAAAAAATCTTTAAAAAAAATTTCTTGTAAAAAAAAAAATTTCTTGTAGAAATGAGCACTGTGGTACCAAGAAGGTCAAATTCTACTCTCTGTTTCCTCCAGTTCATTCATGACACTAAGGATAGAGAGAGCACTGCTGTGCTTATGATCCTGTGCTAGGTTCCGCGTAGGGAGATGTGCCTGACTGAGGGAATCTTTGAGTAACAATGCAAGAGCAAATATATCAAGTGCTAAGATAAATAGCATGGCAGGAAATGCCAGGGGGAATTCAGTGTAGGCTAGATTGAAAAGCTGGAAGGCTCCCTGGATTAAGAAGGACCCAAGCTGGACCTTGTATAATACATGACATTTATGTGGCTCTTAATAGCTTACTGTGAGTTTCCACACGTATTCTCTTAGTTGTTCTTCCCTAAAATAGGCGGAACAGTTGTTATCCCCTTTTTATACATGAAAACCAAGGTGAGTAGATACTAAGTCACTTGTTCACAGGCACATAGCTGATAAATAGATGAGGCAGTACTTTTAACTGAGGGTTTCTGAGTTCAAATTCAGTGCTTTTTCCAGTGTGCCTCTGGCTGTGAACCCGACTTTGGATGTGTGGATCCAGAGTAGATAAAGGAAGGGCATAACATTGTCCAAGGCCTGTTCCAGGCTGGCAAATACAGAATTGGGACTTGGCCTTTAGCACTTGGGACTTTGGGCCTCCTACTTATTAAAGATTTTTTTTCTTTTTTTTAATTCATGGGAGAGAGAGAGCAAGAGCACAAGCAGCAGGAAGGATCAGAGAGAGAAGGAGAAGCAAACTCCTGACTGAGTAAGGCACCCAACTCGGGGCTCGATCTCAGTACCCCAGGGTTATGACCTGAGCCAAAGGCAGATGCTTAACTGAGCCACCCAGGTGCCCCTGAGCTTCTCATTTTTAAAGAAGCCAGTAATAGTATTAACCCCTACAACTTTATTAGAATATCGTTGTGATAACCTGAGAAGAAACGCATTGCAACTGGAAGCTGAATTAAGTACAGGGGCTGTGGTTATAAAGATGGGCAAGAAATTTTCAGCAGGGTGAGCACGTCATAGCCAGCATGTAAACCCTTCCTACTGCTTTGCAAATTATAGCTTTGAAACAGGACAGAATGATAAATGCTCATTGGGTAAATCTTACCCTGTTTGCTTCAGTGGATGAATACAAACACTAAATTATACTTAGACATTTATGGCTTGGTATCGGGTAACCATGCTACATGTGAAATCATTCTGGCCACCTCAAGTGCAAAACCATTCTTCCTCATTCTGCACCACCACTTACTGCCCTTCTACTTCCTCTCTTCTTGCTTTTAGGGGTTTTTGAGGGTAGGCCAAGGCCCACTGCTGAAAGGAGAAAACAGAGAGGGTTAGTATTAGGCAAAATTTAAAGCTTTAAAGGGTCATAAGAATTTGGCTTACCCAGAGGGGTGGATAAAACCTGAAAACATTCTCTATTGCTTTCTTTTTCTTCTCTCTCCCCACCTCCCCAAAAGGATAATGCTGTAAAAACTGGAAGAATTAAATGTTTTCCTAATTTTCTGTTTCAAAAATATATGATAATCTTCTCAGGAAGAGAGAGATTCAGATGTAACTTTGTTTACTCACAAATAAAATTCATGATTCTGGTTTTTTAAAAGCAGAACCCGGCATCTGGGTGGCTCAGTGGTTGAGTGTCTGCCTTCAGTTCAGGGCATGATCCTGAAGTTTCAGGATCGAGTCTGCATGGGGCAAAGGGAGCCTGCTTTTCTCCCTCTGCCTGTCTCTCGTGAATAAATAAATAAAATCTTTTTTTAAAAAAAGCAGAACTCAGTAAAATAATAATTTGAATCTGAGGTAGATAGAGTATACATTGCTGTTATTTACTAACACAGAACAGCATTCTCCAGCTTCACAATTTTTAATAGAATATTCACTTTGTACTGCTGCTTTTTGTGTGTAAGAGTTTTTCCTATTTTCAACGCCTTTAATCTGAAGCATGCAACTCGTAGAATCTAAATCAAAGACTCCTATCAGGTATATAGATGTGTCTGTGTGTTTGTGTGTGTTTGCACATGCATACATGAGTGTGTACGTGTACTCACCTGTCTGGCTCTTTCCAAAGACTGTTTGAGATGGTCCTACGATTTTATAATACTTCTTTTTGGAATTATTTTTTGAGAAGTAATAGGTTTTTATTATAGAACATGTGAACTGAAGTGAGGCTATGTTTCTCCCCTATCTGCAGTGTTATAACCTGCTCTTTGCCTGGCTGCCATTCTCCACTAGCGCCTGGGTTCCAACCCCGTCCCTTCTGGATGATTTTAACTCCCTTTTGCTCTGACTCTCTCCACCGCTCATGTGATTTCAGTGTGCCCCATACATGATCTTCCAACAATCTTGCTTTTCAGTTTCTTGAATTCTCCTCTGCCTTAGCCATTCACTCTTTAGAGTTGTTTGTGGCTTTTTGTTTTTTTGTTTGTTTTACTCCTTAGAGGTTTTCAAGACCAAACATTTCAATCCTCCACAATCTCAACTGCATACAACCCACTCTTATCACCCTCTCCTAATCTCACCCTAGGGCACTAACCCCAACAATTTTTCCATCCTCCCGATCTAGAATCCATGCATCTTACCTCCTTTTCACTGCCTCTGACTTTTTGATGTTTTCCTTCCTTGCAGAGCCTCAGTTCCTAGTTACTCATTAGAGCTTCTCCCCCCTTACACTCTCAGTCCCTTGCCCTGGTGGCTCATCTTACTCGTCTGGCAAGGCAACCACACTGTTTAAGTCCAAGTCTCTGGGAACTCTGTACCTGCATCCACGTAGCTGAATGACTGATCTTATTTTAAGTTCTTAACCATGGGACACTTGGGTGGCTCCATGGTTAAGCATCTGCCTTTGGCTCAGGGTGTAATCCCAGGGTCCTGGGATGGAGTCTCACATCAGGCTCCCCATAGGGAGCCTTTTCTCCCTCTGCCTATGTCTCTGCCTCTCTCTGTGTCTCTCATGAATAAATAAATAAAATCTTAAAAAAAAAAAAAAGAAATCCTTCACCTTGCCTGACACTGAATGGACTTCCCTGGTTGTTTTCTCTGCCCCTCTTGTAGGCGGCTTTATCTCACATCTCCCCTCTTTCCAGAGCTCCACCTCCTCCTCCTCAGTCCTTCCTGTTCTCTCTTCTCACCTTCTTCAGCACCCCCCCCCTTTTTTTTAAGATTTTATTTATTCATGAGAGATACAAAGAGAGAGGAGGCAGAGACATAGGCAGAGGGAGAAGCAGGCTCCCAGCAAGGAACCCGATGCAGGACTCAATCCCAGGACCCCAGGACCACACGCTGAGCCGAGGGCAGATGCTCAACTACGGAGCCACTCAGGCGTCCCTCCCGCCCGTTCTCCCTGACCTCTTCATGTTGGAGTGCCCCTGGCACTCATACCTCTTCCTCTTCTACACTCACTCCATCAGTGATCTCATTCAGTTCCAAGGCTTTGGACACCATCTATTTGTTTGAGATTTCCAAATTTATACCTCCTTTGGACTTCTCTCTTGAATTCCAGACTTGTATATCCATCTATATTTTGACTTCTGCACTTATATGTCTAATTCAGGGTTTCTTAACCTTGGCACTATTGACATTTTGGACAGGATAATTCTTTGTTGTGGAGGCTGTTCTGAGCTTTGTAGGATGTTCAGCAGCATTCCTGGAAAATTAGATGCCATTAACTAATTAAATGCCATTAGCAGTCCCCCTCCCAGTTACAGCACCAAAACTATCTCCAGACATTGCCAAATGTTCCCTGAGGGTGAGGAGAGGGGGCTAATAAAACCAACCAACCAACCAACCAACCAACCAACCAACCAACCAACCAACAAACCCACCTCCTTGCTTGAGAACTTTAGTGACAACGGGTGTGATCTCTGAGTGGTTCTTCTCAGGGTCAACAGGTTTATTGTGAACTGGCTTCATCTTACTATCCCACTCACCCCCTTCCTGCCCCTGGCCTCCTGGCTACTTCTTGAGCTCACCACTGCACCACAGTGTCTTTGCATTGGATTCTCCTTCTTCTTGAGTGCTCTCATTCCAGATATCTGCATGACTCACTCCGTTTCCTTCAGTTCTTCAAGTGTCACCTTCTCAATGAGCCCCATTTAAATTGGCCACCTGACACTTCAGACCTTCCCTACACTGCCCTTATTTTTTTCTTTAGCACCTGTAGCCATCAATATACTCTGTAATTTACTTTTACTTTACACTTACTATTTGTTTTCTGTTTTCCCCCATGAGCATGAAGCTACATGAGGACATGAATATTTAACTATTTTGCTCACTGTTACATCTTTGCCCCTAGAACAGTGTCTGTTGATTCATATGTGTTGAATGTGGAACAAATGAATGATTACCCAACTATCTGATATCTGACTGGGCCTTATTCTATTTGTTTCCTTTGATGTGTCTTTGTGTGTGTATTGTT
This sequence comes from Canis lupus dingo, assembly GCF_003254725.2. Taxonomy (NCBI): domain Eukaryota; kingdom Metazoa; phylum Chordata; class Mammalia; order Carnivora; family Canidae; genus Canis; species Canis lupus. Next base: position 50,128,289 of record NC_064252.1, on the reverse strand, counting down.
CACTGTTCCTCAAAACTTATTTTCATGAACCCTAAGACCTAAGAGAAAAGTGTTCTCCTTCAGAGAAGGTTTGCTTTTGGTTCTCCTGATACTTGGGGGAGCTACTAATCTGATGCCACTTGAAATGCATTGTCTATGTATTCTTAGATTGCTCCAGTGTTGGGAATTTGGACTGGAATCCATGAAAGGGACTAGCCCATGGTTATACTCTCTTAAAGATGGATTTCTGCCCCCCTTTCCAATTCTGCTCAGCACCAAGGCAACTCTGTCTATAGACGTTTAGCACTGAGTGATAGGGGTGGGTTTACTTTCCAAAAGTGTTCTTTTAGGGTCTCTAATTCCTGTGGGTAGGACTCCCATTAGATCACCTTCATTGATGGGCCTAGGCTTTGACCTCTGGATCCTCATAAGACTCTGAAGTTGCCTCAAATGCAGCCCTGTTCTTCTGCTGAGCTTAGTCTGGACCAGCAAACATCCTCTGGGCAAACGCTGGCCACATACCTCTTTGGCTTCTTGCTATGTCTCGCTATAGTGTTCTTATGATTCCTTGTTATCCAGTTAGCAATTTCAAATCATTTTAAAAACTCTTGTTTGTTAGCTTTTAATATTTTATTCCTCATTTGTAGTAATTGTCTGTGGTAGGAAAGTTCATCAACCAGATAACATAGCTTGCCATTAATAGGAACCAGAACTTTTTTTCCCTTAGAAATATACTGTGAATCTTTTCCTCACCATTATATATTCTCTATATCATTTTAGATAGCTGCATAATATTCTACTATATGCACATATCCTAATGTAGTCACCATTTTCTGCTGTTAAGTCATAGAGTGGAATTGTTGGGGAAAGCTATGTAGATGTCTAAGTCTTTGGAGATGCATTGCCAAAATACTCTTACAAAGTGTGCTATCCTGCAACTCTATCTTGCAGAGTGGAATAAATCCAGTACCATTTTACATCCACTGTTTATGTTTTCAACTAAAAACACGGATCAAAGGACTTACATAGGAAATTTTAAAGTATAAACTTGAAATCAGTATGCCAGGGGAACTTCGAACAACCCCAAGTCAGCTAAGCAGAGTTTCCCTACAATGAACAGGAAAGGGAGAAGATAGTGACTCTGCTCCAGTCTAAAGCCAGTGAGTCAGTCACTGTGTGGCTTCAACACTTTTGCATCAAAGGGTAAAAATGAGTTATGTTCTCTCTCTTTTTTTAATTTAAATTTTAGATAGTTAACATACAGTGCAACATTGGTTTCTGGAATAGTCATGTTCTCTTATAATCCAATTGAAATAGATAATCTAAGAATGAACAAAAGATATGAACTAGCAGTTCAGTTTACCAGAGACATACTAGTTACTAAAAAAAAAAAAAAAAAAAAAGCACAAAGTGATGCTTGGCTTCAACTAATAATTAAACAATGAGAAAGGAACAAAAGTGACTAGACATAATTTTTTTTGCTTGTCAGATGATCAACAATTTAAGTTTGATGATACCCATTATTGGAAAAGCGAGTACAGAAACAGATATTCTCACATAATGTTTGTATAATACACATTGTTGCAAATATTGTGGAAGGTAATTTGGTAATTCCTAGCAGTTTTGTTTTTATTTTTTAAAAGATTTTGTTTATTTATTCATGAGAGACCCAGAAAGAGAGGCAGAGACACAGACAGAGGGAGAAGCAGGCTCCATCCGGGAAGCCCAATGTGGGACTCCATCCTGGGACCCCAGGATCACACCCTGAACCGAAGGCAGATCCTGAACTGCTGAGCCACCCAGGTGTCCCTATTTTTATTTTTATTTATTTATTTATTTATTTATTTTTTTTAAATTTTTATTTATTTATGATAGGCACACAGTGAGAGAGAGAGAGGCAGAGACACAGGCAGAGGGAGAAGCAGGCTCCATGCACCGGGAGCCTGACGTGGGATTTGATCCTGGGTCTCCAGGATCGCGCCCTGGGCCAAAGGCAGGCGCTAAACCGCTGCGCCACCCAGGGATCCCTCTATTTTTATTTTAAAGAGAGGGAGAGCTAGTGGGGCGGAGATGGCAGAGGGAGAAGGAGAGAGAGAATCCCAGGCAGACTCCCTGCTGAACGTGGAGCCCAATGTAGGACTTAGTCTCACAACCCTAAGATCATGACCTGAGCTGAAATCAAGAGTTGGATGCTCAACCCACTGAACCACCCAGCACCCCAAAGGATCCATTTTAATGTATTCAAAAGACGTCCTTGAGAGTCTAAGATTGAGAAAATCTGGCCAATCCATTGATCATTGTCAACTGTGTTGAAAAATGAATTCAGAGAATTTGTCTCAGGGACTGGGACCCACTTATAGTTCTTAGTTCGTTTGGAGCTGATGAAAAGTACAGGGTACTTGCAATTTTAGTATACGTGCTGTCAAAGTGAGCACTATAGGATACTTGCAAAATTAAGGACAATGTCATTGCTAGCATGAGGAAGGCTTCTTTTTGAAAAAGTTCTATGTCATCTGTTCCTCAGACCCAAGTCTGAGCAGTGAATCAATGATACTTTCATATGACATAAGAGACTTTACTTCTCAGAGAGAAGGTGTATTTGATGACATTTCTACTAGTAGGGCCTAAAAATATTACACCTACCAGCCCATTGGTTGAATTCACCTTATGATTATTCTGCTAGGGCTTCTAAACGGATGAACAATCTATTCTCTTCCATCCCACCTACTTATGGATCCAGATTTTCAAAATATTGTCATACCAAGGACCTAAGAAGTTTTTTTTTTTTTTTTTTTTTACTTTTTCCAGTTTTCTGACATTGATGGTGCTGGTACAACACAACTGAATTAAGTATCCACACTAATATCATCTTGCCATATTTGATGACTCTAAGGTATTGTAAGATTTCTGAGTGCCTAATCAACATGGATTGAAACAATTAGCTAGAGTCGGGTATTATCGTGGGCACATTGTCCAGATTCTCTGAGCCTTACATTACAAATGAAGAACTGAGAAGCATATATAGGAATTAGGAAAGTGCGTGTGTATGTGTGTGCACCCGTGTGCACATGTGCATGCACATATGCATATACATACATACACATGCACATACACATCCTTTTTTAAAAAGATTTTATTTATTTATGCATGAGAGACACAGAGAGAGAGGCAGAGACATAGGCAAGAGGGAGAAGCAGGCTCTACGCAGGGAGCGTGATGGGGGACTCTATCCCAGGACCCTCGGATCACAACCTGAGCCAAAGGCAGATGCTCAACCGCTGAGCCACCCAGGTGCCCTACATTCTTTTTTTTTCATATACATTCTTTTTGGTGTATATGTATATTCCGTTAGACCCAAGGATAATGGAACCACCCAGATAGCTTGCAACAAGGTCAGCAATGCGCGGAGTAATACTTTCTTATAAGAGGCAGCTGGATATTTAAGACTTTATGGAAAAAAATAGCCCTCTCTCAGCTATATTAAATAGCAAAGAATGGCCAATGCCAAGAAAGTAGGACAAGTATAGAAGCAATAGGTTACCAGTATTCCTTTCTAGATTAATGCTGTTTAAGACTTTTTCTATGAGTACTTTTATTACGTAACTCTTTTGTGGTTGCTGAGTATAGAGCAAACAGCAGCTTAAGGGTCGTTTTTTTCCCCCCACTTTTCACTTCTTTCTTATTTCTTCTCCTGTATATGTGGGTATATGTGCATGAGAGAGAGAGAGAGAGAGAGAGAGCACAAAAACAGTGAGCATAAAGCATATATGGACAGTTTAAACAGAAAGCAAATATCCATGTAACCATCATCAATATCAAGAAATAAAATGCTGTGGCCCCTAAGAAAGCATCTGTTTAAAATTCATTCCTGTGCTCCCATGGCATGATTAAACAAACAAACTCATGTCTCTTTGGTGTTTACTATGTCGAATAAGCAATTAACAAGGCACAGGTGCATCAGGACAATGTATGTATTTCATCATAAAATCTATATTTACTGTTCTTATCACTGTATCCACAAAAAGCTGCGTCTGCAATCAAAAGTGTATTAATATGCGAAAGAGGGCAGCCCGGGTGGCTCAGCGGTTTAGCACCGCCTTCAGCCCAGGGCATGATCCTGGAGACCTGGGATCGAGTCTCACGTTGGGCTTCCTGCATGGAGCCTGCTTCTCCCTCTGCCTGTGTCTCTGCCTCTCTCATGAATAAATAAATAAAATCTTTGAAAAAAAAAATGTGAAAGACAGCTGTGGGGTTAAATACGATAACTGAACTTCCTTGTGGCAGATAATGCCAGGACATGGATGCCTCATTTTCAGCAAAGGCAGTATTGTATTTTTAAACCTGATTTTAAAATAAAAGGGGTGGGGGAGATTGTTCCCTTGAAAGAAGGAATCTTCCCAGGATTTTGTAATAAAACTCCTCCCTGCCAGCTCCTTCAGCATAAGAAGTTCTAGAGGTCTAGAGGTCCAGTGAGTCTTCGTTCCTCTGGCTTCCAGTTCTCTTCCTTCTTTTTCTCCCCTCTCACATATCCCACTCTCTGTCTGTTTAGGTTCCTCATGCTCCTTATGTCATGAACTTCTGGACTACTATCTATAGATAGAGAGACAGTGGAGTCCCCCAGGTAGTTTGCAACAAGCTTGGCAATGGGCAAAGAGACGGTCTCTTCTGCAACATTCTTCTCCATAAAATGACCTTCCTTGGCCCCCTTGAGGAAGTCCTGCTTTCCCTAAAGTCCCACTCAAATCTCACTGTCTTTGCCATCTTTAGACCACTCAGGTGGATTTATTTAATTATTTCCCCCTGGCTTTACTGAGGTATAATTGAAAAAATTGTGTATATTTAAGGTGTATATGATGATTTTATATTGTTATGCATTATGTGGGAGCACCTGGGTGGCTCAGTTGGTTAAGCATCCAACTCTTGATTTCGGCTCAGGTCATGATCTCAGGGTCATGAGATCGAGCCCTGCATTGGGCTCTCCTTCTCTCTCTCTTTGTCCCTCGTGCCCCTCAAAAGAAAAAGAATCTATATTTTGTATGTATCATGAAATGATTATGACATCAGGTTAATTAACACATCCATCACTTCACATAGTTACTATTTTGTGTGTGTGTGTGATGAGAACACATAAGATCTACTCTCTTAGCAGTTTTCAAGCATACAATACAGTCTTAACTAGAGTCACCATGCTGTACATGATAGCCCTAGAACTTATAATAACTGAAAGTTTGTACCCTTTGACAATCATCTCCCCATTTCCCCACCCCCAGCCTCTGGCAACCACCATTTATTCTGTTTCTATGAGCACCCTTTTCTTTTTTAAGATTTTATTTTTAAGCAATCTCAATAGCTAACGTGGGGCTCGAATTCACAACCAGGAGATCAAGAGTCACATGCTCCACCAGCTGAGCCAGTCAGGTGGCCTTATGAGTACTCTTTTAGATTTTACATATGACAGATACAAAACAGTATTTGTCTTTCTCTGGCTTATTTCACTTAGCATAATGTGCTCCAGATTCATCCATGTTGTTGCAAATGGCAGGATTTCTTTTCACATTGGAATTATATTCCTGTGAGATATGTATATGTACACACATACATATGATTCATGTACATATATATAGCATTTATATCATATACTCATATATCATATATATATAGATTTATTCATTATCATATATATACTCATTATCCACTCATCCATCAGTGGACACTTAGGTTTTTTCCAGAGGTTGGCTATTTGTAAATAATGCTACAGTGAACATGGGAATGTGTAGATATCTCTTTTAGATATGAATTTTGTTTCCTTTGGATATATACCCAGAAATAGGATTACTAGATCATATAGTAGTTCTATTTTTTACTTTTTGAGGAACCTCCATCTTATTTTCCATGATAGTTGCACCACTTTACATTCCTACCAACAGTGCTCAAGGGTTTCCTTTTTCCCATATCCTGACCAACGTTTATCTCTTATCTTTTTTTTTTAAAAGATTTTATTTATTTATTTATTTGAGAGAGAGAGACAGAGGTAGCAACAGAGAGCATGAGCGGTGAGGAGAGAGAAAGTGGGCACTCTTGTCCTCTTCCTGACCTTAGAGGAAAAGCTTTTAGCTTTTCACCATTGAGTATGTGAGGTTACCTATAGGTCACTTAGTTGGATTTAATTCATCTCTCCCAACCCCCAAGTCTCCAACTTATAATTTTTTAAAATAGTATTTTATATTAGAATTGTTTGTGTATGTGCCTTCTCACTCCTGCTGGTCAGGGATCTCTTACCATGTGTTTCTCCCCATCACACCTAGCAGTGCTTTACCCACAGAGAAGCCTCACTAAATGGTACTTAAATGGATTTGTTGAATCTAGCACTTTTAAAATACGGTCAATTGTTCAGCACTTTTCTATGCATCAGCATCACCACAGGCACATTATCATAAAATTTACCATGAAAAGTGGTGTTTTGAAGCTCCATCTTTGAAAATGTACTTTTTCCACTGTTAAGATAGAGAATAAATTATATAATGCTGTATAGTCATAAAATAAAGGATTATGAATGACAGGTAATAAAATAAAGTGAGCTTAAGACCTGTATTAATCTATTTTTGGTGTCCTTGTCCATTCTATGTAGTCAGTTAAGCTTTCACCAGGGCAATACGATCTACTTCCTGCACCAGTTCCCAAGCACGCTTCCAGGTAATTATATACTTATCAAGTTGCTTTTACTAATTTCACTCATGCCTTTTTATTTACATTCTTAACCAATACTAATGGCTTTTAAAACTTATTTATGTTCATCATATCTAGATTAGCATTTTTATTTTATATTTTTAATATTTTATTTATTTATTTGACAGAGAGTACAAGCAAGGGGAGCAGGATAGGGAGAAGCAGGCTCCCCACTGGGCAGGGAGCCTGACTTGGGGCTTGATCCCAGAACCTTGGAATCATGACCTGAGCCACCCAGGCACCCCTAGATTAGCATTTTTAAGTGCTTAGTGAGAGACAGGAAATAAGTTAACAAAGTTCTCACGTTAAAAAATAGATTTAGAAAATCATCTTTTTTTTTTTTTAAATATAGAAGCTTCGTATTTCGTTCTACAGTTCAAAGATTTCCAACAAGCTACTTCACTCCTGTAAGTATATTATAGACAATTAACTCATGATGAATTTGATGTTTAAGATATGCAGTGGTTCTTTCTGATATATCAAGATTAATATTTTGTTATCTGTAGTAGATAAGCAGAGAATGATTAATGTAATTGACTTGAGATATACTTCAAGTGTATCTGAAGCTATACTAGGGATTTCAATATAAGTAACCCATTTGTGTCAAGTTACAGAGGAAAAGTAAAATCTCCTTTCCTTTCTGTAGGTCTTGACTCATATCACCTGCTCAGTGAGGTCATCCCTAGTCACCTGTTCAGAATTTCCTATGCTCCCTTTCTTGCTTTATTTTCCTCCATACTGCTCATCACTGTCTGATACACTACACTCAGACATTAATCTGTCCTATTTTATCTGTCTTCCCCACTGGAATGTAAGCTTCATGAAGGTGGGGATTTTTGTCTGTTTTTGTCCTGCATACATAACACCTGGAAAAATGCCTGGCACATGGTATTATTGACTTAATGAATTAATAAAATCATCAGAGATATTTGATAGATCATTGTATTAACAAAAAGGAAAAGTATCTCTGGGTTCTTTAAAAAATGTGAAAATGCCTTCCTGCATCCACAGATTTCCAAATATATGTTCATGTGTCATGATAAAAATGAACTTTAGATAATTAACTATTAGGATGCCAAAAAACAATTATATAAACATTTTGAAGGATTAAAGCAATATGAAATTATTCTGGGGTGGTTTCATGGACTTGAGTTACCTATTTGTAACTAGAAACCCAAGGGGAGAAAGATATACAGTGAACATCTGAAAGAGGAATTTAGATAACAGAGTTCAGAAACAGACCCTGGACTTATATAAGATTTTTATATTTGATAAAGATGGTATGACAAATCAGTAGACAAAGGAAGAGATATTTTATGCTGGGCAGTTGATTAAATAACTTAGAAATTAAGTTAGAGCCTTCCTACCACATATTGAAATAAATTCCATGTTGATAAAAGAATTAAATAAACCATAAAACCAGATGAAAATATATTAGCCCATATCTAATTTTAGAATAAGGTAGATTTTTCTGAGATAAGAGCAGTGGTTGAACTGCAAAGAAGTATTTGGTTTGGTCACATAACACTTAACATTTTTTGTATATCAGAAGACAAACTGTAAACAAAGTTAACAGGCAAATGCAAATTAGGAAAAATATTTTCAACAGATGTGGTAGATAAAGGGCTAATGGCCTTATCTAACAATCTCAAGGGAAAACATCAATAGAAAAGTAAAATAGATGAAGGCCATGAGTGGACCCTTCATAAAACAAGAAGTTCAGATATCCACTAAAGGTAAAAAAAATTGTGATCCCACGAACAAATGTGAGAAGTGAAAAGGCTGATTGAAAACTTTCTGTATGTGGGTGGTGTGCTGGGCTGACTAATGGTCCCACAGATGTGTTCATGTCCTAATTCTTAGAACCTGTGAATGTTACCTTGTGTGACAGAAACTGCCCTGCCCATATGATTATGTGAAGGATTTTGAGATTAGGATTGTCCTGGATTCTCCAGTGGGCCCTAAATGCGGTCACATTATTAGAGAGAGGCAGGAAGAGATTTGAGAAGGAGCAGAAGACAATGTGGCCACAAAGGCAGAAGTTGGATTGATGTGACCACAAGCCAAGGAAGGTGACCATCACCAGAAGCTGGAAGAGGCAAAGACAGACTCTCCCCTAGAGTCTCCAGAGGGAGCAGCACCCTGCCAACACCTTGAGTTTAGCCCAGTGACCCTGATTTCACACTCTGGCCTCTAGAATTATGAATCAAATTCTGCTTTTTTTTTTTTTTAAGATTTTATTTATTTATTTATTTACGAGACACACACACACACACACACACACACACACACACACACACACACACAGAGGCAGGGGGCAGAGGGAGAAGCAGGCTCCATGCAGGGAGCCGATGTGGGACTTGATCCCAGGACTTCAGGATCACACCCTAGGCCGAAGGCAGGCGCTAAACCGCTGAGCCACCCAGGTGTCCCCAAAATCTGTTGTTTTAAGCTACCAAATTTATAGTAATTTGTCACACCAGGCACAGGACAGCAAGATAGATGGGGAGTATGTCCCTTGGATTTCACAACGGATTGATGGGAGGAGGACATGGGAAATTCTTCCTTTGGGTAGTCCTAGACCTTTTTTCTCTTGGACATGACAGTAGCTTCAAAATGACTCCTCAGCCTCCAGCTTAGAGTATAGGCCAGTTGCCAGTGTTCTGGGGGCTAAGTCTGGGAAGAGGCTGGGGGGGTCTCACCGCTTGATGTGTGGAGAATTTCACTTAATTCCTGTTTTGGGTAAAAGCTCCTGTCCTCAGAGTGCCTGGGGTTCCTGTGTCCAGTTCCCTGGTGCAGTCTCCCAGAAATGAACCGCGTGCCCTGCCTGCAATGTAGGAAGGGAGTGAGGAGGAGATACCTGGAGAGAAGAGGTCTACCAGTTTCTTCTACTTTCAACCACCACCTGCCCATTCCCACCTGACAGGGGCCTCATTGCCTAAAATTCCTGACCTTCTCCTGGGGTCTGTGAAGCAAATCAGCCTGTCCCCCTGGAAGGCCCTCTCCAGGCATGTGGGCCTCGGCTCTCTCTCCGCTCTACTACATAAGGTACCATTCCTCCAGGGTGCTTCATGTTTTCCCCCAGTATGTACTCTCTGTTGGCTATTCTCTCTCTCTCTCTCTCTCTCTCTCTCACTCTCTCTTTCTCCCCCCCCTTCTATGTGTGTGTGTGTGTGTGTGTGTGTGTGTGTGGAATGGGAGGCGGATAGTTACACCTTATTTGATGGGAGGAAAGGAAATAGATGCATATGTACAGATGGCTTTGGCAGCAAGCAGTCAAGACAACTGGATTTTTTTTTGCTGGGTAATGACTCTGTTCCCCTTGAAATATATGCTTTAAATGAATGCTGTGAGCTAATAATGATTTGCTTACTATTAGTGAGAAGAGACTCAATAGTTCTCAATAGACTCAATAGTCCTGTCCAGGTTAGGCGTCCTGGACAAGCAGCTGGGGATGTGAAATGGCTCAAGCCAGTTGATTCTGATAGTTTTTGCCTTTGTTCTCATTGCTTTTACGGAGAGATTTTTCGAGCTCCTTATTCTGCCATTTTCATTGATGTCACCTCATCCATTCTATTTCATAAATAAAAGTGATTCACTGATTTGGAACATCCTGTCCTTCAACAAAGTGAAAAGAATACTTTCATGGAAAATGTTTTAAGACAAAGAAATAGCCCAGGGCTGTGATTCATGTCTGTCCTAAACATGCATTCCCAGAGCAGAATGTGGGTTTGGTTTAGATCCACAAACTTGTAAACTGCAGAAAGCAAACTCCTTTGATCCCAACAGTGGGAGATGACGGTGTGCTCTGTGAGTATGGTATAGAAATGCTGCTTACCATTCTTAAACCTTTTTGAGATAAATGCAGTAATCTTCAGGCCATTATAGAATGCTACTTAACCTTTATCCAAAAAACTCATTTGATTGATTTTGTCATTCAGTTTAATTGTTCTAGAAATTGACAATACAATCATAGAATTGTTAAAGACCCTTATTTTTTTTTAAGATTTTATTTATTCATGAGAGTCAGAGAGAGAGAGTCAGAGAGAGAGAGGCAGAGACACAGGCAGAGGGAGAAGCAGGCTCCATGCAGGGAGCCCGATGCGGGACTCGATCCTGGAGCCCCAGGATCATGCCCTGAGATGAAGGTAGATGCTCAACCACTGAGCCACTTAGGTGTTCCCTATTAAAGACTCTTAGAACTGGAAGGAACTTTATAAATAAGCTACTGTTGACCCTTGAAGAACATGGATTTGAACTGTGCGGGCCCACTCATGTAGGTTTTTTTCAGTAAACTCAGTATATTCGGTAAATACATTATAGTCCTATAAATGTATTTTATTTTCTTTATGATCTTAATATTTTTTCTTTAGCTTACTTTATTGTAAGAATACAGTATATAATCCATACAACATACAAAATATGTGCTGACAGTATATTACTGGTAAGGCTTTTAGCCAACAGTAAGCTATTAGTAGTTAAGTTTTGGGGGAGCGTGAAGTTATACATACATGGATTTTCCATGTGTAACCGGTGCCCCAGTCCCCACGCTGTGCAAGGGTCAACTGTATTTCATTAGCATTGATGATGATAGCCACCATCACTCATTGAAGTGTTTTCTGGTGCAGATGCATTTAATCCTCGCAGCAACTTGGTGGGTTAAGTATTGTGTGTGTGTGTGTGTGTTTTAAGATTTTATTTATTTATTCATGAGAGACAGAGACACAGGCAGAGGGAGAAGCAGGCTCCATGCAGGGATCCTGACCTGGGACCTGGGACTCGATCCCAGGTCTCCAGGATCATGCCAAAGGCAGGCACTAAACCGCTGAGCCACCCAGGGATCCCAACTCGGTGGGTTAATATTTCACCTCTACTTCACAGGTCAGGAAATGGAAGTTAGTTAACAGAGGTCACACGGTTATTTAGAAAGTAGAGCTGTGACTTAGACCCTGTCTATGGTGACCTCAAAACCTGGGCTCTAAGCTGTGCTGCCTAGTGCGTGAGCATGATCAAGTGACTTGCTTAGTGCCTTTGGACATTTAGAGCTGGTCTGGGGTCAAATCCAAGTGGCAGACGTTGTGTTGTCTCTGGCGTCACCATTCCTCACTGATGACTAAGGCTTGTTCATGGGCCCAGGTTGGCCTGCTTGACCCTTTTTGCAGTAGGATGAGTTCACAGGCAGAAGGCTTCTCTCTCCTAAGAGGTCCATCTGCCAGCCTGCCTGCTCGGCCCTGAGTATCTAAGATCCTTAAAATGAATGGATGCAGCTTAGATGCCAGCTGGGAGCCTTGCTACATTGCCTTTTCTTCATTTGCCATATTTTTTTCCCAGAGACACCTTTAGGATGTTAGAACTTCCAGTCTTTGCTCAGCAAAGTTTCTTTGGACTCACCTGAGTCTAGCTAACTCCAACAGAGGTTCTTTCATCTATTCTACACATCTCTTTTCGGTGGCTGTGTATGGGAGGCCCTATGCTAGGTAAGTATTGTTGAGTATTCAATGGCAAATGACACGTTTTACCAGGGCTCTCCTTCTCTCTTGAAGGGCAAGGACATCGTTAAGTCAATAACCAAACCAAGGTGTACCCATACAAGCACACAGAAACCTACGCAGATTAAACGAAAGTCCAGGGTTCACAATGCGTGTGTCTGACTGGTGTAGGACCAAATAGCTTGGCATGCACCACTTGAAACGTGGAACCCAAAATTAGACACTTGTGACTCAAGTTTAATATTATCTGTTGATAGAAGCACACATGTACCTCCTTCCTCCCAAGAGCCATCTCCAGAACTTTCTGATACACTCAGCAGGTGCTGACTCCAGGCTGAGGAAGGAAATAAGGGCAGGAGTGAAGAAAAGGCTTGAAGGAGGAAAGAGACACCCATACTTATCCCTTCAGAGCCTGTATCCTAAGCCAAATTCAAAAGAACCAAAGTGCTAGTTGTCCTCTTAGGCTTTGGATCTAAAGGCTTTTCCACAAGCCATTTATTAGTTGACAGGCCCAGAAGGGAAATTTGTGTTTTTATGTCCCCACTCACTGCAGCAATGCCTGAAACTCCATAGGTAGAGATTTTTAAAAATTTAATTTCTAGGGATCCCTGGGTGGCGCAGCGGTTTGGTGCCTGCCTTTGGCCCAGGGCGCGATCCTGGAGACCCAGGATCGAATCCCACGTCGGGCTCCCTGCATGGAGCCTGCTTCTCCATCTGCCTGTGTCTCTGCCCGTCTCTCTCTCTCTCTGTGACTATCATAAATAAATAAAAATTAAAAAAAAATTAATTTCTAAGTAATCTCTACATGCAGTGTGGGGTTCGAACTCATAACCCCTGAATTCAAGTGTCGAATGCTCCACCAACTAAGCCAGTCAGGTCCGCCCCCCCCCACCCCATAGTAAGGATTTTGATATGGCAGCCTAAGATCTGAAATGAGACATGTGCCACTCTCGATTTAACTGTAGAAAAATCTTTTGGGGGGATTTCTCCTTTTCACATGTCCTCTTTTAAATGCAAAAGCTCTTAGAAGGAGAAATATATTGATCCAATTCATACTGAGGAATTAGTGACTTATTAGATCCCCCACCTCCACCCCCATCCTCCAGGAATATAGATGAGATGACAAGAATTAGGATACTGGGATATCCCCATATCCTGGGTGAATTAGGATATGGGGATATCCCAGTATCCTGGGTGGCCCAGTGGTTCAGTGTCTGCTTTTGGCTCAGGTCATGATCCCGGGGTCCGGGGTCCTGGGATCGAGTCCCTCATCGGGCTCCCCTCGAGTCTGCTTCTTCTTTTGCCTATGTCTCTCTCTCTGTGTGTCTCTCATGAATAAATAAATAAAATCCTCAAAAAAAAAAAAAAAAAAAAAGAAAAGAAAAGATATCTGGGATAAAGGAAAGGCAGTGAAAAGAGGAAGAATTATAAGAAGGGGATTCCAGTTTTTAGATTTTTATATCATTAGCTGTTTGTTCTGTGCACAAAACATGTGTTACAGTTTCTGACATTAACCTAAAGATAATTCCATAACAGACTCTACAAAATGAAGAAAAATAAAATTCACAAAGACTTGCTCTGTTGGGAATTTTAGTATATGTGCTGCTGAAGCAAGCACTCTGTTGGGAATTTTTACGGATATTTTCCTTATCAAATAGAAAAGTCTGTTGATTCTTATGGGAGAATCCAATTTTGACATAATTGAAGATGCAGAGTCAGAAAAAAATCTACAAGAATGAATGTTAAATAAATGGATTTCCTGCATATGTAGAATATTTGAGTATCAATTTGAGTATCCTTGCTTCATTATAATCATGGTCATAATAGCTACTTGAATTTAAAGTTTATATTTTCTATTCTAAAAGTAATAGATGATTTCCTTCTCAGGATTGCCAATTGGCCATACGATCCCTTCTCACTCTCAAATCCCAGTAAAAATGGTAGAAAAAGAATAAATAAATCCACGTGGACAAAGAGAAAAAAAGGGAAACGTTGGCAGACAAAAGATTTCAACAATTTTTGGACAAAGTAGAGGAAGCCACCAGCTAAAAAGCAGGCAGGGGGTGGTCCAGAAGAGATGGCAGCCTGTTTGTCTCTTAGAACTGCAGAGAGGCTCAGGACTTGGGGTGGGGAAGATAAGGTGAGGCATAGGGAATTAGTTGAACCCCAGGGAATTAATTGAAATGGTACATACAGAGTAATCTAAGCCTGGTGCTCCCTTTCTTCTCCTAATGTAAAATGCTGGACTTTGGACATTTGACCCCAAGCAAAAAATTAGTAGAATTTATCCTCTAGAAAAACTCAGTGTGGGGCACCTGGGTGGCTAAGTCGTTGAATGTCTGTCTTTGGCTCAGGTTGTGATCCCGGGGTCCTGGGATTGAGTCCCCATCAGGCTCCCCGCAGGGAGCCTGCTTCTCTCTCTGCCTATATCTCTGCCTCTCTGTGTGTGTGTCTCTCATGAATAAATAAATAAAATCTTGAAAAGAAAAGAAAAGAAAAGAAAAGAAAGAAAAGAAAAGAAAGAAAAGAAAAGAAAAGAAAAAAGAAAAAAGAAAACAAAAGAAAAGAAAAGAAAAGAAAAGAAAAGAAAAAAGAAAAGAAAAGAAAAGAAAAGAAGAGGAAAGAGAACCACATCCTGATATTTAGGGAACCCCAGGAAAAAGACTGGCTCACCGTTCAGTTGCCTGATCTTCACATATCCCAGCCACATAACCAAGCCTCCACCAGGCAACTGTGAAAAGCCTGTAACATGAATGAGAGATGGAAGTATAAGACAGACAGAACAATGGAAATCTGGCTGAAAACAAAATGCATTAAATAGAGGGAAGATTTTTTTTAAAAATCCACTTAGTATCCACAAAGAGAGGAAGAAGGGAAAATTATTTTCAACTCAGAAGTCTGTGTTCAATCAATCGTGAAGACAAAAATAAAGGCATTTTCCAACATGCAAAAATTAATAAAAATTGCCTTTCTAATACCCTTTTCAAAGAAGCCACTGATGGTAAAATACAGCAAAACAAAGGAGTAAATCCAGAAAGAGGGAGGCATGGGATCCAGGATAAAGTGGGTCCACACTGGGAGAACAGTTAAAGATGTCCCAGGTGGACCACTGTGCAAGAGGTTGAGAGGAAAACTAATCCACTTTGAGAAAGAAATTAAAGATTTCAACTTCATGAAATCTTGCATTTTGGGGTAAAATTTGCAATTTCACTTTGTTTTTTTTTTTATTTTTTATTTTATTTATTTATGATAGTCACAGAGAGAGAGAGAGAGGCAGAGACAAAGGCAGAGGGAGAAGCAGGCTCCATGCACCGGGAGCCCGACGTGGGATTCGATCCCGGGTCTCCAGGATCGCGCCCTGGGCCAAAGGCAGGCGCCAAACCGCTGCGCCACCCAGGGATCCCTGCAATTTCACTTTGAATTGGATTTGCATTTTATGTGCAATGTACTATTAAACATCATTTAATAATGACAGAAAAACTGACTTACAAAGACACTGTCTGTCTGCAATGGTGGATGCCAGTATTAAGTAGGGAGAAATGTTTGAATAGGATATGATTTTGTAAGAGGTCAGTTTATTGGAGAAGTCTGACAACTTTGTTTACATTCACAACTTAGTTATACAAGCACAAAGTGCTGTATACTTTGCTGGTGCTGAATACTCAGATCAAGAGACTAATGCTAACATAAGACTCAATGCATAAAATCTTTTCTAAATTTGGGCATCATTTTTTATGGATTATCACAAATCGTATTTATTAGTGTAGAGGTGATATACAGCTTCTTCATCTAGATTGCCAACCCTTTTTAAAACGTATTACATTCATTTACATCTTTGCCAGCAATCAAGGGAGTGCCCATCTCATAAGATTTGTATAAATTTTATCATTAATTTTTAAAATACGTTAATTTGATAGTAAAAGAATGGTATCTCATTATTTTAATTTAATCTGTAGGATCTGAAACTACACATTCTAATTTTTTGTTAATCAGTTATTTGTGGTCCTTCCTGAATACTTTCTAGTCATGGGTGGAGTTTTAACATTCTTTTCTGTCAATTTGTATAAACACTATAGTGAAAAGATATTAGCACTTGTATTTGCTGAAGCTTTTCAGGGATTTTGCCTTTTACTTTCGTGTTTTTATAGAGAGAGACATTTAAAGTGTAAAATGTTGATGTCGTCGAATTAGAGTTTGTCATCATCTTCTGGAATGTAAGTTCCATGAAAGGGGGGCCATCTTATTCATCAATGCCCAGAGCCTAGTACAGTGCTTGAAAAATGTGTTGAATGAATGAATGAAATTTATGTATATTTTCTTATTTTTTCCACCACTTAAAAAATTCCCTTCAAAGACACGTTCACTTTACTTTTCTTTCATGTATTTGGTGTTTTGATTTTTTAAAAAACAATTCTTTGATTCTCCCAAAATGTGTTTGTGTACAATTGCATGGTAAGGTTGTGCTGTCATTTGAGCCCTACTGACTTAGGACAGGTTGCCTTATTGTTGGTATACCTGAAGCCTACAATCACCAGAATTCACCAGAAATCTGACCTGTATGACCCATAGACATCTACGGAGTCACTCTAAACCCTTTTGAGAATGAGGCAAGTTAAAAAAGATGGATACATATAGGTGTGGATCTCCTCTTCCTTTCTTTCCATAATCTGTGAAAAGTGGCCCATTGAAATTTGTTGATCATTCATGCATAAAATCTTCAGGAGCAGTCAGTTAAAAGATGAGTAAATCACCATATGAATGCAGAGCAGATTCATGAGAGACACACAGAGAGGGAGTTAGAGACACAGGCAGAGAGAGAAGCAGGCTCTCTGCAAGGAGCCCGATGCGGGACTCGATCCCGGATCCCAGGATCACGCCCTGAGCTGAAGGCAGACCCTCAACCGCTGAGCCACCCAGGCGTCCCTGCATGATTTTTTAGTTCTAAAAAGTACATTAACTTTGGATTTGAAGATCCTCTAGGATCATAAGTGTCTGAAGGCCTCTCAGTGTGGAGAAGCTGTTCTCACTTGTTAAAAAACACAGTCTTCTTGGGAGCTCAGTGGGTGGCTCAGTGGGTTAAGTGTCTGGCTTTTGATTTCAGCTCAGACCATGATCTCCAGGTCATGAGATGGAGCCCTGTGTCAGGCTCCACGGCTCAGCAGGGAGTCTGCTTGGGATTTTGCTCTCTCTCCCTCTCCCTCCACTGTGTGCACTCTTTCTCTCTCTCAAATAAATCTTGCAAAAATAAATAAAAAGCCAAACCAAAACAACAACAACAAAAATCCCCAGTCTTGTTTGTGCCAGGGATTCAGTTGGTGAATTACATTTTGCCCCAAAGTATAGGTAGCTCTTAAGAGAAGCCATTGGAAAGGGATTTGTTGGGTTGAAAAATGGTTTTTAATCTTCAGATTACCAAGGTGAGGTTGTATACTCATTGGCTATTTCAGTTATTATTGAAGTAATAATAATTGGTTATGGATCAGTACAACTGTTTTTTCCATAGTAAAGACTGTGAGGAGGATATTTATGTGAACATTTTGGGATAGAAGCCGGGAGACATGGTCTCCCTTAAATAAAAAGGGCCTTTTTGCATGCATAAAAAAAAATTGTATTGGCAACTGCTGCCACCTTTTAGCACCTTGATAATAATGGCCAAGCCTTGTAAATCCCAAGACCTAAAGGTATAGTTGCTTCATAGCAGGATTTTTCTAAAGAGGAGAATACTGCAACAAATCCTGGGCATTCTTATCCAAGGGAGTTGGACAAAGTAAAACTTGTCATTTGTGGGTTTTCCTCCCCTTGCCCTTCCCTTTAATTGATTCTATTGCTTTCATAAATGACCCACATAAATCTCTCGACCTGCCAAAAAATTGCGTGGATTTTGTTTCCTCTTGGATGTGTTTCCAAGGGTGGGCATTAAAGATATCAGAGATTCTGCACAACCTCTTTGAACATACTGGGGCCACTGATAACTCTTTTTTATGCCCATTAGGGTAAAGAGGACTAAGGAAGATTCTATTTTTCCAAGTCTTTTTCCCCTGCATCTACTTGGCATGTGGACCATACAGACCCAGTGCTTCTCTTGTCTGTTGCTGGTGGTAACTGATACAACACCTTGAAAAGCAGTTGGGCATTATGTTATCTTGTGCTGATTCCATTTTGAGAAAATCCTCCTAAAGTAATAATTTATAGACAGAAATATTCATCTATACAAAGATGTCATGAAGGGATTACTTATAATAGCAAGATGACAACAGCAGCAATGTAAGAAAAATTATGAAAATGCAGGAAATGCATCAAATCCATTTAGTGACTATGTGGAGGTGCTGTGATTAAGGGTGATTATTTACCTCCTTTCTTTTCCATTACTTTTATAGTTTTTCAAAATACGATTTTTAGAATTCAGAAAAGAGGCGGGGTGTGCCTGTTTGGATCAGGTGGTTGAATGACTCTTGATTTCAGCTCTGGTCTCAATCTTAGGGTGGCATTGGGCTGGCACTCACCTCCTTGGGATTCTCTCTCTCCCTCTCCCTCTGCCCTTCCTCCCACTCTTATGTGCACCCTTTCTCTCTAAAAAAATAAAAATAAAAAAGATATAAAAAGTCAGAAAAGAGGTAGTGTTTAAAAAAAAGAAAAAATAAAAAAAAGGAAAGAGCCATTTGAAGTGTTTGAAGAAAAGAGCCGTCAAAATAGTGTTTGAAGAAAAGAGCCATCAAAATGGTCAACATAAAAATATTTTGTTACTTAAAAAAATAGCGCCACTTACTACTATTTAATTAGGACTCAGTCATCCACATGATTTGGGGCTTCCAGTGATTTGCTGAGCAGATTCTTTACAGTTATTAATTCTTACAGCTGTATATAAAGTGAAAAACAAGACATGCACATCTTTCCTGACAATAGGAATAAAATCTTACAATGTCAAATGAAATTGAGTTTCTTTTATTTGATGACAGAAATATTTCAAGATGTTTCTGTATTTCTTAAAACCTGACAAGCCTATAAAGAATAAGGAAAGGATTAGATAAACAGGAAAGGGTCTGTACAGATAGGAATGAGCGTTATATGATTTGTCTGTTTTAGTCACATTTAACAGCAGTTTGAAAAGGGGATAGCAGATCTGTGCCATACTCTCTGCATTAAAACTAGCACTATGAAAGAATGCTGAATCATTCCAGCTGTTTTTTGCCTTTATGAAATTAGTTCAATTAAGAACTAAGTTGATAGTTGGAAATTCCACAAGGAACAGAAAAATAATTAGTAAACATGGTCAGATTGAGTCAAGCCAAACAGATTGATTTCTGCATGAATGAAATCTGAAAAATGATTAAAGCAGGTCCCAGTCTCAAATCTCCTCAAAGGTGAGTTCACTTGTAGGTAACATTTTTGGAAAAATACAACCTTTTAAATACAGCGACAGATGTACTAGGATTTTTTATTAAAAGATATCCTGGCAGTTTTTCTTTTTAAAAAGTTTGTGCAACTTTTCCAGTGATATTAACACCAGCAGAGTCACATATCCCTGTTTGGCTGTGGGTGTAAAGAATTTCCTGCTCTCTTTTCTTATAACAATATCTTGAGTGGGAACAGGAAAAAGAATCTAATCGGTAGGATTTTTTTCAGTTGCATGTGATAGAGAAGCCCATCCTGACTTGGCGTAAGCAAAAACATAAAACATAAAAGTGGGATGGAATTTATTGGTGCACACAGCGTCTGGGACTTTTGCCACTAATTGACCTTTACAACCTTTCGGGCATGCTGTTTATGGGCTGGGATGACAGCCCACCAGCAGCCCCAGGTGCAGCACCTGCCTGCCCAGCGAGGAGAGTGTGAACATGCAGGCTCTTTTTTTGTTTTGTTTTGTTTTGTTTTTTTAAAGATTATTTATTTGTTTGTTCATGAGAGATAGAGAGGCAGAGACACAGGCAGAGGGAGAAGCAGGCTCCATGCAGGGAGCCTGAGGCAAGACTCGATCCCAGGTCTCCAGGATCCGGCCGTGGGCTGAAGGCGGCGCTAAACCGCTGAGCCACCCGGGCTGCCCATATGCAGGCTCTTTGGATTGGCCAGGTGGCAGTCATGTGCCTGCCCTGGGCCTGTCGCTGTGATGGGGAGCTGCCTAAGGTCCTGCGTCCAAGTGCGGCCTTGGATCTCTAACCCCGGTGCAGCTCTGCGGTCCTCTAGAAAAGCGAGGGTGGGCCGGTGAGTGCTTGCAGCAATGCTGAACTGCCTGGGGGTCCCCGGCAGGTGCATTCCTGTAAAAGCTGCATTTCTAGGGTGGGCAGGTTTGCGATCGCTCAGTGTTGCCAGCCCCCTCGGCCCCTACCAGGAACCCCGACTGCCCTGGTTTCCCTCTCTAGGCAGAAATAAACGGTATGGAGCTACACCTAAGAGGTATGATCAGTTCACCATTTCGCAAATGTGAATAACTTTTGGTCTGATAGTTTTGCTTCTACCCTAGGCGACAGCACTCATGGCTCCCTGAACTTGTAGACCAATGGTTAACAGAATTTTAGAGTTTTGTGAGTTGAGTATCCTCAGCCACAGGCCTCCTCTTGAATTCCCAGAGAAGCAGTTGCAGGTTCTCCTGGCACTCACCGCCCTACAGCCCTTGCAGGGACCCCTGTTTCCTTTTCTGGGGCCACATATTCCAGCTATTACAGGCATGCGGCCACATTTTGGGGGAGATCCTTTTTACCACCCCATCTAATAATTTCAGTTATTGCTGCTCACTACTTGTGTTTTACATGTGTCTGGATAGATCTTTGAGGCCACAAATTTTATTTCTGACCTTTTCTCCAGGTATGATTCATTGAAAGTTGTGCCTAGAATCAATGGGGACAGATCGTGTGCTTTTTCTTAGGTTCCCTCTAGCTTTGTGATTTTAAAGAAAAAGAGCTTAGAACTAAGCAGTGATACCTCTCAGCAATAAGAAGCAAGGACAGAAACTGGCTCTGATTCCCACAAGTGAGGGGCTAAAGCATTTGTTGGTAGCCCACCCAGCCTCACTTCTCATGGGCTGCATGGAGGTGATGGCGTTTCCCACCTGAGGCTGCAGTGAGCACTGGGTGAGAGTGGGTTCTGAGCTAGAGATGGCACAGGATTGGGCAGCTTCCCGGGCAGTGGCGAGGGTCCCGAGGAGGTCGCGGTGGGCAGCTGAGCCTGCTCCAGACAAGGCAGGAGAGGCCAGGGGCCCTGAAACCTGCAAACCAAAGGGGGCGACTTGCAGAGATTGGAAATACAAAGGTGACACTTAACATTTTACACCATTTAAAACCATTCTTAGTGTTAAGACACATGTAAAACATAACGAAGTGGTAACTGTCTTGAGAAAGTTGAATTTCAGGTCCCTTTTTTTTTTTTTTTTTGGACTGGAGCCTAGGCACATTTTATTTCTGTGATGCAGTGAATTTGTCTGAATGGTTAACATGAATGGCATGTTCCTCCCTGGGTGGCTTTCCTAGTAATGCTTCTGTACAAACCCTTCGTCCAGCTTCTTTGTCTGCAAACTCCACCCTCTCCTTACTCTTTAGGTCTTAGATCCTTTGTAATTCCTCAGTGGCGTCTCAGGCCCCTCAGACCAGACAGTTTACCCTCCTACATGCTCTCCTATAGCATCCTATCTGCCCCTTTGTGTCATATGCCACACATTTGTCATAGTTTTTATATGGCTAAATGTAAGCCTGCTAGAATGTAAGCTCCGTGAGGGTAGCAACATGTCTATCTTGTCAATTTATGACTCTGCCAGAAGCTGAGACCTCAAATAACAATATCATAAGTGAGAGGACATATATCTGCCTTGTATAAATGTCCTGCAGTAGGCAGTTTAGAGCTGGTAAGATAATTCAGCAGCATCATGTTTCTGCGTGCTGCTCTGCTGAGCGTGGCTTCCATTCGGATGGCCCCAGAGAGCTAAGCACATAATGTGGGATCAACCAAACGGGGTGGGGGAGTTGGGGGGAGATGGAGAAGCTGCCCTCTCCATAAGGATGCTCTGGGGTTTGTACACACCTCTTCACCTCTGGCCTATTGGCCAAGAAATTAGTCATGTGGTCACACCTAGCTTCAGGGGAAGCTGGGAAATGTTGCCTTTATGCTGGGTAGACATGTGCCCGTTTAAAAATTGCTCTTGTACTAAGGGATAGAATGGATATCGGGAGACAATCACATACCACTGTATTCCCACTTCCAACGCACTGTGTACTGGCTGAATGAAGAAATGGGCTGAGCACCTACGAATTCATTTGCTAGGGCCTCCCTAACAGAGTACTACCAACTGAGTGGCTTATACAACAGAGACTTATGGTCTCACAGTTCTAGAGGAAGTCCAAGATCAAGGAGCCAGCCAGCAGTGTTGGTTCTTTCTGAGGGCTGTGAAGAAAAATCTGTTCCGTTCCTCTCTCCTAGCTTCTGGTGGTACGCTGACAATCTTTGGCCTCCTCTGGTTTGTAGACTTCTGCCTTCATCTTTGTGTGGTGTTTTCCTTGTGTGCGTGTCTGGGTGTCCAGAATCCTCCTTTTTATAAAGGATAACATTCATCTAGGATTAGGGCCCATCTTAATAACCTCATCTTAACTAATTATAGCTGCAAGAACTCTATATCCATAGAGGCTCACATTCTGAGGTACTAGTAATTCAAAACTCACAGGAGCTATGAATTACGGGGAACACTATTTGACACAATTCAACACAATAAAAATTTGTAGAGTTTGTGAATTTTAAGGGGATCGCAATTGAACACATAGTAATTTGGGATAATCTCATCTACCCTCACACAGTCTTTCAGAGGTACCTGGCATTTTGCTGCTCTGGGATGCCCCAGAGTGATACATCTTTTAGTTCCAGAGCAGAGAGGCAGAGATTAGCTAGTCCCACTCTCCCAGCCCTGGAGGAGAAGTGTGTTCGGTGGCGGCATGGCAGGGCTTTCCAAAGGCCTATAATGGTACTGAGAGTTATTGCCCACTGGGAAGCTCTTTCATGGTATGACATGGTCCCAGGAGCACTCCAGAAAAGTCAGTGGGGTCTGTGTACTCTGAGCCCTTGGTAGTAAGTGGAAAGTGGCTTCCCTTGGTACCATCCTGTGGCCCACTGCAGTCACAGTTAGCACAGGCTGGTCACAGCAGGGCCTAGTGTAGAGTCTTGAAGCCAGGCAGTTAGCTCAGCCCTCACTCAGCACCATCCTAGCTCCTCACATGTTTTGGGATAAAAAGAATCCCTCCCTGGACTGTAAACTCCTCTGAGGTTGAAGATAGTATTTTATTCATTTGTGCTATCCTGTTAGTTAAAGTTGCTCTTGAGTAGAAACTCAATTACTTTTTCAAAGGGAAAGAAAGATAATATCACCTTGTCAGGAGTAATCATGCCCCAAAGCAGAAGAATGGGTAACGATGAAAGATTTCCTGTAGTTACTTTTGGCAGCAGGTCCTGGGACCCTAGGAAGGTGACAGTTCTCTCCGCTTTTGGCACCAAATGTCAGTGGCCTTTGAAAGGTGTACTTTTGGGAAACCCAGGGTTGCCAAATCGTGATGCTAATTAAAACAAGGGTTAAGAGATGGCTCATCTGATTTGTGAGAGAGGTGCTTGGTACTGTCTGATGAACCTGGGTGCCACCCTCCACCCATGCACCCTACATAAGGTAAATCCAAGCTCTGGGTCATGCTCAGTCCCCAGTCAATGAGGGAGCAGCCTTCCTAACCATTCAAATGTTCTTCATCTTTGAAACATCCTCCCGTTGAACTGGATCCAGTTGCTCAAGCCACATTCTAAGCCACCCTGGACTGTGTTCCCTTCCCTCTACTCCTGCTCTGCTCTCTCACATTGTCCTCAGAATCAGGGACTCTGCTGGAGCTGCCGCCCACCCATTGCAGGATCTTGGCCCAATCAGTACTTCTCACATAGAACAACATGCCTGTGGCCTCTGAAATATGAATTTGGGCCTGTATCCACTTCCCTAATGTTGTCTCTTAAAAGATTCCATCTGACGCAAGTGGGGCAAAGAGTATGCAGTCATTTCTTTTCTGCCCCAAGTCTTGGGTCCTTTGATTTAGATGATCAAGCCCATTTAGGGGGGCTACTGGGTGGCACTGGCACACATCAGCACTTTGCCAGGCCTGGCACCTGGACTCCCAAGAAGCTCATGATATGGAAACTTAGGAAGGGAAGCCATGTCAGGCTTGAGGGGAAGGGGACACGTGGCAGCATTTCTTAGCCATCCTGCAAGTGGTTGCTGTAGGCGTTTATTCAACAGTAGCGCACTTAGCTGGATCTTTTGTCCCAGTACCATTCTGACTTGAAAATACTGCATATATTATGGCCAAACCAATTGGGGGGAGGTGTTGGTTGCATAGACTATTCCTGACAGATCCCCCTGAATTTCTGTGCCTTGGTTTTTATGGCAGCTCACATTTCTCCAGTGGGAGTGCAGAGGTCACTCCACTCACGCTTGTAGCAATCTCTGTCCCACGTATGT
Source organism: Canis lupus dingo (assembly GCF_003254725.2). Taxonomy (NCBI): domain Eukaryota; kingdom Metazoa; phylum Chordata; class Mammalia; order Carnivora; family Canidae; genus Canis; species Canis lupus. The sequence continues at coordinate 50,103,629 of NC_064252.1, read as the reverse complement.
ATCAGTTTCAAAGTGTTACTGTGTTCATCTCTCTAACATGAGTTGTAAAATTATGAGAGGCATCCATCTCTTGATTATCAGACTTGTGTTTGACCTTTAATAACTCCATTCATGGAAGAGTAATTGAGATGGCAGCCCAAACTACACGGCTTTGCCACCCACAGGAATGAAAGGGAAAGCTTTGCTCTTAAATCCCTTGGAAGGTCTGCAGTCGAACACTTGTTCTGCTGAATCTGATGGGCTAATTTGCAGCCCAGCCTTAGTGATGATAAAGATCTTACAGGACACATTTCTCTGTTCTAACCCTATTGTTACTTTTATCTTTTTCTCCTTTGCTCATTTTTCATGTTCGTTTATCTGTAAAGTAGATATATATATATATATATATATATATATATATATATATATATTTTCATGTCTCAAGAGCACTCAAGTCTATTGTAGAAAATTTAGAAAATGCAGGTAAGAAAAACAAAATTCTTTTTACACTACATGCTGCCACCTGGGGAAAACAGCCGGTGAACATTCCATTCCTGGTTTTTATGCACATTTTTTTAAAGCTTGCATTTTCACTGAAAAGTATTTGGAAGTAGCTTTATGTCTGTAAAAATCCATCACTCGACAGCTGAATGGAAGTATCACAGTGTACTTAGCCAGCCACGCATTATCAGTCATTTAGTTTGTTCCAACTTTCTTTTTTTTTAAAGATTTTATTTATTCATAAGAGACACAGAGAGAGGCAGAGATACAGGCTGAGGGAGAAGTAGGCCCCCCATGGGGAGCCTGATGTGGGACTCGAGCCCAGGACCCCAGGATCACCACCTGAGCCAAAGGCAGATGCTCAACCACTGAGCCACCAGGTGCCCCTCAATTTTCAATTTTTAGAAAAAACATTTGTGGCCAAATACTTGCACACGTTGTCAATTGTTTTCTTAGGATGAATTTCTAAAAGTGGAATTGCTGGGTCAGTATAATAAACATACATCATTTCTAACTTTGTATTGTAAAAACTTCAGAAATACATACTACATAGACACAATACTCTATCAAACACCCATGCATCCATTCAACAATTGTAGCTCCTGATCAGTGTGTATCCCACCCACTTCCACTAGTCCCTGCATTATTTAGGAACAGATCCTAGACATCATGTCAGAAAGATTCATTTCTACCAAATAGCACAAGTAATTAAAAATGGGAGAGAAAAAGTGAACTGCCAGAAAAAAAATAAGAGGTTAACGTCTTGTCCACATCATCCACTGCGATGTTTGGGCTCTTTCCATTTCCCCTGCTGTATCTGGCCTAGGACTCTTCATGTGTCTTCAGATTTCTGCAACAGTCTGGTAACCAGACTCCTTTCTCCCCCTCTGGATAGGTATAGATGTTTACAGGCCCTTTTGTATCTTGCCAAATTGCCCTCCAGAAGGACTAATCAAATTTATACTTGCACCAGAGTCATAGAGGAGTGTCCATGCTGGTGGTTAAAATTTGGGGTCTTCCTTCTTTAATTTTTCCCCTCTTTCCATCCCCCTTCTTCCTTTCTTCTTTTTTCATGAATTTTGAAGACCCTGAAACAAGAATCATATCCTTGGTTTTTGTTTTTTTTTTTTTTTTAAAGATTTTGTTTATTTATGAGAGATGGAGAGAGAGAGAGAGAGGGGCAGAGACACAGGCAAAAGGAGAAGCAGGCTCCATGCAGGGAGCGCAATGCAGGACTCGATCCCGGGACTTCAGGATCATGCCCTGGGATTGCTGGGTGCACCGCTGAGCCACCCAGGATCCTCCATATACTTGTTTTAATGAGAACTTATTCAGTTATTCATAGAGGTTAAAATTACTCCCAGCCACCTGCCATTTCCTCAGTGAACAATTGTATTTCCTCCTTGTGAATTGCCTTTTAGTAATTTTTCCATTAGGATGATCGTTTTATGTTAATGTCACAGCATTGTGCTGATGTCAGTGAATTGCTGTGAAGACTTGTTTGGACTAAGATAACACATATTACGCTCAGGAAAGAATATGTATGTTTTATAAAGCTTAACAGCTCAAAGCAGCAAGTCGTTAACAGTCCGAAGGGCAGGTATGGAGTGAGGCGTGCCAGTGTGGGGCAAGACGGAGGGGGACTTTTACAGGTCACTTAATCTTCAGTCTCAGACACCCACAAGGCAGGTAAAGCAGGTAAAGCAGGTATTATTCCCACTTCCCAATGGCTTGAGCCAGGGCACACCTTAATAAGATCCTCCAAACCCCAGTCTAGAGATTTTTCTACCATATTACAGTGATCCATATGTTTATTTGTGGAAGGCAAATAAAGCATTATAATATAACAAATATTAATAATTATAAAACACTCTTTTTTCCCCCCTTCCTATAGCATGAAGGCCCAGGACCAGGTCATTATGACTTGAAAATACCTCCAGCAAATTCTGTTACTTCTTGTTTTCAGTCCAGAGTACCTCGATTTCTGCCCTCTTGTTCTGTAAGTACTCTGAAAGATGATGATTGTAGGTTCTGCGACTGGGGTTGGCGGGGGGTGGGGGAAGCAGTGGGGTTTGGGTTAGAGTTCTCTAAAATCTAGTGTGTATATGGTATCTGATTGCTTGTCCAGGTGGGAAAGAGCACAGAGCTCAAAAATCTGGCAAGTTCCCAGTCTGTCTTGGGCTCAGAGTGGCTCCAGATCCAAAGACCATGGTGGAATTTTGGGTCCAGTTGACAACATGCAGCATAGTAATTAGCTGTCAGTGTGTTCTGATCTGGATGCTCTGTGGGAAAACATGTTTAATGAACTGAGGCAAGCAGTGGGCAGCGGCTGGCCCCATCCACCCAGAACCGCTTTGTGTGTCTTCTGGGAGCAGGAACATTATTATTGAACCAAAGGGACCATTAAGGCACAAGCAGTCATCCTGCCCCCAAGAACTCAGGATAGAGAGTGAAGAGGGTCAAGTCCATGGAGAGACACAGATACGTTGGAGGGGGAGGTGTTTTGAGCCTCAGAGGCCTAGAGAAGACCAAGAGAAATTGCAAAACATAACATGGAGCTGATGAACAATGGCTATTTTTATTTAAAAAAAAAAAAAAGCTGATAGTTTTAATTCCCCTGGGCTTGTTCCCAGTCTTCTCCCCAGTTTGAAAGTCCCCAGAACTCACTGGTATGTTGCCTTATTTGAGGTGGTTTGAGGAGACAGAAATACAAATTCTGCCAGTAAGATAATGGGCCCATTCCAGGGGTTTAAGGAAGGGTGGGTGTCCCAAGGTGGCGTCTTTAGGATCTTGCTCCAGAGCTACCAACTCTGGCACAGGGTAGTGTGTGGTCTTTACCTGGAGGACTACTGGGGAGTCCCTGTTGGTAAAATTAAAAATGGACCAAAGCAGGAAATGGTGGATCCCTTCCACAGATCCTCATACCCTAGTGGCATTAGCATGATCCAGACACAGATTTTTGTCCCAGCTCACAGGGCTGAGCATCCTCAGGAAGCTGGAGTTTTGTGAACCAAACTCCCAGGAAGCTGATAGAGAAGTCAGAAGGTGTAGCGTTCATTTACAAGGGTCCACCAAGGGGGCTGGGGCCCAGAGGCACTGCTTTGTGGGATGTCTCCCTTTATAAGAAACTCTTCATCGAAGCCAAGGACAATCAGAAGTTTGCTCAGTGACAGGGCTGGGATGTGGAGCCGGATGTTCTCAAGGTCTGAGAACCATAACCGGTAGCCTCCTGAGGGGTAGCCTTTGAGACCGAGGCCCACAGGCCTCCTGTTCTGTGGGCTGGCTTTCCAGAACTTCACATGCATGTTGCTTCCTCATTAATAGCACTAATGAAGGCTTCAGCTTCCTTTGACGTCTGGCCAGGGCTTGATTAGATTTCCAGGCTGCTCCTCTGCTTTTGGCAGGGGAAACATCCTGTCATTTACAGCAGCTTCTGCATGCAGCTGACTTCATCCACTCTAGGCTGACCATTCTGTCCCACTCTCAGGGTAATCCTATTTCCACCCTCTCTGTCTCCTGGAGAGATAATAAACTGCAAAGAAGGATGGGAATGACTAGCACATGATAATAGGGAATAATAATAGTGCTGGTAGCTAATGTGCAGCACTCTCACTGCCAGCCTGGCATGGTGCTCTCTGTCCTGGAGGGCCTCCAGCCAGCCTCATTACCTCATCTGATGGGTGAGTCTGGGGAAGCACATGGCCCAGGGTCACAACGAGCCATTGGTGGTGGAACTAGGACTCAAACTCAAGCCTGCCTGACGTTGAGACCCTTCCCTTAGCCACACACAGAGACACAGATGCTTCTTCAACAGACCCAAGAGAAAATTCCCTGGGACTTCAAGAATATGTACATGCACCCCGACATGGGAAATGCTGACCCCAAAAATCAAAGTCTTTCTGTCAATGAAGATGACATTCATTTACATTTTATCACCATAGAAGAGAAGCTTCATGTAAATCATTGGCAAAATAATTTTTTCAAGAATTTCATCCAAACGAAAACATGATTTTTTTTTTATTTATTTATTTATTTATTTATTTATTTATTTATTTATTTATTTATTTAAGATTTTATTTATTTATTCATGACAGAGAGAGAGAGAAAGGCAGAGACACAGACAGAGGAGAAGCAGGCTGCATCCAGGAAGCCCGATGTGGGACTCGATCCCGGGACTCCAGGATCACACCCTGGGCCGAAGGCAGGCGCCAAACTGCTGAGCCACCCAGGGATCCCCTTTTTATTTTATTTAAAAATTTTTTTTAAAAAGATGTTATATATTTATTCATGAGAGACACACAGAGAGAGGCAGAAATACAGGCAGAGGGAGAAACAGGCTCCCTGAAGGGAGCTTGATGGGGGACTTGATCCCAGGACTCTGGAATCATGACCTGAGCCAAAGGCAGACGCTCAACCACTGAGCCACCCAGGCGTCCCCAAAAACATGACTTTTAAAAATTAGAACTCACAGATCTCTTGAAAGTACTCTGGACCCTGGGATCCACAGAGCTTGAGCTACAGAAAGCTGAGTTTGGGCTTTTGCGGTCAATCACCCAGGTTCAGAATCCATTTTCTCCAACTGCTTACCATTAGGCTAAGGTAGAGGGGAGGACGTGGCATTTCTGGGGACAGGAGCAGTCTGGGCAGAGTGCCCTCTGGGAGGAAGTGTGCCTTGGGGTGCAGGAGGGATATGAGCCAAACCTGCCCCGCAGGTCTAGGCCGGCACTTGCGTGTCCTCCCGCTTCTTGGCACCTCTGGAGCCCTGGGGAAAGCCACTGATGGGAGCGGTCCTCAGCTCTAAGGACACGCTCCAACTAAAGGGTGCCCCAGGCCACAGCACAGTCAGAAATGGCCCTCATCTTCCCCAGTGGGGATTTGCCAGTCACATCTGAGCCCACAGCCCGGCTCAGGGGGCTCCAGGGTATTGGTGTCACTGTCTCATCAGTCCCTGTTTTCTTTTCTGTTTTCAGAAAACCCCAGGCCCAGGAGCATACAAGTCTTCAATGCAATTCCCCAAGCAGCCCCCAACCATAGCCAAAATGGGCCGAGAACATAGCCTTTTCTTCAACAACACAATTGGCTTTTAAAATAAAGCCATGTTGGCCCTAAGCTACTTTGAGTTTAGCAAGTTTTATGTTTAAAAAACTCTATTTTATCTGTTCTTTTGGAGTCTTTTGGAGTCTTTTAGTCAAAAGACTGGAACATAACCGATTGCCCAGGTGACCATCCTGGCCACTTATCTGGAATACTCCTAGCATAATTTCTAGTTCACTCTCAAAAGTGTCCTGGCTTGAATCATAAAATGTGCTCTCTCCGATTTTTATCAAAGGGTATATTCCAAGACACTGCCCCTGGGTGGCTCCTTTGGCAGCTTGGACAAGCCCTGATATGTCCAGGCCGTGCTCTGCATGGCCTCAGGCTCTCCAGCTGGGTCCAACTGCATCAGGGCTGGATACCTCACAGCCTCACGGAGGCTTCCTTGGGGGTCAGCATTCAGCCAAGGCCACGCTGAGTATGCCGGGATCCCAGCAGGTGGTTCTTTCTCTCTCTCAATTCCCTGAAAAGAACAATATTGATTCAACACAATGAGTGTTTGTGGTTTTAAGTCAACAAAAATATTTGAGTATCTGCTCTGCACCAGGTGTGTGCTGCGGTTGGAGAGCAGGGGCTTCACAGAAAGGTGAACCAGGCATGTGAGTTTGGGGAGATAAGGTCAGCAAGGCAATTTGGGGCAGTCAGTCCCTGGCTCAAGGGAGGCTTTGAAAGCTGTGCCACGGGGCTCCTTCTGGTCACCGTGTGTCTGAAGCTCACATGATGGCAGTTCCACTGGGAAGGCAGGCCCAAGAGTCAGGGCATCATAGGGTCACTGCATCTGGTACACAGAGGAGCGATTTGGACAATGAAGGCCATGGGAACACAGAGCAGGGACCGGGCAGCATGGCCACAAGCGGTGAAGGGCAGCCGGGCAAGGGACCTGGAGCCTAAGGCAGAAAGGAGAATGAAGGTTGGGGCCAAGGACCCGGTTTGGATGAAAGGCGGGAATAAACATTTGCTGGATGGGGACAGGGGGAGTCTGGCCCAACTAGAGGGGGTTTGGGGGGTCGCCAAGAGGGTGGGGCTCAGTCAGAAGCTCGGGGCACCTGCAGCCCTAGATGCCAGAAGACCTGCTCAGGGAGCCCCAGCTAGACAGACCCCCATGAACGACAGTGGATATCTGGTTGGACAGATTCCAGAGTCATTAATAAATGGAGAGGATCTTTTTTTTTTTAATAATAAAAAAAACTAACTTAAAAAAACAAATATAAATGCATATATATATTTTTTAATTTTATTTTTACTTTTTTAAAAAAGATTTTATTTATTTATTCATGAGAGACACAGAGAGATAGAGAGAATCAGAGACACAGGCAGAGGGAGAAGCAGGCTCCGTGCAGGGAGCCCAATGCAGGACTCGATCCCAGGACTCCAGGATCAGACCCTGGGCTGAAGGCGGCACTAAGCCACTGAGCCTATAAACCGCTGCCCTATATATATATTTGAAAGGTTTTATTTATTTATTTATGAGAGACCCAGAGAGATAGAGAGGCAGAAACACAGAAACACAGGGAGAAGCAGGCTCCCTGCAGGGAGTGTGATGTGGGACTCCATGCGGATCCCGGGCTCACCCCTGAGCCAAAGGCGGTTGCTCAACCGCTAAGCTACCCAGGTGCCCCATAAATACGAGGAAAGCAAGGGGGTCCTGTCTGGCTGGGCCTCGTGGATGGAAAGCTAGAGGAGCCTCTCGTACCAGCAAGGGGAGAGGGAGATTGTGTCGTGAGTGTGTAGGGGCGCCTCCCTGATGGGAGTGGGGGCCAGTGGCAGGACGGCCTCCCCTCAGGCCTGCGTCTCCCGCTCAGGAGGCCGCCTTCACGGCCTCTTCACCGCACCCGATCTGCCAGCTACCGGGGCCACTCAGCCTCTCCTCAGTCATTGCCCCCGCCAACACCCGGAAAGGATGGAAGCAGCCCCTCTTGTCTCCAGCATCAGATTCCCAGGGCAGAGGCTCCAGTTGGCCAGCTTGGATCAGGTGTCCATCCCGGGCCCCCCTGCTGTGGCCAAGAGGGTCGGGGACCCCCGGTCCCCAGCTGTGTGGCGTGGGTGTCATTGGGGTGGAGCGCAGTTCCTTGGATTCTATTTTTTTTTATTTATTTTATTTTATTTTATGATAGTCACAGAGAGAGAGAGAGAGAGGCAGAGACACAGGCAGAGGGAGAAGCAGGCTCCATGCAGGGAGCCCTACGTGGGACTCGATCCCGGGTCTCCAGGATCACGCCCTGGGCCAAAGGCAGGCGCTAAACCGCTGCGCCACCCAGGGATCCCTCCTTGGATTCTAGAAAGGAGTGAAGACCCTTTGGGAATAAGGAGGGAAGGATGTCTTCACCTGCCTGCAGGAAGGGACTGGAGAGGCTTACAGAGACTTCCCCTGGAGGTAAAACCAGTGGAGAACATTCTGCAGGGCCATCCCGACACCCTTGTGTTTCGTTTCCATTTGCCAAGCTTTGCCTTTGGCTCCCATGACTCTGTCTGTCTGTCTGGAGCTGGAGCTACCTCAGCCCGGCCTTCCTTACAGCTCTTGCCCTCCGGGGTGATTTGGGGGGGATGGCACAGTGACTCTGCCCGTGGATATTAGCTGAGGGCCCGGCGGGAACGAGGCGGTGAGAAGAGCAATGATTGACTTCTTTGGCGTGTTCCAGTATTTTTTTTTTTTTGTATTTCCTACAAATAGGGACAGGCTTTCCCAAAGAGACCAGAGAAAGTCTGGTTGGCTTTCTCCTGCCACAAGCTCAAAACTGAGACAGTATTTGGAGAACAGGGCTGCCTCCTGTCCTTTGCAAGAGAGAGAGACTGGACAGACCTGGGTTGACTTTGGGCTTGAGCTCTGAGATTGGGATATTAACACCTAGCAGTGAGGGCTGTTATGTGCATCAAATGACATGTCCAGAAGCGCTTAGAAAAGCCATAGAGCGCCGCAGTTGGAAGGGATCATGGTGTTTATCCTGAGTCCCCCCTTCCTCCGTCCCCCATGGACTGCTGTGACACTGCTTCTCGAGGCCCCTGTCCTGGCTTGCCCGACCCTCCTCCGTCCCTCTCCCATCCCACCCAGCCACCCCCAACTGCCCTCTGAATCTGGCGTCAACCAGAGGGCATGGCTCTTCTTGGCTGCAAATATCTTCTGCTGTTTTCATGTGAGATTCTCTCTCCATTAAGTCAGAGCATGTCAGAAGTCACAGCACTGGTGGGGACAGCTTGTCCTCCTCCTCCCTCTGCTCTCTTTCCCTTCTTCCTCACCCCCTCCCACCCTGGCTCGCTGGACCTATGGGGGACATCTTACAGACCTGGAAGCCAAGGGCCACAGGTTGCTTGGGAGCCAGGCCCTGCCTCCAGCATCATCTCCCACCTGCTGGATGCCACTGACCTCCCTGCAGCAGAGCTGCCCGGACTCAGGTCCCCAGGCCTGAGTTTTGAAAGCCCTACTTTCTTGAAAACAGAGTTCAAAATTTCCAAGTTCAGAATCAGTGGTTCTAAGCTGCATTTTAGAATCCCCTGGGGAACCTTTAAAAAATCTTGGTGCCGGGCAGCTCCCAGACAGATCACATTAAACTCTCTGGGGGTAGGGCTCAGACCCAGTAATTTTTTTTTTTTTTTTTTAAACACTGCCCTCATCCACCTCAGGTGACTCTGATGAGCGGCCAAGGTTGGGGGCTACTGCTAAGATGGTATGAAGGCACCAATCACCAATAATTCTGTGTGGGACAAGGCAGTTTGCCTAGCCCTAGAGGTTAAAGAGGAAGGCAGGGCCCGTGTGCTAGGGTCACTTTCCAGCTACAAAGAAGAGATCGACCTATGCTAGCATCTGGCTGAGGCTGGAGGGAAGAGAACGGCACAGGGCTGGTTTGTCCGGGTGAAGCTAGAACCTGGAGTGTCATTAGGTAGAGGTTATTCTGGGTAGAAAGGATCATAGGAGCCTTGAACCCGGGCACCTGTCACCAGGCTGACTCTTTACCAGGCTTCTCACAGACCTTTGGTTTTGCTCCAGGACACAGCTGCAGGCATGCAGACCCAGCAGGGCCCAAAGGCCAGGGTTTGGGCTCTAGGTTCAGGGCTGCAGGGATGGGGTGGGCTTGCGGGGACCAGCACCAGAGACACAGAGCCTGGTTGGCCTTATCTGCAGCCTCCCCAGAGAAGAGAAAACCCTGGATGGCAGGAGGAGCCAAGTCTGCACCCGCAGAGGCTGGGAGATTGGGGAAGCAAGGGCGGGAGAGAGATGGGACACTGAGATAGGGGAGGCCCGGGGGTAGACACAAGGAGAATCATCTCCCAGGGGGCACTCCTCGTGGCACTATTGGCCCAATCAGCACCCAGTAAAAGGTGTTACCCAGGCAGGGTCATGTCTGTTTAGGCTTCTAATCCCCACCCCCTCCCAGGCTGGACATGGGAGCCTGCTGCAGAGCACCCCTGAGCCCATGTGCCCATCCCTGTGCCTGGGGTGGCTTTAACCAAACTGTCTGCATTAGTTTCCTGGGACTTTTCCTACAGACTTTGTTGCTTCCAACAACACAGACTTACTGTCTTAGAGTTCTCACTGGGCTCAAGTCAGGGTGTGCGCAGGGTTGGTTCCAGAAGGAGCCTCCTTTGAGAGGCTCTGGGCGGGGGGGGGGGGGGGGGGGGGGGTAGGACTGTCTCCTTGTCTTTTTCAGCTTCTAGAAACCACCCACCTTCCTCTGCTCATGGCTTCTTCCTTCAAATCGCTCCTGTTCCCAGCACACCTACTCCTGACTCTGACCCTCCTGCTTTCCTCTTGTGAGGATCCTTGTGATTATATTGGGTTCACCCAATCCAGAAATTCTCCCCTTCTCAGGAGTCTTAATAATCATGTTTGCAAAATCCCTTTACCACATAGGCCAACAGGGTGCCTGGCTGGCTCAGTCAATAGAACATGCAGCTCTTGATCTTAGGGCCATGAGTTCAAGCCCCATGTTTGGTGTAGAGGTCACTTAAATAAATAAACTTTAAAAAGAAAATCTTTAAAAACCATGTAGGAGAATGTATTCACAGGTCCTGGGGATTAGGACATGGACACCTTTGGTGGTGGGGGCATTATTCATACCTTCACTCTATCTAACCTGTAGCTGGGTAGCGAGTGAGGCATCCTTCTGCCAGAAATACTTTCCCCACCCTACCCTTGGCGTGCTAACGCCAAGCACCCTCCCCTCATCTTCCTGAGGCAGGTTGGGTGCTTCTCATAAATGCCCCGGCAGTCCCCAATGCTGGCCTGAGGCCAAAGTTGTACCGTGGGCTCCAGGATCATAGAGTTGGGGCCTACTGGGGCATCAGTGAATTTCCCAGTGCCTGGCACAGTGTTAGCACATAGTAGATGCTCACTGAATACTGTATGTGCTCCAAGGTACACAATTATCCTTTAGGGAATGGACAAGCCTTGTATAAAATATGTTATGGAAGCTCCGTGGATTATTTTGGGCCATGAAGAATTATTTAGGGAATGGCTATTAGCCTGAATAGCCTGAGTCGTTGCTGGCATTGTGTGCGGACAGAAATCATCTGAAGAAATAAGTTTTGAAAAAGAGGAGGTAAACTGAGTACTGATTTAGAAATCATTCCTGGAGGGTTGATCTTAAGGTTGCAGGTGTTAGACATTATAAACCAGCTCTCTCTAGATCACTTAAGAGGCAACTGTGTTAAAAATTGCATAATGAGAAGTGGGGTTGGGCAGAGGGGGATCTCCCCTAATGTTTTACAAATGGTACTTATAGCCACAGATAAAATCTCCAGTGGCCACATTATTCTAGGATTTTAAAAGTGCCCTCTTTTTTATTATTATTGTTCTAAATATTTTATTTATTTATTCATGAGAGGCACACATAGAGAGAGGCAGAGACATGGGCAAGCAATGTGGAACTCGATCCCAGGACCCCGGATCATGACCTGAGCCAAAGGCAGGTGCTCAACCACTGAGCCACCCAAGTGCCCGCCCCCCTTAGACTTTAATTCACCCGAAATCAGAGCCACGGCGGCTTCTCACTCTACAATTTTTGGTCAAATATCAGAAAGGTATTTGATCAAGAGCGCTGCCCGTGCCAGTGGCTTCACGCTGTGCTGAGCCCCATGGGGCCGGAGGAGGAGGACACGTACCTCCTGTCCAGGAGAGGAGAGAGGACAGAGGTTACATAGAAGCCATCAAAGGCCAACAGAAGGGGTGAGGGGCAGTTCTCTCAGCCCCGTGGCTTCGGTCTTTTCAGCTACTGCCACCCCACCATCTGCTTCTCCCTTCCTCGACCCCCCAGTCGTAGGGCAGCGGCCAGACCCTCTGCAGGCGTTCACAGCGGCAGTGCCACGAAGGGCAAAGAGAGGCAAAAGGAAACTAAGGAGACGTGACAACCAAGTGTAGTATATGGTTCGGGGCTGGACAAAAACAACGCTACACAGGACACGAGTGACAAACTGGCATATGGCCGGGATGGGGGTAAAAGAGCGTGTCAGTGTTAAATCTCATTTGTCCACCGTGCTGTGCTTATGTAGGACAGTGGCCTTCTTCCTTCACAAGCACACTGAAGTATTAAGGGGTAAAGGTGCATGATGTAGGCACAGACGTTATGGGTGCTTCTCATAAATGCCCCGGCAGTCCCCAATGCTGGCCTGAGGCCAAAGTTGTACCGTGGGCTCCAGGATCATAGAGTTGGGGCCTACTGGGGCATCAGTGAATTTCCCAGTGCCTGGCACAGTGTTAGCACATAGTAGATGCTCACTGAATACTGTATGTGCTCCAAGGTACACAATTATCCTTTAGGGAATGGACAAGCCTTGTATAAAATATGTTATGGAAGCTCCGTGGATTATTTTATGTAGCACCCGTCTGATGATGCTCAGACGGTTCAGAAAAAAGTAAGTGACAGTACATGGTTTTGAGAGAAGTCCACAGTGACAGGGGAGGAAGAGAATAAGAGTGGGAGAGAGTGAGTGAGAACAGGAGAACTGTGACAGCCAGCACCAGTCTGGGACCCCCTGCCATGTCACAGGCTGTGGGCCAGTCCACGGAGGAGGAGCCCACCCGTGGTCCAGGCAGCTGGCAGGAGGGCAGTGGCATCACGTGGCCCAGCACGCAGCTCCTGTGGTGAGCCTGTCACGTTTCCGGGCTGCCTGGCATCTTCTGAACCCCCTTGCTAGTTGGGGACCTTCCAACCTTTTGAGTGACCTCCGCTTAAGGAGTGTCCTCCCCGGCCTCAGAAGGGGCGAGAGCAGCAGGCAGCACTGGGCATCACTCGTCCCTCCTCCCCGAAGCCGGCCTCCAGCCCCTGGGGCCTGTGCGTGGTCCCCCGTGACCCTGCGGTGGAGGACCCCCAGCGATGCACGTTTCCATGGATCCCAGAGGGGCCATCCCTCTGCTGCGGTGGTGGCACTTCTGTGGCTCTCTCTCAAGGTCCAGTGAGCTGGTGCCGTGCCGAGTCCTCGGAGGGGAGGCGGTGGGAGGAAGGCGGGGTCTGAAGGCCAGGGCCTAGGTTCCCAGGCACCATAACCTCTCCCCCTTTCATGCGGACAAAAGCCACCTCCCTGGGTGGTTGACCATCAAGGGAGCGACGTGACAGGTGTATATACATTGAATAGTCCTAGTGGCTGCCACCTTCATTGCCAGAGATGGGCAGTTAGTGGAGCTGTGCCTCTGGACCCGGGCTGGGTGCCGCCTCCGTCCTAGACCCCGGATTGTGGCCTCAGGTCTGTGCAGGCAGTTCCCGCACTAGGGCCCGGAGACGGCCCCCTGGTCTCTCTCCTGCTGCTACCTCCAGGGCTCTCTGTCCCTCGCGACTGGAAGAGTCTGATAAAAATTCCAAGGACCTGCTGGCAGGGGACAGGGAGCAGGATGCTGTCCCCATGGCGGTCTTCCTGGCCTCCGCAGTCCTAGGATCAGCAGCACGGGGGTGGCCCCACACGCCGCTTGTGTGTGAGGCTCCCTGATGATGGGCTGCCATCAAGGCTGGCAGCACGGGCTGGGGGAGGTTTGTTTCCTTGGAAGCTTCCCAAGGCCGAGAAATATTTGCATGGTGATGACATCCGAGCGCCCAGTGGGGGGAGCGAACGCAACAATGAGGACTTTGCTATCGGAAAGGAGTCTGGGTGTTGGTGGCTGAAATTCCATTCATATTTATGCCTGTAGATAAACACTATTAATACTGAGGGGCTGTGTCCCAGAGTGTGCCGGGGGTGCCGGAGGTCCCGACTCCAGCCCTTGTTCTGGCACCGCGGATCGGACACGGGGTGTGTGTACGAACAAGGGGTCTGCAGATGCGAACTGGGGGTCAGGAAGCAGCCTGGGTCTCCCCTACTGCCCGGCTCTCCTTCATCTGACCAACTGAGGTCAGCTGGCATCAGGAGTAGGAAGGCCTCCCCTCCCTCCTTGCTCTTCTTTGTAGGATGAGCTTTCTAGACCTTTCTCCAGGGCTGGCAGACAAGGCGACACCACCTCTGACCTCAGGCAGTCTTTAATTGTCACTGCAAGCTTGGGTCCTGGTGCTGGGGGTGAGGGTGTGAAAGTCGTCATTTGATACTGATGGTTAAATCACTGTGAAAGAAGCTGGGCACCCAGCAGCTCCCCCAAAGGCCCTTCCTCTCAGGAGCAGCAGGACCATCCCCCCAAGAATAGGGCTGAGGGTGGGGGTGGAGGAGGCCAGACCTCTGTGAGGCCACCGGAGTGGGGCGTTCTCGTGTAGGCCAGGCCAAGCTCTGGGGGAGCCTCTAGGGCAGCTCTCCTCCACGGGGGTGGCTGCAGTCCTGGGGGCGCACCCCACGATCCCGGGGCACACGAAGAAAACAGAGCTTCTACGCAAACTTCAGTCATCCTTCAAAACTTTGTCGCACGTTTGTGTTCCATGTAGTGTGCCGAACGGGTGTGACCTGCTTAGGAGCGTGTTGGTGTGGAGGGCACAGCGCAGGCAGCTGCTGAGGACGCGTGTGGCCGGGAGCCTCACCACGCGGCTGCCTCCTGGTGCTTCTCCCCACGGGCTGAAGATGCTCCACCAGCAGCGCCCGCAGGACATGCTCTGTTCAGGTCATGGGTCTGGCCCTGGCCTCCCCCCGCGGGGCACTAGAGGCAGCAGGGGGCTCAGGCCCACCTGAGCTACAGGTGCCAGGCCGGGAGGCTTGCTCCAGCAGCCTGCCTGGCCCCCTGCCTCCGTCCACCCCCACCCAAGCTTCTGCGCCTGCCTGGCCCTCTCGGCTCTCCCCTGCTCCAAGCAGTCTCTTGCTGGGCCCCGGCCCCCGTTTGTGTGACCTGCTGGGGTGACTGCTCAGGCCTCTCCTCCTGCAACACTCCCTCCTCACTAGGCGCTCAGGGCCTGTTCGGGGGTCCCCGTTGGAAGGAATGAACACGCTGTATCCCTCTCAAGCGTCTCTTTATTCCAGACCTTTATTTCAAACCGCCAGCAAGGTGGCCCAGCCCCCCGAGGCTTCCTCCGGAGGAACGCTGCAAGCCGAAATGCACTTGGGGCTCTTCCTATTACCAACCACCAGTCTTGGGCACCCCGAGGCAAATCAGTACCATTTGCTCTTCTCATTCAGTTTTTATTTTTTTTCTCACAGAATTTCAGAATAAAAATAGATCTCTATCATATATATATCTCTATACCTATATTTATACACACACATGGAGACAGAGATCCTTCAGCAGAGCGAGGGATCTGGTGTCCTCTGCAGTGCCGGTCGCCGTGCGGGAGGGCCAGGAGGGGGCAGGCCCTCTCGGGGGAGGCACCCAGGGGTGTGCAGTGCTGAGCCAGTGTGGCGGGGGGGGGGGGGGTCTCCAGAGGCCACCCCCCCCCCCCCACCGAGGAGCAGACTGGGCAATGAGGAGCTAGGGCAGCCCTCGCCCAGCCTTTCCACACACCCTAAGAGGAGACAGCCGTACCAGATGGAGCTTTAAAACTAAAACCCAAAGTGCAGATAGAAAAGGAATTCCCTGATGAGCATCCCCCCCAACCCCCAGGGACGGGGAATAACTTCTTGGGGAGTATCCCAGCAGGGCTGGGGGAGCCAGCAGGGTTCCACCACCCACCAGCCCCCCCGCCCCCTGCTGACGCTCCGTCCCCTCCTCTGGTGTTCAGTTCCCCACTGGACCTCAGGCAGGGGAAACTGAATGGCCTGATGCAGAGACGGGCTGTGGGTGGTGAGAGGTGCTGGGGTCAGCCCTGGAGACACCCATCTCCATATTATTATCCCCAGAGGGTTCTGCGTGGTACCCATTGCCCAGAAACATGAGGCCTGAAGGGGTACGTTGATGCACGGTGTGAGGAAGAACGGGTCCAGCTGCCATGTTCGTATCCTGGGGTCTACGGCCTAGGCCTAAGGAGACCACTTGGGCAGGGGCAGGTTTCCAGAAAGGTGAGCATGGCAGAGATGGGAGAGGAGTTAGGGCTGGTGCTCAGTGCCCCTGGCCAGGCACCAGAGGCCCAAAAGGCACTTGGCAGCAGAGGGGAAGAGCAGTGGAGCTCCACGGGCAAAGAGGGGCATCCCCCAATAGCCCAAACCTGGTGGGGGGGAACCCGGAGATCTCACCCTCTTCCCATTTGCCAGCAGAATCTTCCAGCCCTGATGGCCCTGGGCAAGACCTGAGAGTTATCTGAAACCCTGTCCTGAGGCTGGGGCTGAGACCAGGGCCCTGGGGCTCACCCGCTACAGAGGCGCAGGTGGAGGTGAAGTGTGCTGGGACGCTCCCCCACCCATACCTCCAGGGAGCGAGTCTGGTCACCATGACTCGAGGTCACTTGGGGTTCAAGCAGACCGTCTCCCGAGGCACTGGGTTAGGAAGTGGGGAAAACCCTCTTGACCTAGTCAGAGGGCAGTTGGTGGCGTTCATCTTTGGTGTGGGAGAACAGGGAGCTGAAGTTCTAGGCTAGCACCTGTGCAGTCGCCGGGATCCCAGGGTGGGGGATGTGGAGAGTGGCAGGTGTCGAATGGGGGGGGGTTCTAGACGCTGGGGGGTGGTACCGAGGAGGCACAGACCCTCCGGGGCAGATGCTCCCAGGCTGCTGTGGCTTCCCAGCCCCTTCCTTACTCATAAATGCCACCATGTCTGTCTGAATCCCAGGGAGCAAGGCATTTGCTTTTGATGCAAATCTGCTCCCCCCCCCCCGCCCCCCAGCCCCAGATGAGCAGCTCCCAGACCCAGCTGGCCCTGGAGGGAAAGCAGGGCTGGAGCGGGGGAGGCGAGGAGACCCGGCCCAGAAGTGTTCCCTAGGCGTGTATTTCCCTGAGCCCCACCCTGGGGGGCAGCCCTGTCCCCGCCGGCCGTCACAGCTCTCTGGGGATGATGGAGAAGGGCAGCACGGGGCTGCTGGCCTCCAGCTCCAGGGCGGTGAGGAAGCAGTCGACGGCGGCCTCGCTCTGGCCCTGGGCCTGCAGCACCTCGCCCAGGCCCCGCCACGCCTCGTGGCACGTGCTCTGCCTCTCCACGGCGTCCCGCAGCACCTTCTGGGCCAGACTCTTGTGGCCCAGCCGGCTCAGCATCAGACCCTGCGGGGAGAGCACGGGAGAGGTCAGTGTGGGTGTCCTGGCACCCCCCTTCCCGCCCGGCCTCCCCGTCCCGGCTCCCCCGTGGGGAGAGCTCTGTCCCTCCTGGCCCCAAGGTCAGGCTGGCAAGTCAGCAGATCCCATTACAGCTGGGGCGGGGGGGGGGGGTGGGGGGCTCCTGGCAAGTCCCCTCTCTCCGGCCTTCACTTTCCTCAGCTGTAAGTGGGAAGGGCCCAGTGCCCACCCGCAGGGCTGTCAGGGTTACAGGAGTTAGCATTGGGGCAAGCGCTGGAATAATGCCTGGCATGCCTGAGCTCTCAGCGGGACAGTCTGTTACCCAGAGGCCTGGCCACCCTGCCGTGGAGCGGCCCTTGTCCCCAGGGAGGTGGGGGCGGCTTCCTGGCCTGCCTCAGCCGCGCTCTTCCTGGGGACATCGGGGTCCTGGCACCCACCGCCCATCCCAGCCTGGCCTGGCTGGCGAGGGTCCCAGGAGGGTGGGTGCTGGGCAGAAGGACGGGCTCTGGTAAGAGGGGTCAGGGGTGGCTGGGAAGCTTGGCGCTGCTGTTGGTCTCTAACAGCCCTGCTGGCAGGGAGAGGTGACAGGAATCATCACAAAATCCTGGGAAGTGAAATTGGGACTGTGTCCCTTCTACATCCTCTTCCATTCGTATTGAGGAGAGTGCAGGGAGGTGGGAGGACAGGGTGGTGAGTGAGGCGGGGGACCAGGACACCCCCTTCGGCCTCCCGTCCCAGAAAGGCTGCTTGGCTCCATCCCACTGATCTGTGTTGCGGCCCTGAATGGAGGCATGGGGTGGCTGCATGGGGGAGGGGGGCCCCTCTCATTCAAAGATTCGAGGTAGAGCCTAACACCACCTTCCTGGACGGGCAGGGGCTGGGGTGCGGGAGAAGAGCCTCCCGGTGCCCGCCCACTGACGGCCCTGAACATTTTTAGCTGGAACATTTTCCTCCTCACCACGCTCCTGGGACTTGGGCCCTCTGTTGCTATGGCGACCCACTGGGGAAGGTGCACATGCCCGCTCATTTCATAAAGTCCTCGGAGAGCCTGGAACACGACCAGCTAGGCGAGGGCGAGAGCTGGCGCTCAGGAAGCGCTAGGAAAAGCCTCACCCTCTCCGGAGGTGGCGGCCAGGGGTCCTGGGCCCCGGGCAGGAAAGGAAGGGGGCGCCGTCTTCAGGCAGCCAGGGCGAAGCCGTGCAAGGGAACCGGATGGGGTGCAGGGCAGGGGAGCGTGGGCCCAGGGCTGCCCAGGACCGGGGTGCAGTGTCCAGCCTGGCCAGCAGGGCCTAGGTCACGGGGCTGCCCTCAAGGCCCTGGAGCTGCACCCTGGGCAGCTCCCCATGCACCGGGGCCCACAGGGAGGAGGGAAGGTGGGGGGGGGGGACCACAGGCCACCACACACCAAAATTAAGCACCAAAAATGGAAGGTTTGGGCCGCGTGAGTGCAGGAGCAGCGGGGGACAGATGGGGAGGCCGGCAGGGTCCCCCGGGGACGGGCGGGGCCCCAGTACGGTTCTGTACGAGCTCCTGAGCTCCCCAGGACAGCCTGTTTGCACAGGGAGCTCCACCACTCAAGGAGCTCGAAAACCCCTGATCTTGAGGAGAGTGTGGGGAGGGGGCCAGATGTGTCCGCAGGCTGAGCGGGGTGTGTGTGTGTGTGTGTGTGTGTGTGTGTGTGTGTGTCTGCTGGTTTTACTCTCAGGAAGCTTTGCAGTAGGCTCCTCTGCATGTTTCACATGGAGA